>NC_139643.1:29658375-29718375 GCF_964638095.1 Poromitra crassiceps | reverse complement strand
ACCACATACTGTCACGATGTATGGTTTAAATAAAGGAACACTGAGCTGGGGGGGAGAAAGCTGTGGAGCAGCTAGCCTACGGCCCTTTGGATCCACTTATGTGTGAAACATGTTTTTCTTCAATGATCAAAATAAAGCAAAGCAAAGAGTGTGATCACTGCTGCTGCCCCCCACAGGATGACCAACATCACAAGTCAAGCACAAGCCCATGTTTCTCACTAAATTGTAAAAGTATTACAAAATTAACTGACCAACCCATTTATTCATGTTTACTCTGCCAAATGACTTGCAAATACATTTACACTTAATTATCATTCCCCCCCCTCCCCAAAATGTTTTGTGCTTGTGAAAGGACAGGGATATACTTGTTAGGAACTGTTTTTTTATCTAGCACTGAAACACCTGAGCCTTACAGCCAAACAGCTCCCAAACAGTGCTTATGTAACACAGGAAGCTGTGCTTGTGTTTTTTTCTTTTTTTCTTTTGGGGGGGGGGGTGTTTGTGCATTGAGCATGTCTGTCTGTATGTGTGTGTATGTGCGTGCCGTGCAGTGTGTGTATGTGCGTGCCGTGCAGCGTGCACGCTGGCCTGCTTGCTGTCACCGGCATATTAGCGGCAACAGCAGGATTGAACAAGGCGGTATAGCTAACAGGTCTGATAGGGCGCAGACAGAAACACTGGCCGACGATTAGAGCAGCGCTTAGACGTGAGTCACCCGGCCATCAGTAAATGGTCAACGTGTAGCAATTGCTGCAATTAATAATAAATACTGAAATGAAGAAATTATGTTTTGGAGATATGGGAGACAAAGGTTAGTGTCCACAGAGAGACTACTGAGTCATAAGGACACACACACACACACACGCACGCACGCACGCACGCACGCACGTGCACGCACACGCACACACACACACACACACACACACACACACACATACACACACACAGACACCACTCTGTCCCCTGTGTTTCCCTCCAGGCTCGACATGTTGCCTGGTCTTAAATTAGAGTTTGAACCATGCTGAGGTGAGCTGCGTTTCTATAGCAATACATCATTCTTGCTCCACTCACGAGAGAGAGAGAGAGATAGAGAGGGACACACAGAGAGAGAGAGACACACACACAGATGGAGTGATATGGACATTGTAGCGAGCAACACCTCAATAACAACAATAACACTGACTACGTTTATGTGGACTGTAATCTGACTCTTGACCTTAATCTAAATAAGATATTTTGATGAATGAGTTGCTTATAGAATATTCCATTCATATTCCCGTTGACATGCTACAGAGCATAGTCCAATTAATGACTGAAGACGCACGCCCACATGACGTCCCTACGTTTTGCATCCCAGTTTCCAATTATATATTATACTTATATATGTATTAAATATATTATATTAAATATATATTATATTATAATTCCTTTTTTTTTTTCCAGGAGAGGGGTTTGTATGCTGACACAGCTGACTGTTCTGAAAAGCTCTACAACTCTCCTCCCTTGGCAATTTAACAGCAAGTGGATGGGCAACTGTTGTCAGCATAACTGATTATTCTCGGTTACTTTTGATGGTTTGGCGTGCCGTCGTGAAGACCACTCAGAATATGTTCCAGTCTGTCTATCATCCATCCACACCTCCATAAGTGTGATCTCCACCTCTCATTACATTTCTCCATCTTCCTATTCGCTCTGCTCTCTCCATCTCTTTCTCTCCCTCCCCCTCTTTTTCCCTCTCTCTCTTTCTCTCTCTCTTTCTCCCTCTCTCTCTCCCCCCCTCTTTTTCTCTCTCTCTTTCTCTCTCCCCCCCTCTTTTTCTCTCTCCCCCTCTCCCCCCTTCTTTTTCTCTCTCTTTCTCGCTCTTTCTCTCCCTCTCACACAGGCACATGCACTTGACAGTTTAGTTCATGCCTTAGGGCTGTATTGGACTGCTATCTATCTATGTTATTGATCGTTGCCATATTTTCGACCTATTGTACTTTTTCCACTCTCACAAAAGACTACAGTATTGTCACTGCAAACACACACACACACACACACACACACACACACACACACACACACACACATTGTCATGCATGCATACACACACACACACACACACACACACACACACGCACACACACACACACACACACACACACACAGGACATGGATACTGTATGTGAGGCCTCACTTCCCATGTGTGCTCTTCTTTCCAACTCCGTTACAGGTTTTGCCAGCTGATCATTACAGCAACACTGTTCCCCTCCGGGCTACATTCAGCTAAAGCCAGACTGAGTCACTATAAGCCTCACAAGCATGAGGAAGTTTGCCCACCGCGTTTCAGCCTGGTCTTTCTCTCTCACTGCAGCTGGGTTCAAGTTGAATGTATTCTGCGCTAGTGAGAGACACGCTATTGTGCACGCGTGACATAAAACGTGCGCTGGAGTCAAAAGGGTCCAAATGGATGTAAAACATGCAGACGTAAGAATACAACGGCACCAACGGCTTCTCTCTGACTTGATGTTGAGCTTTAAGCGTTACAAAGTCTATACTGTGCATAGTGTAGAACATCCCTCCAGCCTGCATATTGACCACATTAGCCCATTATCTCTCAATAGACAAGGGGTTGACAGCAGGCGAAGATCCTGAGTGTTTCCTTGAAGTAAAGCTTAATCACTTAATATGATTCAATAGAATATAACAACTATTAGGGCTGTCAAACTAATTTTAGTTCACCGGCCAAATGCGATTTGGTGTCAAGTGGTCCCAATTTGGTCTCAAGTGGGCCAGACAAAGAAAATCAATAATACCGTAACCTAGCCTCGCTAAACCCTGTAGCCTAATGGCCCATTTCCACCGCTGGTATCAACGCGGCCCCGCCCAGCTCGTCTCGCTTTTTTGTCTCATTCCACCGATCAAAAACGGGGACAGCCCGGGTTGTATTGGGGTCGAGTCATGCTACTTTTGGTACCTGCCTCGTCGAGGTTCTATTCTGTGAACCCGGGTTCATACGGTGACGTGAAAACATTGTAGACGACTGATTGGCCAGGCAGAATCGTGTTTACTCTGTCTATCCTACTGACTGTCAATGCAGTGCTGCATACCAGTTTAGTGGTGCTTACCTTCTCTTCTGTTATGCTTTTCCATCAGTCTTATGTGTTGCTGCCTTCGCCTCTGGTGAAATAAAATCGTGGCGGTGGTTTCAATTGTCCAAAAGTCCGCTGCTCAGAAAGCGCTTGTAGTTGAGTGCTGCGTCGGCTCCGCTAGGCCGCAGGCGGGGCTCTGGTGAAGCCGCGGTCTTGCCTGGTGAGGCCGCCGGGGTAGAGGCTTCACTCTAGCGCAACCCCCGTCCCTCGCGCCCGTCCCTCGCGCAGCGCATGTGAGTTTTGACTAACAACAAAGTGATATCCATTCTCCTGTCCGATTGTCACATTTGCCCATGTACACTGTAGGTCATTTAGAGGCGCCAGTATTTCATAAACAGTTTAAAAGTTCTGTGTATGGATTTAATTGTAACGTTATGTTATAGCCTACTTCGGAATATGGGCGGAGGGCAGATATGCGGTCGCTATGACGACCAGGTGTGGGCGGGGGTGGGTGATGGGCGGTCGAAGCAGAACATCCATCCGGTTGAAACAAGTAGAGCGGAGTGGTGACGGGCTGTGCAGGGCTGTAAAATGTGGTGGAAATGAGCCATAAGTTTCATTAACCTAGCCTGGCTAAACCCTGTAGCGTAAGTTTCTTCATGACTCATAGTACATAGAGGTCACTCACGTGGAGGCTGGGTTTACCCAGGCTAACTGTAACCTACGTATATGAGAAGAACACCTCCAAATTGCCCTGTTTCTTTTAGCGTGAGGAATTCAGGTACATTTCACATAGGGTTATCTCAACTACCACCAAACTAATGATCAAATCTATTGTCTGTAACTGTGCATTACAGTTGACAGCAACTGTGCAATTCTCTATAGGAGGCTCATATCACACAATGCCATCTTGTGCCCCCAAAATATAGATGATAGATCAGTAGAGTTGTGTCCAGTTGGTGCAGGAGAGCAGTATCAATCACAGCTGTCAAGTTGATCTCAGATCATGGTTGATTTGGGAGGCAGTGGGGCTGTGGCTGCCCGAGCCAGGCAGGATACACAGTATTTGCACTTCCATGTAACAATAATAGGCTACCGGTACTCTTCTTTATGATTATGTATGTATGTAGCATTGCTGGCGTCTCAAAAGTATCCATAATAATCACAGTAGAGAAGAGTATTCTTTTAGTAGTAGTACTGTATGCCTTTTATGTAATGGTTACTAATACTGTTTATACCATGGTCTGGGTGAATACTCGATTCTGATTGGCTGCAAGGTGTCCATTAAAAAGTGATATTGTACAGTGATAATGGACACCTAGCTAAATGGTCTGTTCACCGTTCATATCAATGCGCCATAGTTTCACAGTGTGGTATCAAGAGAGCTGTTTGAGCTCTATACCCCCGTTAAGGGTTAATATGACAATTTTCTAAGTTGAGAAAAAAATTGACTCGGTCAAAGTAAGTATTTAAATCACCCCTGTGTGCTCAGTTTATCAAAAATAACTCTTATTTACAATTTTGATTTTCGTTTCGGAGATTTCCCTCCCCTGACAGAAGCCGGCTCTGAGCCATTATGAGCCACTCTCCGGACAGAGAAAATGGGCGTGAACAGCCGAGGAAAGAGAGAGAGAGAGAGAGAGAGAGAGAGAGAGAGAGAGAGAGAGAGAGAGAGAGAGAGAGAGAGGAGCAGGGAAGCTTGCACTGTGTGTGTCAACAGCGCTGTGCTGTCCTCCTTTCTCTCTCTCTCCTCTCGCCTCTTCATACGCACATTTTCTCTGTCCCACAGTAAACCCTGGAGAATAATACTCATGTATAGAGTCGTTTCCATGTTGCCAAACACTATTGACAGTTTGAGCCTTCCCGCAGATGGCAAAACAAGCAGTTTTTTTTGGACTCCAACATACTGAAAGCAGATAGTTTTCACTCTGCTCCTGCCTCGCGCCATTTACGTCTTATAAGACCCGCAGACATTAACGCAATTCCCTGGAATGCGAGTTTAAACGACCCAGTTACATGGCGTTGCATTCTTAGACATTGACGTTTTATTTTGTATGTTGTTACATAGGCTACAATTGGCCAAATTATTAGTTAGCTTGATTCTAGAATTGTGCCAGGTGTAGAAACTAAGCAGCCATTTTATCCCATGATAGCCTAATCTCGAGGGGACTATTTTGTCTCGCCGGTTCTCAACTCATATTCAAGGTTATGAAAACTAGATTTTGATTGCAAAATGCATGGAAATATAAATGAATGGTCTTGTTTTGTTTCTTTGGCAAGTGACCATGGTATAAGCGGGTTAATGCACTTCGAGGTGTCCATTATCACTTTTTAAGGGACTTCGCGGAGGCAAACCATCCTCGGCTTCGCCTCGGACGGTTCACGCCTCCACGTCGTCCCTTAAAAAGTGATAATGGACACCTCGTCGTGCATCAACCCTTACTTAACAGACAAGAAAACAGCTAAATAGCTCCCTGGTTGCTACAAGTGTTGGCGGAGCAGCCTATATGAATTAGGAAAGACTTTAGCATGCCAACGCCTTTATTCGATCAGCTGGCTCACTGTCAAGTCACACAGTCGTCTCCACATTGACATCTCAGAGCAGACTTTGTGTTTACTCTCAGTTAGTTTGACAGCTGGAATGACCATGCGTGACGTCCCCGTCAGCATCAATAAGATACACATCTTTTGCTATATTGAACGCCTGCTGGTCCAATTTCCCACATGCTCTGCTTACCGGCCTGCTGGTTCCCATCTCACCTTGTCCTCCAATCTTCAGCCCTCTCTCTCTCTCTCTCTCTCTGTCTCTCTCTCTGTCTCTCTCTCTCTCTCTATCTCTATCTGTCTCTCTCTCTGTCTCTCTCTCTTTCTATCTGTCTGCTCCCTCAGAGGTGTGATTGATTGAGTTATCCTTTCTCTCTCTCTTATATTCTTATATTTTTTTTTCTACACAAAGACCCACTCCATCTCTTCTTGCAATGTCCTTTTCCCTCCCTTTGTCCCTTTTTTATTATTAGCTTTTGCAGGTCAGTGTGTGTGTGTGTGTGTGTGTGTGTGTGTGTGTGTGTGTGTGTGTGTGTGTGTGTGTGTGTGTGTGTGTGTGTGTGTGAGTGAGGGAGAGAGAAAGAAAGAAAGAGCGTGTGTTCTGTGGTGGAACTAATCTGCCCTGGTTGGTTCCTCTCACCTGTAGTCAGTGTTCTTCATCCATGCAGATTGTTTTGTGTTTAGTTGCCTGAGTTTTGGAGATATTGGCCCTCGAGATTTCTGCCTTCTCTCCAAAACAATGGAACTGAATGGCACTCGGCTTGTGGTGCTCAGAGCACAAAACACAGAGAAGGGAAAGGAAAAAACATTTGAAAAACTCAACAGCAATGTCTCTTTTCAACTAATGACCCAGTTTCCACAGACCTTGTTGTGAGCAGTTTAATCTGGTAACTATTTTGTTTTGACCAAACTACTCCCACTAGCTGCTAGCTAGCTAGCTGCTGCTCGAGCTGCTGCTAGCTGCATGTTCATGTAGGAACTCCTCTATAGCTAGCAGCTGGTGTAGTTTGGTCAAAAGAAAATAGTTCCTACATGAAACTGCTCACAACAAGGTCCATGGATTGTCTTGAGTAATCAGGTCATGATTTCTGAAAAGAGACATTGCTGTTGAGCTTTTAATTTTTTATTTGTTTATTTGTTTGTTTATTTATTTATTATTATTATTTTTTAGTTTTGAGCACCCCGATCCGACTGCCATCCAGTTCCATTGTATTGGCGGGAAGGCAAAAAATGTCTAGGTGGATATCTCTAAAACTCAGGCAACTAACACAAAATGATCGCGATGGATAAATAACACTACAGGTGCGAGTGAAAAATTACACAGGTGAGAGGAATACTGTGTGTATTTTAGATTTTAGGGTGAGCTGTCCCTTTAACACAAAACAAAACAGCACATCCTTCATTCAAACACATTGGTTTGACACATGCACAGACACAAACACACAGTGTGTACACACACACGTACGAGCATACCCACACAGATAAGCCCCACCTCTTTCTAAACCAGGTGAGCGAAAAGAGAAAATGGCACAGAAGCCAGTTAATCTCCCCGCTGTATTCCTGAAGGCATCTCATTCATCCCCCAGAGACTGGACGTATTGACTCTGGAAGGCGGGGCCTAATCCGAGCAAAAGGACCGCCGAAGGTCTTCTCCAGATAACCTCCACAAGCACAATAGATTTCTGCTTCAGTAGATGAGCCGGCAGAGCCCCGAGGACCTGAGCATTCAACCGGGGACTGAGTCCAATGTCTTGCCCGTGTGGGCAATGTTTATTGTTATTCTTTCAGATGGGATGACTCTCCAATGTGCTTGCTCGCGCCTGGATGGGCCCGCCATGCTCTCTTCCACGGGGGAACTCTATTATCTGCTACATTTGCTGCCTTAACAGAGGAATAAAACCTCGTCTGCGCCAGTCTGAGGCCAGGCTTGACCTTACGACCCCGCAGAGCGTGTGTGCCGCCACGGGACGATACAAGCCAAAATAAATGCAACACTTGTGGATGACAATAAGTAGTTAGTGTGCTTGTGGTGTGCGTGCGCAGTGTGTGTGTGTGTGTGTGTGTGTGTGTGTGTGTGTGGTGCGCTTGTGTCTGTGCGTGCGCTTGTGTGTGTGTGTGTACGTGGCGTGCGTGTGCTATCTATTTGCTGAGTCAGTGATTTACAGGACAGAGGTATCTGTTACTGTAATCATTTAGAGATGATTTAGTTAAACTCTCACTTACGGCTGGTTGATATGGACCAAAAATAATGGGCTGAATGGCGATACAAGATATATATATCTCATTATTGTATTTTGGAAGTGGACTAAGTTGTAAGTCAAAGCCACATTGTGAGATGTCAGGCACTTTTATTAAGACTGTGATCAAAATAAAATGCAAAGGCAGGGTTTCATTCCCTGACTATTGGTGCTTTCACAAAATAATTACACAATGAGATTTTTGAGATATAATCAGTAATGTGGATATATTGACTAAAGCGTAATCGCCATGCTCGCCGTAGGGCTACACTATGGCCGGCGTGCCTGATATTTTACGATATCCAAAATCTAAAATGATATGTAGTCTCATATCATGATATTGACATAACATCAATATATTGCCCAGCCCTACTCTCACTCCAAATCTCTGGCTCATTAATGTGGGACAGAGAGTCAGACAGATTAGAGAGGGAGAGAGAGAGAGAGAGAGAGAGAGAGTGTGTGCGTGTGTGTGTGTGTGTGTGTGTGTGTGTGTTTGGGGGGAGATTTATGAATGTAATACACACTCCAGTTTAGCGGTGTTCCCTCCAAAGTGACCTTCTCCCTCACATGGGAAAGTGCTGCTAAACAACATGAGCCCCCTTACATCGTCCATCTCCAGACTGCTGCCCTCACCTGCTGCTTACATCCCATCCATCCTGCAGCAGTTAACCCTGTGCAACACAGTGTGTGTGTGTGTGTGTGTGTGTGTGTGTGTGTGTGTGTGTGTGTGTGTGTGTGTGTGTGTGTGTGTGTGTGTGTGTGTGTGTGTGTGTGTGTGTGTGTGTGTGTGTGTGTGTGCGCGTGTGTATGTGTGTGTGTGTGTGTGTGTGTGTGTGTGCGTGTGTGTGTGTGTGTGTGTGTGTGTGTGTGTGTGTGTGTGTGTGTGTACTACTGCGTGCATGCAAGGATGCACAATGCACATGCATAGGCAAGTGCTTGCTTGTTTTGGTAGCACGCGTGTCTGCGATTCCACATCGTTCAAAGACAGACCTTCTCTTCAGCTAGTATTGATTTGTTTTTAATCAGACATATCTTATCTCCTGCAGATACTTAGATATCTATACTTAGATATATATAGATAGATAGAACTTCTAATTCAGACCTTCATTTTCTCCCGCCTAGATGACTGTAATTCCTTCTATTCATGCCTCAGTCAAGCTTACCCTCTGTACTTGCATCCCTCCACTGGCTCCCTATAAATGATACAATACACTTCAAGATCCTTTTGATTACCTAT
This sequence comes from Poromitra crassiceps, assembly GCF_964638095.1. Lineage (NCBI taxonomy): Eukaryota > Metazoa > Chordata > Actinopteri > Beryciformes > Melamphaidae > Poromitra > Poromitra crassiceps. Next base: position 29,709,283 of record NC_139643.1, on the reverse strand, counting down.
TCACCATATGTTGAAGAGAGTGAGACCGTTTGGCTTGAGAGACGAACAGGAAGTGTAAATACAATCGGAAGTTCCGATTGTATTATTTACACTTCCTGTGACTCTTAAACCTAGTCTGACTCATAATGTGAGTCAAACTAGGTTTGACCAGGTGAGTCAGACTAGTTTGAGCAGGTAAAACAGCCGGCGTTTTGAACAGGAAGTCGTGATACAATGGGTCAAGTGGGCGGGGCTACATAAGCTGAATAACGCCCTGCATGACCTTGCCCCCGGTTACATTTCCCACTTCATCGTTCCCTATCCCACTTCCCTGCACCACTTCCTTCCTCAAACATCAACATTTGATCTGTTCCCTGGCTGCTCCACCTGTAAGACAAAAAGTGACCGTGCCTTTGCAGTTTTAGCACCAACACCCTCTGGAACATCTGACCCGTTTGTTTTACAACTTCCTGTTCAAAACGCCGGCTGTTTTAGCTGCTCAAATCAGAGATCGTCTCTTTGGTCAAAGCTAGTGACTCACTGGAAGCAGGCTGCGGGGATATAGCTCTGCCACAGGAAGTGTAAACACATTCACCTGCTAGTCTCTCAAGCCAGATTGTCTCTTCTACATAACGTGAATAGGCAAACCTTTTTAATCGATCTCTATCCCTGTCGATTGTTTGTCTGTTGTTGTTTTTTAATCTTATTTCTCACTGTACTGTACTGTTTTTTTGTACCTTGGTCAGTGCCTCAATGTGCTGAGTTTCATACTGTCTGTCTTTCACTTTGCCTCGCTAGAAAGGAGCGCATCGTATTCCTAGTAGAGAGAATAAAGCCACAGATGAAAGGAACTTGCCAACATGGTGATATTCCTCGGTCTGTCCTTGTATTATTTCTTGTCTTGGCTGTGCTGCTGTTCATGACTCACCTCTGAATGGATTTGTTTGTGTCAGAGATGTTGTAGGAAATGGAACATTATGTTGAGACATCCTGGCTTCTATAATAAACATATAAAAAGCAGGAGTCATTTCTCCACAGGATGCTTCAATTGCACAGAACATACAGTATGGCTGTACAGCAGCATTAAGGAGATGGAAGCCTTTGACTTTTCCTTTGCTCCTGCTTTTGTATTTGTTGTTTGATGACCTCTTCTGGGGTTCATGTGGCTGCTGCACACACACTTTTGCACCTTCCACATCTTTTCTTTGTGTGTTTTGTAACTGTCCAATTGGGAGCCCTTTTATTTCCTGTCCCACTGACATCTTTCCTACGTACTGATATCCTTTATTCTTCTTCCCAGTGTCTTGCTCTAAGCCAGGGGTTCCCAAACGTTTTCATTTTGTGTCTCCACTTAGAGATGGAACGTTATGAAAATTTCATATCACGATTATAGTGACCAAAATGATCATGCTTATCAGTATTATCGCGGTTTGTTAAAATGTGCTGAACATTTTCTAAAAGTACTAATACACTCACATAAATCATTTCACCAAGTTTTATATTGAAAAAAAGGATTGGAACCAAAAAAAGGACCCAAAAAGGATTGATACACTCACTGAAATCATTTCTCCAAGGCTGCTGCACGTTTGCATCTGGGAGACGGTTGCCAACTTTGGTTGATGATGGACAGTATTTACCATGTTTTTCAAAGCACTGTAATCATGCTAACACGGTAATCATGGTACCACAGTTTTAATGATAATGAAATCATCGGTTATCATTAAAACCGGTTATCGTTACATCCCTAGTCCCTCCCCTGGCACCCAAACTCACAAAAAACATACGGTAATGAGTTGCCATGACGACCAGTTGGCGACCCACTCCCCACGGGTCCGCGAGCCAAATTGGGTCCCGACCCATAGTTTGGGATTGGGAAACACAAGCTCTTAGTGCCTCCGACTTGTCCGACTTGCCATAGAAGAAATAATAAGCCAAATTATTTGTGCAGGTTTAGTCACCTCTGACCACATGACTCACTGGCCATAAAGCAACATGTGATGTCCCAGCTTTTAAACCGTCCCGTGGAGGATTTGTGGCGGTTGGACTTGGTAGAGTCAACTGTGTCCTTGTGTCAGAGTGTGAAAGCTGTTAGCCGAGGCTGTGAGTCAGGGATGGCGTCATCATGAATGTGGTGCAGTGGTCCTTAGCCATGTGGATGTAGGGTGGGGTTAGAGGCCGATCAGCCGGGGTAATGAGCCATTTTATGGGAAACTATCAATGATGCTCTCAGGGGCTTAACGCACACATGGTGATTTGAAAAGTAGAACGATATCAGTCATTGCCGTCACAGCCTGAACACGAAATGCACGCACCAGCTGTTGGATGCTTTTTTTCTCTCCAGATAGACGTTGTTGTTTGAACTGGGCACCAAACTCGTGAAGTGGGAGTTAAGCTCGCCGTTTTATAATTACATGTTGGTCTCAGCCAAACATGCATGGAAGGAAGCACATTTTCCCTTATTGTTATATTTGTTTACACTCGAGTCGCAAGGTTGTTTAAAAATGGCGGTTCTAATTCACCATTGACCCTGATGACAGCAATCCTGCCAGCACCCTTTGAAAGGGGTCTGGTATCAGCACACGTTTACTGTGACTGAACTGCGCTGAACCAGAAACAACACATACAGTCATGGAGAAGCATACTGTACTGTGAGTGTGACAGCATGGGTAGAGATTCGGGAACAGCACACTTTTGCAGAGGAATATCCATAGAAATGCCTTCCTAAGATGGCCACTTTTTGCAATGTATGTGTGTTATGCATTCAGACACACAAATGGTTCACCTTAGTCTGTGTGTGCAGGTGGTTCTGTGTTTTTGCGTCAGTCCTCAGAGACCTTTGCTGCCGCAACAACAGAGGGACATAACTGTTGTTACTGCTGTTTGTGCAGCGTTCAGCGCCTCACCTGTGGACTCTCCCTGTCTCTCTGTCCCCACCCCTCCCCCAGAGAGGCCAAGCGTCATGGGGAAACACAACAGCAAGCTGGCCCCGGAGGTCCTGGATGACCTGACCAAGAGCACCGAATTCAACGAGGCAGAGCTGAAGCAGTGGTACAAGGGCTTTCTCAAAGACTGTCCCTCCGGCATCCTCAACCTGGAGGAGTTCCAGCAGCTCTATGTGAAGGTGAGGAGAGAAGGACGAGGACTGGAAGGAAGGAAGGGACAGAAATGGAGAATCCAAAGTTAAATGGAGACAGTTAATATAAAACCTGCTGGCTTTCCTCTGTTAAAAGATTCAGGGGCTAGTCAAAAAACATTCCGGCAAAGCCCCAGAAGCACGATTCTGGTGACACCACTGCTACTTAATATCATGACCAAAACAAACAATCTTGTTGTCCTTCGTCCCCTTTAGGAGAAGAAAGTTGGAGAAGAGTTTATTATCAATTTATTCTGCACCTCAGACCCTTTTGCCACCTAACCGTTGGGAACGTTTACCTCTCCCCACCCTAGTTTTTCCCATATGGCGATGCCTCAAAGTTCGCCCAGCATGCCTTCCGGACGTTTGACAAGAACGGCGACGGGACCATCGACTTCAGAGAGTTCATCTGCGCCCTGTCCATCACCTCCAGGGGCAGCTTTGAGCAGAAACTCAACTGGGCCTTCAACATGTACGACCTGGACGGGGACGGAAAGATCACACGCATGGAGATGCTGGAGATCATCGAGGTGTGTGTGTTTGTGAGGAGGGAGTGGTAGTGGTGGGCTGGTGTACGACGTGTATGTTCATGTATCCGACTTTTGTCCTTATGAGGACCGAATGTCCTCACAAGAAAGATGTGGAAAATCCACAAAATTTGCTACTCCCTTGAGTTAAATAAACAGGGTTCCTACAGTTGGTTAAAATCATTGACAGTTTGTGAATTTGAGAAAAAGAAACAAGGCCTTGAAAGTTCTTTTTGAAAATAGACATAGACATGGGTCATTGGAAGTGCTTGAATTGATATATTTTATGCAAGAATAGAAATTGAAGTTCTTGTACTTAATGTGTAACAGCACAGTTGAGAAGTGTTCACACATTGAAGCCTCTCTTTTTAATTGTCTGTGAGCTTCTGTAAAGCCTGCTAGTTCTCATTCTAAAAATGATCAGTGTTGTAACAGTAATGAACCTTGATCGGTAATTAACCTTGATCCGTGTCTCAAACTATGCTGTGTTGGGTCCTTGAATTTGAGTTTGATGTTTAAGAAGGTGTAGGAAGGAACCCTCAATAAAGATTTTAAAACAAAATGTCACACGAAGACAACATCTTTCCCCCTGTTTTGCCACCCCGCAGGCCATCTACAAGATGGTGGGCACGGTGATCATGATGCGCATGAACGAGGACGGGCTGACCCCTCAGCAGCGCGTGGACAAGATCTTCTCCAAGATGGACAAGGACCACAACGACGAGATCACCCTGGAGGAGTTCAAAGAGGCCGCCAAGTCTGACCCCTCCATCGTCCTACTGCTGCAGTGTGACATGCAGAAGTAGAGAGGGAAGTGCAGAGAGACAGACGGGGGAGAGCGTGGGAGGGGCTTTCATAGAGGGAGGAGGAGGAGGAGAGAGCTAGGGAAGCGGTTAACCTTGGGGGACTCACTGGGGGAATGAACCGTGTTCGGAATATATTAGACCCCCCTGGATGATGCTGTTCCTCTCTGCCAGACCATCCCACCGTTAAGGCTTAACGATTAGGGGGGGTGTCGAATGCGATTATTTTGACTGATATTTCAATTGCGATTTAATCTGCGATATTAGAGGGAATTTTTACATCATTATTCTCATTTTCATTGAAAAGAAATTGAAATGATTATGGCGTGACAAGGATGTTTTCTGAAGTCTGTAGGATATGATGTGTAGGGCCAGGACATCTCTGCAGCACGACAATATTTAATTTAAAAAGGTATTTTGACACACATTTATAGCCTTTAACATATATTGCGCCTCCTACGATTTGAAAATTGCAGTAGGCCATATTGCGATTTCGACAACATTTTGATTAATTGTTGAGCATGGATACAATGGATTCTTTATTTAACCTTTATTTAACCAGGCAAGTCATTAAGAACAAACTCTTATTGACAATGGCAGTGGAGGGTAAGCCCTTTCTCACTGACTTTACCTAACTTTTATTTAGGAAATATGACTTTTCAGTTCAAAATAGCATTTTACGTTATGTTCCTCTTATGGTGACCATTTGGAGTTCACAGTTACCTGTAACTCCTCTCTCTACCGGACTGGTCCATATGATGCTCCGAACACCCTGAATCGATGGAGCTGATTTCTGACAGGGCTATGTTTTATTTGGTGCCAGAGAAAATCCTGGCATCCAGAGTGCCAATTTATGAAACACATCCAATGTTCAGTAATGCTTTGCAGCAAGGAATGGAATGAAAAAGTAATGACGTCAACCCGGGTGTGTGTGTTCGTGTGTGTGTGTGTGTGTGTGTGTGTGTGTGTGTGTGTTTCTGTGTGTGTGTTTCTGTTTTTGTGTGCACGCATAGGTTCACCCCAACTACATTACCCAACCAGTTATGGCACGTAAAGAGAGCAGTTTCCAGCAGGCGCAGTGCTGTGATGGCATGGTGTCCACATGTGTTGCTCTGTAAGCACGAGGCAGGCAGGTGGTAAGTGACTCAGACAGCAGTCCCCACCCAGCGTGACGAGGCATACTGATGCACTGCTCGCCGAGTGACCTAAAGGTGTTTCTCAGAATACAGACAAAATCCATAGCCAACAAAAACTATGACACTTGTTGGTAACACTTTACAGTAAGGGTCACTAACGCAATGGTTAGTTAATGCTTAATAAGCGTTAATAAGCATTAGTTAATGTCTATTAACTCTAACCCCGGCTCCTTTATGGTCATCGTAGGTATCATTTTGCATGCAGTCTACAGTAAGGTGGGCTGCAGAAACTGATGGTGTAATAAATGCTAGATAATGTAAAAACTTGTCAAAATGTACCTCTAAATGGGTTGAAAATGTTATCAAACCTGTGGGAATGTATTTCATGAATAGGTTCTTCTAATACATTTTCAACTAATTCAGAGGAACGTTTTATTACATTTTGACCAGTTATCACATTATCAGTTGCTACATGAGCGTTGGGGAAATTTGTTCTGATCAACTGCGTTCCAGCAAGGAAAATGTTGACAACCACTGGTTGAAGTTCAGCTTTGTCTACCACATTCACCTTACAGTGAAGGTGAAATGGCTTTGAGAGGCAAAACTGATTTAACTAACTGGACAACTTACTGACATGTACGTGCTTTCGGCAGCACTAGAAATAGGGAAAACACAGTATAATATGAATACAGGCATGCTGGTCTGAGACCACCAATTTGAGCAGCAGCAGGAGCCAGTAGAACAATGCAGAGAGTGGGGCTAATCAAGACAGTAATTACAGTCCTATGAGCGCTGGTGTTTCTCCAAAAGGCCAAAACTGCCTCCATTTGTTCAATGTTGTTTCACATGAAAAGCTGAAATAGCCGTCTATTCGTCCTCTTCCACTGTCCTAATCTCCCCCCTTTTTGTCTTCTTCCTATTCTAAATGTCAGAGCGGAAGCGCTTTGATAATACTGTAGGGGGAGGTAGAGGAACTTTGCTGAACTCCGCTCAGATCTAAAAATCAATGCGAAAAAGAGCAAAAGGTTGAGGTGTGTGTGTGTGTGTGTGTGTGTGTGTGTGTGTGTGTGTGTGTGTGTGTGTGTGTGTGTGTGTGTGTGTGTGTGTGTGTGTGTGTGTGTGTGTGTGTGTGTGTGTGTGTGTGTGGGTGTGTGTGTGTCTGTGTGTGTGTGTGTGTGTGTGTGTGTGTGTGTGTGTGTGTGTGTGTGTGTGTGTGTGTGAATGCATTTGTTATCAGAGGCAAAAGAGACAAAGCAGAGACCTGTCCAATGTGAATGTCAAAATCGCCAGTCTGAATTTCCCAACTTGGATAGTTGGGATTATTTGACGGGGGCTTGTATGAGGTAGGACTTATTGATCATCAGTGTATTACCTGCAGTAGATGGCGTCGGTGTGCTCCCAGTTTGGAGAAGTAGAGAGTAGTCGTGCCACAGAAGCAAAGCAATGTATGTACTGCTTCGAAAGGGCCATTTCACTGCATTTTCCTAGCGCGGAGTTGAATTTCCAACTTCCCCATATCTTTGTTAGATAGTTTCCCAAAACGTTATCTCCTCTCCTGCCAGCGAATCATTGTCTCCTTCTTCTCACACAGCCAATGGAAACGCTCCCTTCCTAGCCGAAGAATGGTAGACACACTGGCCTCTGTGCGATAAAGTAATGATAAAATGATATGTACATGACAGTACGACAATAATCGTATTTATGAATATAAACATATATAATATGTATAGGTAAATGTACCACTAGCTTATACCTTCTTTCATATGATGACACAGCTAGAGTGGATTGTGTACAAAGTGTGTGTGTGTGTGTGTGTGTGTGTGTGTGTGTGTGTGTGTGTGTGTGTGTGTGTGTGTGTGTGTGTGTGTGTGTGTCCGTGTCCGTGTGTGTGTCCGTGTGCGTGTGTGTGTCTGAGAGAGAGAGAGAGAGAGAAAGAGAGCGAGTGGGAGGGCGTGAGCATGAGTAATGCTGCATTCATGTGGGCTTGGAATAATCGAAAAATGTTCTTCCCGAGTGGGAAAATTCACGTGAAGGCCCCATCAAGTAGGAACAACAACTACTTGAGTTGTTGTTCCAAATCTTGTTACACGACTTGCCGACTTGATGTCATATACGCAGAAACATGGCGGACGAAAGTAAACATTTTGTTGATGGTAAGAAACTTGTCAAATGTTAGTTTTTTCTTACGAACTGCATGTCCATCTCTCACAAGCGCCTAACACCATACTTCTAAGCAAATAGCCACAGACGTTTTAATAATTAACATGCATATGTTTGAAATCAATCATATTTCATGGATCACCTGATCCGTTTCCCTTGCTCTTTGTTGTCACGCAAAAACTGGAAACAGCTATCAATGTGTTGTTTAAACGCTCTGAGCAATGAAATACATCTTCTTTGTTGTGTCCATGTTGTTTCCACATTAGGACTTAAAAGCTTGTGAACGCACCGAAGTCGGAAGAACGAATTCCCAACTCGGGGAAATGGGACCATCCAAAGTGCACGTGAATGCAGCATAACTGTTGTATATATGGACTCTTTTGCGAGCGTTCACATGTGTTTTGTATGCGTGTTTGTATCATTTGTGTAACAACAGATGCCTCAGTCTAGTTTAACTTTGTAAACTTTACATGTAGACCCTCACGACGAAGCACTGAGTATTATCCATACACACACACTTGCTTTCGTGGTCCGCTTGTATTCGGTACTGTCTCCAATATGGGACGTGTTGTTTAGTTTAGTCACACTGTAGCCTGTTGCAGATCTCCAAGTAATATTATATTCACATGTTGATGTTAGGTTTTACCAAATGGCAGAGGTGACAGTTGGAAAGTTGTTGGTGGTAGAAGCAGAGGAAGAAGAGAAACGTGGTAAATAACAGTCCTGTGTCACAGTGCCACACTGTGGGAGGAAGTGTAATGTCATGCTTAAAAACAAAAACAACAACACTACAGTACCTTTGTTTATTAGAAAATGAATATGTGGCTGCAGATGAAAGGACAAAAGAGGACAAAATTACACAAATAAGTGGAAAGAAATCTGACCATGGGGTGAGATAATTTTGCTAAGTTAATTTGTGTCATGACATTTCTTGATTGAAGTAATAGTATCTTCCTGGTGCTAGTGGAGTAAATGTGAAACGTAAACGAGAAAGAGGTTTACTTTGACAGTTTGAGGCTTCCAGAAATCAAAGCACTTTTCACTTAAGGAAAACAAGATTTTAATACTGGACTCAAGTTTGTTTGCAGTATACAAATATATCCAAAAGTCACATACTGACCCATGTTTTCTGTTGCTTCTTGTTTAACTAAATATATTATTATCATATGAGGCTTAAGTCAATCAGCCTATATTATGTATAGGAGTAAACAGCTTCATTATGATAGATAGGCACAGGAAGTGGCTTCACAATGTGTTGATCTCCACACTCCTCCTGTTGATTAAACCCTGTCCATGCTAATTAGCATCAATTTAGCCTGATTGCGCCACTTTCACTTTCTTCCCTAATTGGCCAATTTTGATTTTTCTCTTTGGTTTGCTTCTGCATGTAATCGGATTATTTTGCACAGTATCCAACTCAAAAATCAAGACAAAGTCAACAATTACTCTGAAGAATTTATGTGCCAAAGACAAGGATTGTGTTGAGTGAGGAAAGTGAAATGTTTGATTGTTTTTGGTTAAATCGGGTGGACAGTCATATGAAATGATGCTGTGAATGAGCTTTTTAGATGCAGTTTGCCAGTTGTCACTTCTATGTTGTGCCCGATCGACACATTGGACGCTCCTTGGCATCACCAATGAGCCGTATACCACGAATATGTATAGCCTATGAATTTCTTTTTCTTCTGAATCACTTGTGCTCGGTAATTCTCTTCTTCGACATTTCTCTATGATGTTCATGTAAATGTATGTCCCGTCAGATGATTTTGTTTAGATTTATTCCCCCCCCCCCCCAATATTATTAGGCTCCTAGAACAAAGACAATGTAATTATTTTTGTTACATAGAATAAAACACATGGATGTTGCAAGCGGCTGTTGGTTTCTGTTAGTGCGTGTGTTTATTTTGACGGCGTCTTCACGGCGCAAAACACACTTAAACACACACCAAGAGCCAAGAGTATGAGTCACCGTCTAGCGATGATGTCACATTACTGCAGTGATGTCACCGTTCATGCTGTTCTCATGGTAACCATGAGGCAGGCGGACGTGCACACACACACACACACACACACCTAGCTACACATTTGCATACAAGTGATACACACACGCAATTTGATTAATACAGAAATGTAATGACTGAGGAAATGAGTTTTGCGTCTATCGGCAGACTCATTTACTCAGCTGACAGCAATTGAGAAATAATTGAACAAAATGAAAAGAGGTTGAGCTTTGGCATTATGAATCAATATGGACATTTAGTTTGAGACATTTGCCTCCCACAAGACAGATCATACTACTGTAACAGACACATTTTGTATTGAAAATAATGTGAAACTGATTTCCTCTTTCTTAATGCAGTTAAAGGAGGAATCACCCTTAATTTACTATAAGCACTCATTTCAGTTAATGTAATGTCGCACCCTTGGGTGGCCCACTCAGTAATTGGGGACATAAACAAATCTCTCCCAAAGCCAGAATCAGTGAGAACTAAGAACCTCTGTCGTCATCAATAGGCTATGTGGCTTTGGCACAAAGTTCATTTTCACACATTGGCATACTAAATTAATTAAACTGTTGGAAAGTGGAAAAAGTACTACAGTACTGAGAAGGCGAGGAAGAGGGCATATGTGTTAGCAAAAGCCCCCCCTTTAAAAATCAATTATTGCTGCCAATTACCCAACTACTACTCATCCCACCACTCTCTTCCACTGCTTTTCCTCAGTCTCGCGGTCCAACAACACAGATCAATGAGTCTATTCTGAGCCCCGCTCTGCAGGCTCCAGCTCAGTGGAAAACCAAACAATGCATATGCACAGGGGAAGAGGGACATAGGCGGGGAGAAAGAGAGAGAGAGAGCCTTCCATATAGTTAATTGCGCTGCAGTGATAGAGGTCATTTTGCAGAGCTGCAGTTTGCAGCGTGGCCACAGGATGGTGCTGTAAATTCAGTCCACTGTGGAAAAATGGCTTGGGGACTCATGGGTGCAACTGTAGTATTTTCCTATTTGGGAGGATGTACAGAGTATAACCTGTAGTGACATTGGACAAAGACATTGGGGTTCAGCCAAAACAACTCTTTGCTTTTATCAATGAGTCATCATGGCTCTGGTCTGGAGGAGGCTGCTCAGCAACCTTCCACTGTTCATGCTGTGAATCTAAGATAAGATAGAGAAGCTTACTGTCCAGTGGGAAATTTGCCTTGGACATCAGAATGTTGTTCATGCTGTGAATCTAAGATAAGATAGAAGCTTACTGTCCAGTGGGAAATTTCCCTTGGACATCACAATGTCTGCGGTATAAAATCACAGCAAAACAAGAGTAACTAGAACGACCGCACCACGGATATATGCATCCGCCAACCAGTGAGCAGTCGACATGCATGTCTGTCCAGACTTTGACGTTTGAGACAAATTGGAAGAAATTTGAAAATGGTGTTCGTGAGGTCACAGTGACTTTGACCTTTGTCCTTTGACCACCAAAATGTAATTAGTTCATCGTTGAGTCCAAGTTGATGTTTGAGGCAAATTGGAAGAAATTTCATCAAGGCGTTCTTGAGATATCGCGTTAATGAGCATGAAACAAGCGTCGTGAGGTCACAGTGACCTTGAACTTTGACCTTTGACCATCATAATCGGATCAGTTCATTGTTGAGTCCAAGTTGAGGTTTGAGCAAAATTGGAAGACATTCAGTGAAGCCGTTCCTGAGATATCGCGTTAACAAACTTCGGAATGGTGTTCGTGAGGTCACAGTGACCTTGAACTTTGACCTTTGACCACCAAAATCGAATCAGTTCATCCTTGAGTCTAAGTCGACGTTTGAGGCAAATTTGATGAAATTCCATCAAGGCCTTCCTCAGATATCGCGTTAGCGAACATCGGACGGACAAACGGACAACCCAAATCCATAATGCCTTCTGGCCTGGCTATCACCGGCGGAGGCATAAAAAAAGAGTTTCAGCAGTCTGGACATATATATATGCCAGATATACTCTGCTGGCTAAGACAGCTGTATATGATGATAAACTATAAGACAGGCATGACAAAATAAAAGCAGATATCACACAGTGATCAAAAGAGAAGAAAGTCATTTTGTAAAGTCACCTGAGTCACCTTTGTATAAAACATGAGTGCAAAACTGTTTTGCTCAGTGCTGCATTTAACATGGATGAGTGAAGATGCTAATGTTCCTCTATCCCACTTGGCACAACCTCTGTTTTAAATGAAGGTGACATCTATTATCTCCTACCTTTAGGCTCATTTAACTCCCCATTTCCTAATCCCCTTCCCCTCCCCCTTCCCTCCCATTCTCTCCCAGAATTATAACCTTGTTATCTTTTCCAACTCACACTCGTTATACTTTCACATAATTCTGGTTTTCTTATGTAACTTTGATAATGAAATTATATTTCTTTGCTTTAAATAAGATTGCATTTGTGTGTTTTTCTTGGGGAGCGGGCACAAAGCAATTATGCTTGGGGTACAATCTTCAATAGTAGAGCTTCCCTGGTAAATGGAATGGAATTAATCTCATTGTTAAACATGGACTACGTGATATATGAAAGGAAAAACAGATTTTAAGACTGAATACTAGATTGAATGGCTTGCTAAGGTTGTATATTTTCTGCAGTGTGGCTGAATGTCCCATGTGGGCCTCTTGGGGGAACTGCACTGCTATAATGATCGACCGGGAGAGGAATGAGGCGGGGCCCTCTGAATAAGGAAGTGAGGCTGTGATTGGCCAGTGGGAGGAGAGAGGCGGATACAGCTGGGGAGCTGGGCAAGTGAATCAAAGGGAGGGAGAAGTGGTGAGAGAAAGAGAGAGAGGAGAGTCAGTGGATTGCAGCCTGCAACACACTCACAAAGGACTGCGTCTATGTGTGTGTGTGTCAGTGTGTGTGTGGGTATGCATAGGGAAGATACTGTGTGTAGGATAAAATGGACTAGAACGGGTCAGAGAAAGTGTTAAATGAGTGCGAGCCTGTTTTGGAACACTGCCTGGATGCTGCAGTAAGCAACAATCCTCTTGAGGGAAAAGGAGACAGGAGAAAGGAGAGTGGACACTTTTGCTCTTCACACTTGGCTTGGGCGTGCCAAGTCGAAGGCTATGGACATTTTGGTAATTTGCTCACACCGAAAAGTTTTGTCCTGAGTGGAGAGTTGGTGTCTTTAGGACAGTGTAGTAAACAGAGGGCACCTTTGGGAGGGAGGGAAAGGGGGGGATTCTCTATGGTGAAGATGAGTCTGGAGCCTGTGCAGGTGATGAGCGGACAGGTCAAGCAGCTCCAAGTCGCCCCTTCGTCCAATGGAGACAGCAGAGGACCGTGGGACGAGAAGGAGGAGTTTGACCAGGACCACCTGGGCCTCACCACCAAGCCTAAACAAGTAAGTCTGACTGACTGTCCATGACAAATCAAGGCCTTGAAAGTTTTTGAAAATAGACATGGGTCACTGAAAGAGCTTGAATTAATGTGTCCAGTAATAGAAATTGAACTTCTGAGATGGACAGCACTGACTGGCCAATATCCCATTATTAATAAAAGTCCAACCGATCTGTAATTTGAACTGCATGTCCTCTTTCATCTGAATTGCATATATTTGATGAGACATCTCTGTCTCAAAGTCTCTTTTGTCCTCCTCTCTCCCTATCTGTGCTGCCCTGTTGCTACTCACAACATTATTGTTTTGAAGGAGATGTTTACATCGCCCACGTGCGTGTAGCTCACATCAGGGGCCAGGGCTAAAAGTCAGCTGATGGTGCGTGTGTGAGAGGGAGAGAGAGAGAGAGAGAGGTTTGCTGTCAATGTTCCCACTACACCCTTGATCTTCCAACTACTTCAGACTTTTTTTCCCCCCAAACATTTCTCAGGTAGAGGCGGAGCTGCTAGGTGGAGGCAGAAATATTATTGGTGGTTAAAACTCAATGGGCAGAGCCAAAGAACCACAGTTTTTTGAGTGAGTTAAAAAGCATATAATTTAATTGTCATGTATGATAGGATGGATATTTACGAATCTCAGGAGGGTGCTAGCCTCAGCCCAGCATCGGAGACATAAAGCTAGTTAGCTATTAGCAACTAGCATAAAATTAGCTATAGTATTGCTAATCTAACATCTATCAAATCATTTTGCATTCATGTGGTTTTCAAAGGAAGTGAATAGAGGTTAAGCACATTTTCACACGCTTTCGTCTGACCACACCTTAACCCTTTTATTTTATTTTCAAAAGGTTTAACTCAACCAATGAGATTCTTTCTCGCTCCAGAGCAGCTCCGCCTCTGAGAAAATATCAGATAAATAGCTACTGTATAACAAAAAGGTTGACTTGAATCTGAGCTGTCTATCAAGAGTAGCCTACTAGACACACAGTGGCAGGGTTTAGAGCTGTTTATAGCATTGCAGAACACCAACATACTTTACAGAACACAGTAGGATGTCCCGGGAATCAAAAGATGGGGTATTGTGAATTAGGCGTCTTACAGTGGAAAAACTCTGATGAAACGGAAAGTCTTGAGGAGAGGAGAGGAGAGGAGAGGAGATAGGGGTGAAGTCAAGGTATCATGAGAGCTAAAAGTAGCTAAAAGCTGAGTAATCTCTCTGGCTTGAGGATTAGCACAGTCACTGTGGTACTACTGTACAGTAGACTACTATACACGCTAGCAGGGATAGTGTTTAACCAGTAAGCAAATAATACTGCATCATATGTGATACTCGCCAGATGGACAGTAGGCTACACAAATACCTCAGTCTATAATCTCTGTGTGTTTATGTGTCCACATGTACAGTTTTGAAAGAAAATAATAATATTAATGTGCATGGAGTTAACCATTCTAAATAATGGATCAGATAGGAACAGATTAAATGGCATTTATCCAGATAATGTAAATGTAAATAATGACAATATCCATACGACGTATGCACAGCTGGTTACCCAAGAGGTCGAATAGTTTTTTTTAAATGTGATCACATTATGTCACTAATGTACAGAACAGAAAACTATAGGGCCCCATTACTCAAAAAAGCAAACATTACTTCCGGTATCACTTATTTCAAAGTAATGTTATCACTATGATTATTACTCCCTGGTAGCAGTAACATGTTACACTAGGCTATATGTTATTTTTTCATTACACCTCTAAATTTGGTGATAGCTTCCTCTCTTACCTTTAATAATGTGATTCCTGTAGGTCTCCTGTAAGTGATCAATGCTAATCTAAACTGGATAAGAGGTCAACAAGCAGTTATGGAAAATGATCCAGAAAATCTGCCGTAGTTATGTAGATCAAAACAATGACACTACATTATTATTACACATGTAAATGTATCCTTTTTTGCTTCCATTATTTTCAGTGAAAAATTATTGTTTGTCCTATTTGAAGGCTGATGCCGATATTTTTTGACTGAAGCAGCTAATAGCCAATATTTCATATTTAAATTAGATTTTGTTTTACAAACATACGTGTGTTTGTTTCACACAGACCTTTCTTTGTCATGACACATTAAAACTCTCCATAGAGCCCATGGTAATATAAAAAAGGGGGGGGGGAAAGCTCAAACACTCAATACTCATGTCATACAAAATGATACATTAGAATCACAGACCAATGATCAATCATGCAGTAAATACATAATCAAACTGCATCATGTGAGAAGTGGAAGACACTGTCTGGCCAGATATGAGAAAACCATAGGCAAAACAAATGTAGAGGTCTAACTGTAATCAGTGTTATTGGTCAAGTCCATGCTTGTGAATCATTACTGTATCTGCCAAGGCCTGAACAGACTGCATCACCGCTGGCCTTTTACATCTCTATAAATATCACCCCTTCCCCCCACTTGTCTGTCTACTCTCACCCCTCTCCCCACCCCACCCCGTCCCCTCTGTCCTTTCCCTTTCCGTTGTTTGGAAATCCTTTTCACTTTTCTTGCTTTGATGCGTGGACGGATGGAAAGGATTATTTCACACCTTCAGAAATGTAAATAATAGATGCACTCGTGGCTCTGTCTGGGTCGTACACAGGAAGGAACCAGTGCAGTTAAACTGGGAGAGCTCCAGCAGCCTTACTGCACAGTAATTCTCTACCGAATAGGGAAGAGAGGAGAGGAAAATAATCTTACAGGTCATCATATTGTGTATGGTGGACATTCAACATTAATAAATCATAAGCACATTAGTATTGGGCGTCCGAGTACTGCAGCGGTAGAAAACACTTCTGCAGAAATCCAACTGAAACCCCATTGGTGGGAAAGTAATGAATTACAATTACTCAATCCGTCTCTTTCTCCTTTGTGTTTAAGCACCAATGTATTCTCTTTTTTTTTTTTTCCCGATTTTTTTTTTATCCCAATTTATCCCCCGTTTAGTGCTCATTTGATTACTCAATCCTGGTTGCTACTCCATCCTCTGCCGATCTGGGGAGAGCCGAGACTGATTCCATGCATCCTCCGAGACATGGGCAGTCAAGTCAGCCGCTTCTTTTCACCTGCCCGAGGGAGCTTCACCGGTAGGACATAGCACGTGGGAGGTTCACGCTATTCCAACCAGTTCCCCTCCCTCTGAACAGGCGCCCTTAACGATCAGAGGAGGAACCATATAAGCAACCAGGATGTTGCATGTTTTTGTGAAGGGGGTTCCTATATGAAGGAGACCCCCGGGAGGCACGGGGAGAACATGCAAACTCCACACAGAAAGGCAATTTTGCCGACCCCACCCGGGCGGTGGGCACTCGAGGACATGCGGACGGGCACGCATTCCTTCAGTGTTCACATCGGTCCAGGTGGGAATCGAACCCACGACCTTCGAGCTGTGAGGCGATAGTGCTTACCACTGCACCACCGTACCTCCCGCACCAATGTATTCTCATTGCTGTCTGTCTGTCTGACCGTCTGTCTGTCTGTCTGTTTGACTGACCGTCTGTCTGTCTGTCTGTCTGCCTGTCTGTCTGTCTGTCTGACTGACCGTCTGTCTGTCTGTCTGACTGACCGTCGTTCACCACAGTGTTGAATCCAAAGCATTTGGTACAGCTGATGCTGGTTTGCTTTACTTGCTTGTCATCCAGAGAGGTCTGATGATCACAGCACTTCCCACACACAGCGTAGCCCCCCTTCCTCCGTTGTGAGCGGGGACTGTAGGTGATATATTGATATGCAAATTAGCATATGTCAATAACTACTTTCCTTGGCAACACTGCAGCGAGGGCCAATAGATTGGACAATTTCTGGTGCGCTGCGCAGTTGATAGAAAATGTAGGGAAACTGGATTCATTTTACTTTGTCACTAAAGCCACTTAAAATGTAACAAAGTACATTACTTCGAACAAAATTTACTGTTAAAATTACAGATTTTAAAAATGACTCAAAAAAGTAAATTACCGTAATTTGAGTAATTGTAATTAGTTACTTTCCACCAATAAGGAGGTGACAACAGCTAGTGTGGGTTGCTGACCAGTGTAAGCTCGGGGAACGATGACGTTCCATAGGTGTGACAGCTTGTGGGAGGCACAGTGAGAGAGGGCAGGCCATTAACACTACCTGAATCAGACCACTGCGAATAACTGCACACTAGCACCGGGATTACTGGAGACAGTGTGATACGTTATTCATAGAGTAAACTGACTCTGATAGACAAGCTGCAGCAAAGGTCTGGTACATCTGCAAGGCCAGTTCCCAGCATTTCTAAAGCACATAGCGCACTCTGTGTCCCACTGTAAGCTACCCTGTCTTCCCCAGTGTGATAGAATTATTTTGAGTTAACCTTTATGTCGGGCATGCGCTATATTAAACAACCATCAGTCTTCATACTGTGTAGATACAGGATGTGTGCTCGCAAATACAAACATCAAAAATACTTGAATTGTGTGTTAGGCCCATCTTAAATAGTCATTGTATGGAAGACCATTTGCGCCAACTGTTACAGGAAAATCTGGCAAATAGCTTTTTTTAGATTTGTTTTTAAGAATCTCTTATATGAATTGATGATCATTTTGAGAAATGTTCTCATCAAGAAGCACTTACAGTAGTACTGTATCTAATTAATTGTGACAGTAAGTCATAATTATGACATATATAGGAGATGCCTCTCTCCTACTATCTTGTAATTACAAGATACAATATATGAGATACCGTACTAAGGAAAAAAAAATCACACTTGAAAAAATAAATAAATAAAAGTCTCACTTGATGAAAACAAGTTATGTACCAGATTTCTTTTAAGAGGTGGTGCAAATGGCCTTTCATACATTTAGTCACAAATTTAGTGTTAAAACTGTATGAGAAAAAATATGATTTCAAAGACAAATTAGCTAATGATGCATATTTTTTGCACTGTGCCTTTTGCCATCATGAGTGGACTGGATGGACAGAAAATGAAGCTCACTTGTACATGAATGCTCTCTCAATATCAGTTGAATAAAAGAGTTTGAACTGTCATTTTGCCAAGGTGACAGGGAGACGAGCCCGGAAAGTGGAGGGAGGCGTGTTCTTCGTAAGTATGTCTTCCTGTGTGGGCGGAGTCAAAGGTTGTTTCCATGGCTACGATCATCACCGCTGCCCTTTCACCTTCTGTTAACCTCCTCTGTGCTGGCTGTCTGATGTGTGCATGACCCTGGATGTCCACGCTGCACTAACAAGCCCTGATTGACTTGATGCATCGTGACGTGTGGCATCAGATATTCCATATTTTACTGAATATCTGAAATTGAACTCAAACCTGCATGTCTTTCAAGCTAGAAACAGAGATATGATTGATGATCAGAGATATGAGGTTTTCATCCAACAGCGGCAATATTTTCTTATTTTCTTGTTATTCTTTATTCTTTATTCTTTATTTAGGTAAGCCCCTTGAGAAAAAATCTAATTTTCGAGGGGGTCCTCAGTTATCGTCCTCAGTTATCGTCCATTTAGATTGTCACTGCTAGCAAAAGAAGGCAAAATTACACATTTTGCCTCGTTTGTGCAAATAAGTATTTTATCCACACATTTCCAGCTTCCTTTGATTGTTTTCTATGTCTTGGACTGCTTGTCTGCATTTTGGACTTGTGTTTATTGTCTTTTTTACCTCCAGAGATTCTTGCTCTCTGCTGACAAAACACAGCTAGTCTTTTCAGTGTGTGGTACAAACACCACCTCTATTAGACAGAATCACGTTTGTTTACAATATCTTCTGGGCAGAAAACTCCTGCGTCACGTACAATCTAATGGTGCGGAGCAAACGAGGAGAACATGGTTAAGTCTAAAACGCACGTTTGATGCTTTCATATCTCATTAATAACAACACTTTCACTAACGTTAGTGCAGAGACCTAATTTACCTATTGGGCCACAGACAAAAGAAAATGACAACTTAAGTTGACCCAAAACTAGCAGATAGTCCGACCGACCTGTCGCTGTTTGGTAGATTTGGTTGATCAAAGATGCTAACACACAGCAGGCTACATCAAATAAGCACAACAGCAGAAACAATAGATGGGTCAAATCACCGTGTTTAACTATGGAATATATCTTTAAACATTACAGTTACAAAATGACAACAGAAATAAACAATAAACAAGCTTGCCGATATCTGTGCAATGCAAAATTTGAACGTTGTGGTGAGTTATGTCTCTTCCTTCTATATAGCACACAGAGAGGAAGCAAATTGTTGCATTTCTGATCAACTATGTTATATATATAACATATATCATGTTATTTATGAGGGCTTTAAAACATCAATGACAGATGAATAGATCTGGGGGCCTGGGCTATTAATTAAAAAAGAAAGAAAAAATAAACGAAAATACAGAGGTCATGACCTCGGTGTCCTCAATGGTAGTTACAGGCATGCACTCACAGTACAAAGTAAAAGGGAGCTTCTATCAGAGCATAAGAGCATAATGCATGAGGTACTGTACATGTAACATCGCACGCAAGCAAGAATCTGCATGCTTTTTATGTCCACAAGTCTTTCATTGTGTGAATATATTTACTTAAATCCAATTCAATGAGAGCTTTTTTGGCAGGACAGAGGGATTCCATAACCAATGGTTAGGGATTCCATGCATTGCCAAAGCAAAAGTAATGCAAAATGCAAAATGAATTATATTCAATATAGAACTACAACAATAACAAAACACGTTAAATATTGACAATGTTATTACCATTTGTCACCAAGTTCATTGGGAACATTTGGAGGACCGGGGGGAGATTTTTAAATTTTGAATCATTTTGTCAAAGACGCAATTTCATCTGACTTAGATGTGGGACAGGATTAGTCCTGGTAGCAGGTGATGACGCACTGCCCGTCGGTGTGTGTTTATAGGTAAGTAGGTGAGATGTCAGCGGGCAGAGAGGCGTCGTGAGGGAACAGGGCCAAACACACAGACAATAGCACAGCCTGAGAGGCAGCCCATGGCCTACTTACCACAGCCAGCAAGGCCTGTAAACACACACGCATGTGTCTGTATAGTACTGTACCCACAGCCAGCAAGGCCTGTAATCACACACGCATGTGTCTGTATACCCACAGCCAGCAAGGCCTGTAAACACACATGCATGTGTCTGTATACCCACAGCCAGCAAGGCCTGTAAACACACACGCATGTGTCTGTATACCCACAGCCAGCAAGGCCTGTAAACACACACGCATGTGTCTGTATACCCACAGCCAGCAAACAGAGTGGATGAGGACACATGATTACAGTTACTCTGTGCTTTGGTCCTATTGCATCTTGTTTTTTTATTTTCTTTACTTTTCGTTCACATTTTCTTTCTTTCTTCCTCACATTTTTATTTGTCTTACAAAGTAGTTTGTAATGTAATAAATTCTGTTTTCATAAAGAAAATTCATAAAGAAAACAACAACAATAATAATGATCTATATTTTGTTATAATTATATATAAATTAATATTATTCTAATTAAAAACAACATACGCACAGGTATGAACATGTACTTTTAGAAGCACCCATACGCATCATGCACACACACCCACAGACAGTTTCGCTGCCCCCCCTTCCCCCTAAATTAGACCCCCCCCCTACACCCCCCACCACCACCACCACCCAGGCATCGTCTGAGTTCAGTCAAAGATACTCAATACACCACTAAGATGACCCATTACATGCTGTGCCAAAGCCATGAAGTGATATACACTTCTTGCCTCCTACTGTAAGTGGGCGTGGTCACGCCCGTCTGCCCCCGGCCCCCATCTCGTTTGGAAGTGTTGTGAACGTCATGTGGATGGATGGATGGATGGAAAATAGGGATAACTTGCTCCTGTTATTACAGCCTATTGCTGCACAAAGCTTGGGCATGTGTATCACATTACTGTGTTTTATTGTTTTTGCCTTATTTTGCTGCTTGTTTTGATCTAATAACGCAAGAATGTGTTGCAGAGACTGAGACAGTTCTAGGACAAAGTTAATTTTCTCCTGATTTGTCTGTCTGAAAAATGCCATTTTAGTGTCAGAATATTCGGAAAATAGTGGTTTGTAAGAAATGGGTCCAATATTTGAAGAGTTCATTTGCAAAAACAGGTAAACGCCATTCTTAAAATGGACAAACAACATCTGTTTGATACTCCCTGCAGTGCACATAGAAAACATTATTGAGGTGATTTATGTGAAAATGATCAGATGAATATGTTTTAGTTATGATTGACAATACAAATTTCCCAAAAATAAATAAATTACAGTATAAATACATCAATATATAAAATAAAATGATTTAAAAAAATCCAAACGGAGATACCTGTTTTTGCAAATGACCTCTTCATTTACTTCAGTGATTATGGGGCAAACGAATGGGTCAGAATCTGTGCTCGTGTTCACTGAGTGAATAGACTCTGGACCTGCTGCTAGCCTCCTAAAGGGGGCGGGGTAGTGGCCAAACCCACGTGACACATTCAGGACTTGACTGGCATTTGGGCCGTCTCGCTCTAATAAACAGTGTCTGGTTCAGCTGCTCTATGGCTGGCTGCCCTGGTATGAATGCCACCCTATCCCCTTACACACATTAGGTAACATGAGCACACACACACACGACGCCGAGGCGCCATTTTTAAGCATTCGTTTGAATACACGGGGACACTGCTGAGGGTATAAGCATTAAAGCTCAGAGCACACATTCAACCTCACACACGCGTCTCACCCACTGTAGGCCCCGCCCTCCCACCCCCAAAATCACACATTCAAACTCACACACACGTCTGACCCCTAAGCCCCTCCCACCCCCAAATTCACACATTCAAACTCACACACACGTCTCACCCCTAAGCCCCTCCCACGCCCAAATTCACACATTCAAACTCACACATGTCTCACCCCTAAGCCCCTCCCACCCCCAAATTCACACATTCAAACTCACACACACGTCTCACCCCTAAGCCCCTTCCACCCCCAAAATCACACATTCAAACTCACACACACGTCTGACCCCTAAGCCCCTCCCACCCCCAAATTCACACATTCAAACTCACACACACGTCTCACCCCTAAGCCCCTCCCACCCCCAAATTCACACATTCAAACTCACACACATGTCTCACCCCTAAGCCCCTCCCACCCCCAAATTCACACATTCAAACTCACACACATGTCTCACCCCTAAGCCCCTCCCACCCCCAAATTCACACATTCAAACTCACACACATGTCTCACCCCTAGGCCCCTCCCACCCGCAAAATCATCACCCTTCTCAGCTCGGAGATCGTTTTCTACATTTTTTCGGCCTAAGCAAAATTGGTGGCTAATTATGAATAACCAGCTGTCTTCCACATTCATAGCTTAACACAATCTGTCAGTCTTGCATGAGCCCATTTTGAGTGCTAAAGTGTAAAGTCTGAATTTAGATGATGGCAAAATGAACTCAAACAGGTGTAGCGCATTTATATTCCTGCATATTGTAAAATGGGTGGTCATGTGGCCCTGCAGACACAGTCTTCTCATTGCATCACCATGCATTTCCCACGGTTAGAGATGACACCACTCTGCTAATCATAGATCCCCATACATATGCTGTGATGTAATGACATGATCATGTTATGACATCACATAACAACAAACAAGCATGACAGATGTCGTGTTTAATTGGGGCTGGGGCGGATCTGGAGTCACCGAGGGACACGTACTGATGCCTGTCTGATAGGTAGGACTTGAACCAGGCCAGGGGGGTGCCAGTGATAACAAGGTACTTTCCCAACCGGTCAAGGAGGATGAGGATGTTGACATTACCAGCATCATTGACCATGAGTAGGTTGTTTTCTACACTGACCCGAGCTGTCTGTGCTGTGTTGAGCCCTGAAACCAGATTGTAACGGGTCAAACAGCTGGTGGAGTGACATGTGGGACTGAAGTTGAGTGGATTTTACTGAGGAAGGGGACATTGGAAATAGGTTAGTAGTTATTGAGCGTGTCTGGATCCATGGGCTTCTTCAAAATAGGGGTGACAGTGGCTATTTTGAGATCAGAAGGGACAGAGCCGGTTTAAAGGGAGGAGTTGATGATGTCAGTGATGAGGGGGCAGAGCTCACTAGCGCAGGTAGGCTGGACTTAACCAGAGAGGTGGCCATGGGGTCCAGGGCACAGGTGGATGGCTAGGAGGCGGAGGCGAGCTTGGTGATGGAGGCAGTATCCAGGGGGGAGGAAGCAGCAGAGGTGTAGGGAAGGGGAGGGGAACAGAGGGTGACAGCGGAGTCTGTCGGGGGGGAGGGGGAGGGGTTAGGAGGGCAGGGAGCAGCAGAGTAGGTTGGGGGGTGGGAGAGGGGTTGGGCGGCTGGAGTCCATTTTCTGTTGAAAGAAGGCAACACATCTATCACAGAGGTCAGAGGAGGATGGGGAATCGAGAGTGGTGGCAGGGGGTTTGAGCAGTTTCTATGTTGTGATCTACCTTCATGAATCAATATTTATGAATTCCACTAGTCCAGATCAGTGCAGTTCCACGTTCATAATTGCATCACTGCTTATTTACAGTACACACAGTTCCAACTGGTGCTCCCATTTGACTGAGGTTGTTGACAGAAGTCTCCCAATTTGTCCAACACCTTTCACGTCTCCTTCCTGATGTATATTCTACCCAACCTCTCATTGATCAACACTGTTTACCCTCACTCCTCCTCCACCCATCTTCCTTCTTTTCCTTTCTTCTCCCTCACGTTATTCTCTCTCTTTCCTCCTTGCTTGTCTGCAGCCCAAGCCGGAGAATGCGGTGACCGTGGCCGTCTCGTCCCGGGTGCTGTTTCGAACGGAGCGTGAGCAGAAGGTGTATGAGCAGAAAGGGGTGGAGGAGTATCTGCGCTACCAAGTGGAACATGAGAACGAGCCCTTCGCTCCCGGGCCCGCTTTCCCCTTCGTCAAGGTCAAAGACACCTCCAGATATCTGAATATTAACAGACTCTTACAGACACACAGCCACATTACAAGAAGAGGTCCAGATGTCCAAAATGTAACAATGTAGCTCTCCAAAACAGGTTCACGCAATAAATTCAAGTCAATCACACACTGGGAAAAAAAATTATAATAATGTTTTGGACAAAATTTGACATGGCGGAAAAACTTGTGGGCGGAGCAGGGCGTGGCCTATATGGAGAGACACGACTTGGCCCAAGGAATCCAGCAGTCAAAGAATTTTGTTCCTATAATCTTGGTCACTGAGTTATATGGCCTTTTAAAATTAAATGTTGTAATTCAACATTTGAAATGTTGCTGTACGCCCCTCTGTAGTTGAAATGGAAAGTACATGTATGTATATATATATATATGTGTGTATATATATCCAAATACAAATACAAATACACACACACACACACACACATACAGTATATATATATATATACAGTATATATATAATATATATATATATATATATATGTATTTGTGTGTGTGTGTGTGTGTGTGTGTGTGTGTGTGTGTGTGTATACAGTATATATATATATATATATATATATATATACACACACACACACACACACACACACACACACACACACATACCGATATCTGATTTGATATTTAAAGAAAGATTAATATCGACCAAATATATCGGCAAACCAGTATATCTGATTGAATACCCGATGAAACTGTTTTACAGTGCTTATATTGAATCTGTTATTTCCTTTTCCTTCATCTGTTGGTACGGTAACCTCTGTATCAAAGATAAAAACTCCCTCTGGAGAATTGTGAAAACAGCTTCTAAAGTAGCTGGCATCCAACTGGAGAGCCTTGACCTCATCTATAACAGACAGGTGCTCAAAAAAGCTCTGTCCATCCGCACAGACAGTGCCCACCCACTCAGTTCGGAGTATAGGCTACTGCCATCCGGCCTTCACTTGTGTGTCCCACGGACCACCAAAAACAGGTACAAATATTCTTTTGTCCCTTCCTCCATCCGAGCAGTGAATGCTGCTGGAGGAAGGAAAAAATGACTGAGGAAATAACGTTTCATCAATCTGCTGTACCAGCAGTCGGCTCTTTTATGTTCTTAGCTCTTCATATGTTTTTTAATTTGTTTTTATACTGTTTTATCGGCCGTATCAGCCGCTGGCTCATCCCGATCTTAAGTTATTAGTGTCGTTTTATTTTATTTTATCGGCCGCACCAGACGTATGCTCTTTTATATTGGCTCATCTTATGTCTAAATGTTGTTATATCCTGTTTATTTATGTCATTGTACGTATGGTATTGCACTTCTATGTTTTTTTGTTTCAAGCCTCTATGCCTGCTGTAATCCAATTTGCCCTTTGGGACATTAATAAACTACTTGAACTTGAACTTGAACTTGATCTGTCTAACCCTAGTTGACATGCACACTGTGTGTATGTTTTCACACGTCGTGCTTTTGATGATGTCCTGAGCTTCATCTGAGCTGACTGTTGACACTCTCTTGTCGTGATCCGACAGGCTCTAGAGGCAGTGAACACTCGCCTGCGGGAGCTGTACCCGCAAAGCGAAGAGCTGTTTGATATCGTTCTGGTGACGTACAACCACGCCCACGTAGGGATCCGGCTCATCAACACCATCAACCATCACAGTGAGTCTCTCAATCATTGTTATTGAGTCTTCAAATTTTATTTTTCTTACAACAAGAGGAGAGATCTGCCAATAGGGTCAGATAATTTCTAGTGTTTCAGAGTTTTTTTGCATTGTGGGCACTTGAAATGATCGTACTCTGTTAAAGTGGTAAAGAAATTGCATGTGACATCGGTAAACTGCATACTTCTTGGACCTAAAGTTCTTCTGGTGACTGGGTTGAATCTTCAATGTATCATTTAGTTGGATGGTACGCTCATTCCTGCCGGTCAGCAGTCCGAAACTGACGTAGGCCCAGCTGAGGTACAAACAACAAAGTGTGTGAACAACTGACTTGCAAGATCCCTCCCAAGAAAAGTCCATTGACCCTATAGGGACATCTTCGTCACAGGCTAGCCACTTCCTGCTCAGCTCTTGAGATGTTCTCAAACGCTCAAACAGATCTTCATCAGAAATGTTCTCCTGTGGGACACAAGAATAATTCCAGAGGCTTGAAGTTGGTATGAACAAAAACATATCCAAGCAGAATAGCCAAAGCAGCACAAGGGGTTCAAGATGCTTCCATGGTGGCTCTCTGCATGAGGGGCCAAACACATGAAACACTCCCCTGACCTCAGACCAGTCAGAGAAACAAACCAACACGCCCAAGGAAAACACAGCTTCTCTGATGAGGAAGAGTTATGCGTTTGTCCAGCAGTATAGCATTGGGTCGTCGTGGGTGGCACTGGGTTAATATAACACAGTAATACAAGATGATTGAGAGGGACAAACATTTACTTGCTCCTTAGCTTTTCACATTTTAAACTGAACAAGGGTACACATGAGTCTTAACATTGTCACTTTGTCTTGGAGAAACATTTATGTTTATCACTCATAGGATAGACTGTAACTGTTTTTATCACAGCCGTTGTTGGGACAAAGTATACAATTTCCATCCTTGTTTAGATATTTGGATTTGGACGACTAAGCAGTCTAAATAGTGAGGAATTACAAATGATACTGTCAGCATGCTGCAAGCAATTTCACGCACTGGCAGGGTCTGTTACAGTATGCGCTCTACTGCTCATGTCACTCACTTACATGAAGCCTCAACAAGATGAAATTGCCTCTGCCATAGGCCACTATGGAAATCACATTCCCAAACTTTGAATTTGCCAATTACAAAATATGCACTGGAGTCGGTCCTGATGATACTCGTGCCACAACTCATGTATACACAATGGTTCCAGGTAGGGATGCACAATATTATATCGAACCCATAAATTATCGTCAAATTTATCTTTATCGGCTATTATAGCTGATATATATCAGCTATAATAATATCTATACAAAACAAGTTGTTTAAAAGGAAAACTCCTTTGGATACCTTTAAGCATAAAATGCCATAGGGGCCAGTCTACTATACCTAGCCTGTATTGTGCTCATCTTAAGAGGTACTGCCATGGTGGGAGAAACGTTAAACTGAACCTTGAAGGCAGTTTGCTGTGAAAGCAGTGTCTGCAGTCCTGGTGAGATCCAAGTGTATTGTCCTATTACCATGCTTCAGATCCTCTGCACAAGTAAATAAATAAATCACATAATGATAGATGATAAGAAAACACCAATGGAGGGGGAAAGAGGACACAAAGACATCAACGTTGAGGACCTCTACTCCCCGAGAGATTCCCACGCTCCAGTGCCCATCTTAAAGGGAAGGTCAGATCGTGAGGTTTGAGATGATGAGGTACAGAACCTGACTACAAAGCAAAATAAACCATCGGAGAACTATCGAGGGTGGCTGGTTCTTTGAATGATAAAGAGCGCTCTCTCAGAGGGTCTCAGAGAATGACCCTTTCCCTCGGTCTGGTTTGGTTCATGTCTTTGTCTCTGTCTGCCTGCCGTCAGTGTGTATATTTATCTGGTTATCTCCGTCTTTGCATGTCGTACTTTGCATGTCCACACTGCAAGCAACTTGGTTGATGATGGGTCGCTTTATTCTGACTGATTATGGGCGAAGTGAGAGGCTCTGTTTGCATCGTTGTTTGGATTTGCTGTTGCTGGTGAATCTAGGGTGGGACTTTCTTCTTTGTCGCAGTTATAGATGTATAAAAAATATGGACGTAGGCACCGTGACGTCACCCATTGGCTTGTGGACTCTCGTTTTGAGGCCATCTTGACCGTCACCATCGTTATTATTATTGGTTAACTTATTTGGAAGTAGAAGCAGCTAGCATGAGACCAGGGGTTTCCCACAGAGCTGCCTGCTACTGGGCCGTGATCGGTGAGCAGCGCAATCACCGGACAGGCGACCCGTCAATCACGCCCTAAAACATAGTCTGCTTTATCCTCTAGTCTATTTGACTCCAAATGGGACCATAATTTACAAAATGAACATCATGCTGTATTGATGAAGAAGACCTCAAACTACAGTATAATGATTGAGACCATAAAGTGTATACTAACGTAATACAACAAGTAAGAAGTAGGGTCATTTTCCCATTGAGCTCTTTTTGGAGCCAGTGGGGTCGCCCCTGCTGGCCATTAGAAAGAATGCAGGTTGATAGCACTTCTGCATTGGCTTCATTTTTCAGAACCGGAGGTTGCCCCTTGGTCACGGTCCTGATTTAGGTTGATAAGACAGGTGTATTTTTACATGTCATCTTGCCCAGAGCAACTTTAAACAAATGCTTCAACCTTGGAGCCACACTTTGCTGTCTCTGCTCATCTATCTCTCACCACTGGAAACCTTCTCATTCACTCACAGTTTCTAATATCAATCTCAGGTGTCCTCCTGCCATCCATCAGCCAGTCAAATCATCCCCACCTAAACCCTATTGAATCACTTTCCCATTCTCTTCTACCATTCACACTCTGTCGCTTCTGACACAAAACCATCCACCACCACCACGCACCCTCACATCCCCCCTTTCTCCCTTCATAAATATCAGCTCATCTTTCCTGAGGGTCAAAGATATAATCCGCAGCTCTGTAATCGTGTATCTAATTACCTAATATTAATCTCCTCTCATTCTCCTCATGCTCTCTCTCGACTGTTTTTTACATCAGACCAGAGCAGCGCATTACGAGAGTCGTGCCCAGCCCAAAAGGCAAACAAACAGTTTCCTACCAGCCTTAGTTCCTGAGCTATAGTACACAGGTCCCGCCTCCTCCACCTCTTTAGTCCCTTAAGTCCCCCCTCTTGGACCCTCTCCACCTCTGAAGTGCTTCTTAATGTATCCTCTTTTCTCCCCTCTCCCCCCACCTCACCTTCCATGACTCAGCTTCTCCCCTCTCCCCTCCACTTCATCTCCCATGACTCAGCTTTCTAATGTGAAATCCACAACAGATGCACAGCCACGGTGATGTCCCATTTGCTTCCATTTCCTCCTCAGTCCCAACCCAACCTAAACAAAGTGCAAAGTGCAAAAAGTGATGCTAGTGCTAAACTGTGTCCATCTCTGCAGCTGTCGACAAATACAGTATTTATGGGAAACTTTTGAAATCTCACAAATAATAATACTGTAATAATAATAATAATAATAATAATAATAATAATAATAATAATAATAATAATAATAATAATAATACAAAATAAAATTACATGCTTCTTCATAGGATGGATTTAGGTGCTAAACAGTAAACGTATAAAAGTTTTTCAATAAGTCATTGGTGTCCACTAATGGCCTTATTTTATTTTTTATTTTTTACTTACTTAATTCATGGAGAGAACAGAGAAATTTGTGGAAATTTGATATTCTAATGCACCAAACTAGAGGCCATACAACCACGCATACATGGGAATTAAAGCATTTTGGTGCTGTGATGGACAACACTTGATAAAGAAACACTGCAACATTATTGATCATAATTTATTCTAGATGTTTTTCCAGCTTTATCGATTGTATAATTTCTCAATTGAAAAAGAAAAATCCATTTCCACTTCAGGTGTACAGAATAAGACTAAAAGCATTGTTATTTGTTGCTCCTGTTGTGTCCAGACCTGTTCATCGAGAGGTTTTGCATGACGGGGGGAAGCAGTCCTATTGGCTACCTGAAGGCCTGGCAGACCAACCTCTACCTGTCTGCTGATGCTGAGAAGGTCCGGGAGGCGCTGTCTGAAGGTGAGCATGAAATGTGCATACAACACACACACACACACACACACACACACACACACACACACACACACACACACACACACACACACACACACACACACACACACACACACACACACACGCCAGTACAAATTCTATCATTAATTTTCTATCCTGTTTGCATAATGAACAGCAATGATTGACATCCCCTCCAACACTGCAGTCAAATTACCATAAATCAGCATATTGATACTTTTCTGTACATTTTCTCTGCGTCTGCATCTCTGGGATCAATGCTGAAGGGAACACTGCAGTAGAGCGCAATACAGTGACGTCCCATTTAGGAATTGACATGACATTATGTGACATTATTAAGATGTACAAGGCTGTTCCACTGTCACGGTGCTAAAGACCAATTATGAGAGTACAAGATTGCTGTCAGAAAGGAAGAGCCTAAGTACCAAAGTGGACCAGAAGAATAGATGGACATGCTTGCAAACAAAACCCAAAATCCCGCAGAGAGCCACTAGGACTTTGTTCCACAAGGGGGCACAACAGGACAGATTAAACCGAGTTACACTTCATTTGGATAATCCACTGTTGATACTCAACTTCCTATCAAGTGATGGTAAAGTGTCAGTATAATATAATAGGTCTGTTGAGTTTCAAGTGATATTCACAATCGTGTGAAAAGTAGGGAACCCCCCCCCCCCCCCCTCCCGAGGTGTCTGAGGCAGTGGTTCTCAAATTCTTTCACATGAAGGAAAAATTTGATAGGACTTTGTCCCATGGTCCCCCTATGATAATAAGCAGAAAGTGTAAAAAAAAACATGACCAAAATAGTCATTGTGTTACTTATGAATGGAATTATAACGAAAATACATTACCCTCCTTTTTTTGCTGGGGACCCCCTGGAACCCCCTCAAGGACCCCTGAGGGTCCCCAGACCCCCATTTGAGAACCACTGGTCTGAGGTATTTGCATAGGTCTTTGCATGGTCTGTTTGACTTTGAGCAGTCCATGATATTAGATATTTCTCTCTCTCTCTCTCTCTCTCTCTCTCTCTCTCTCTCTCTCTCTCTCTCTCTCTCTCTCTCTCTCTCTCTCTCTGCAGGCATCGCAGCAGCCACCATGTTCATGTCAGAGAAGGTGACCGAAGTGTCCGAGACGCAACTGAGGGTGGCGTTTGATGGAGACGCCGTCCTCTTCTCTGATGAGTCAGAGCGCATCTTCAAGGCTCACGGGCTGGACAAGTTCTTCGAGCATGAGAGAGAAAATGAGGACACACTACTGGATCATGTAAGCTGTGTTGATTGGTGTGTCTCTGTCTGGAAGTCTCTTTTCTTTGCTTGTATTGGTAGCAAATGTGCTGGCATCCTATACATCTCCTACAATCAGTAAAGATGACAGCAATAGATAATTTTCTGTCCTGTGTTATTAATAATTAATAAATTAATAAGTAAAATATAATTATAATTTAAAAACATAATAAACTGCCAATAACAAAATGTGTATTTGATACATGTAGCAACTGATGTTAACTGCCAAATAATAAATTATAATAACATATCAAAATGTAATAACATTATTCAAAGACTAAATTCTACTAAAGATGATATATGATATAGGGATCAAAAAGCATTGGACTGTCAGTTGGTGCTTTGTTCCGTGTTCCGTTTTTAACCCAAACCATAACCCTAACCTTAACCAAGTTGTTTGAGTTGCATAAACATAACCTTAAATATAACCGATGTGACCTTTTGAAATTAACAGACGAGTATCACCTGCACGCACCATTATGCTCATATCCGTTTTGGGAGTCAAATTCGGTATGAGGAGGCTGCTCTTCAAGGGACGAGACACTGCACAGGACAGCATCCAAAGTGTTCTAACCCTGTTTCTTCTCTCCTCCTTCGCACCTGCAGGGGCCTCTGAAGGGCTTCCTGGAGGCACTGGGGAAGCTCCAGAAAAAGTTCTATGCCAAGGGCCACCGTCTGGACTGTCCCATCCGCACCTTCCTGGTCACGGCCCGCAGTGCAGCCAGCTCCGGCATCCGGGCACTGAAGACGCTGAGGGCCTGGGGCTTGGAGATCGACGAGGCCCTGTTCCTGGCAGGTGCGCCCAAGGGCCCCATGTTAGAGAAGATCAGGCCCCACATCTACTTCGACGACCAGATGTTCCACGTGGAGGGAGCGGCGGAGATGGGCACCTGCGCTGCCCACGTGCCCTACGGCATCGCTCAGAAACATGCCCACAAGAAGAGCACCAATGTGGGGAAGTAAAGGACTTTGGATGCATAGACATTCAGCCTGAACTAAACACACAGAGAGAGAGATGGATGGATAGGATGAAGACACAGGTCTTAAAGAGGAGAAAGTGGTGGAATGAGAGGTTTGGAGTGGGGGGCGGGTGGTGAACTTGTACTGTAAAGTATGTGGGAATGCATAATTTCCATAATGTATCAATCTATTTGTCAGTTTGTTTGATCACAATGTCCAAGCTATCAGGTTAGGTTAGGATCTATAGATAAAGGTCTGGATAGAGTAGTCAAGTAGCGGTCTGGAACCTGAGATGACCTGGATGCCAAGTGTTGATAAAGAAGGATCCGTATGCCAAAATAGCTCCCGTTTGAGGGATTCTATTTGCGTGACGTTTGGAGCAGTACAGGTAGGCTCTTCCTCAGACGCGTTCTGATTGACACAGAGAGTTGGCATCTTAAATACCCTTAGTTTACAAACCACGTGACATAACACATCACGTGTAGATTGCCGTCAATACGGTTATACAGTAGCAAACCTTCAAAATAATTTTACATATTTCACACATGTTCACAATGTTTAAAAAAAAATCGGAAATGTGTCAAGACACAAAAATAAGCTATACATGTATACAAAAAGGAAATGTACAATAATACATAATACCAGATGGTTCGTATTCCATAAAAGGACTCAGGGTAAATAGCTTTCATAATACTAACTATTAGAGGAGCCTCTATCTATTATTATGACATAGGGAACAATGTAATGCCATACATGTACAACACATTGTGTTACATTGTTCCCTATGTCATAATTTATAGTCTCATAAATAGACAGAGGCACCTCTCATAGTATTATGGCTATCTGGCCTGCGTCCCCTTGGTACAAACCATTTGACCTACTGTACATGGGGTTGTTTTTTTCTCTTTATCTATCAGAAAGTGGAAGAACCTATAGTATAGTGCTTGAAACTTCAGGCAAATACAATTCTTCAAACGGGAGCTATGCAGATCCTTCTTTTTCAGTTTTGTTAGCTATTTTTTGATCCAGCACCCATGGGCATTGGGATGTGTGTGTGTCTTTCTTACTCCTTTTCTGGATGCCAAGTTGTCCCACACAGCTCACATTTCCTCAGTCTAGAGAATACGGCTCTGAATGGACACACTGTTTTATCATGGGACTTTCAAAGGAGTTTGACCTCACTCGTCATCTTCCACTATTCACTGTATATCAATATGAGCCATAAGCACAATGCAGAGATAGAAGAGAAATAATTATATTGTGATGTCTTGTTGTAGCACGTGAGCAATTTGATGTGTCAGTCACTTTAAAAGGTTTGACTTTACCAGAATGTAAAACACTTTGCTAGTATAAATGTTTTTCATATTGCTGTTCTGTAGATAACAATTTATTCTCTGTTGTAGCGAGATATGTTGTAGTGAGTTTATTAGTCCAAAGCAATAAGGAAAGCCATGCATTTCAGTTGTTGGTGCCTTAGTTTCAATAATTACACTGAAGTGCAATAGGTTCTTTTTTTTAAACACATGGCTTGGTTTGGCAGAGGGGAGGGAGGGGGGAGTGCCTGTGCATGGTGTTGGGGTTCCTACATCAAATTGAAATATCACAATAATAAATGTGCAAACACCAGCCGAGATCTTGATATTCAACAATGTACAGTAGGCAGATCAGTGATACTCAGCCCGAAGCTAGAGCCACATGTGGCTCTTTTAAGTCCTACTTAAAATACATAAATAAATAAAAATCTAATAAAATAATGGGAGGAAAGGGACTATTTTTTGGGATTGTGGCTCTTGCAAAGCTTTTTTTTGTCAGTGTGGCTCCTGAGTAGGGCAAGGTTGAGTACCACTGGCCTAGATAATCCTGTATTTTCCTTTGTTCCGTGGCTGAATAATACAGTTTCACAACATCAGTTGTGATTTTTGTTTTGCTTTCAATAAATATAAACTTTGTAATGTAAAGGGGATGAGTAGCACTATTTTTGTCATCTTACAATGCATTAAACAATGATTCATCCATTACAGCAGAACATAAGACAAAACAACAGTAGTAGTAGTAGTAGTAGTAGTAGTAGTAGTAGTAGTAAATTGGTAGTGTTTCTGGGTCCCATTATTGAACAACAGTACTTGCACATTACATCACTGCCCTCTGCTGTGCATCAAGGCTAGTACAGTGTTGCCAACTATTTTCCAAGCAAAGTCGCTATTGGCTGCTCAGAAAGTGGCTAGAAGGCGCTAAATGACGCCACATGCTAATTTGCATATCAAATTATGCTTAAAAAAGCAACCATTGTAGCATTGACTGTATGGTTGTAATTAAGTGCTGACTCCACCCTCCTTGGCCAGATTCAGCATACGCTGTTAGAAATTAAGTAAACCCTATCCCAGTGCTCTCTCAGCAGAGGAGAGGGGCTCCACTCAACCGCGCGGGAACCCCGGTGCGGTGGGTGCTGCAGCACCCCCTGGTGGCAAGAGATGGCATTTTCGAAATTGTTGAATTTGGGTCGAGTACTGTGTTTCTGTTTACCAGGCTAGTGTTTCTGTGCATGAGTCTGTGATGTGTGTAGTGGATATCTTCTCTATAGACGATCTTTGCTCAACGCAGTGGTTCTTGGGTAAAAGTAGGATCCACACAATGTGAAGTGTGCACTCCGGTGCACTCCAGGAATTGCTGAAGTTTTGTTTACTTAGCCTCACGTTGAAACTAGTGTTTACATAGCTGTTTACTTTGTTCACAGAGTCGAAGGCACGCTTTGTGAAGAGAAAGAGATATGAGATGACAAGACAAGACTGAGAAAAAAAGAAAGAGAAGATGGGAGGAATAGCAGGTAGGAGTAATGCTGTAGAGAAGAGCAGAAGATACTGAATAATGACATCAAAACAGTATAATCCTAATGTTAATTTAAAATTAAGTATTCCTCTAAATATGGCTAAAAGTCCAAAAAACGTAAAATTTTCTTCGCCGCTGCCCTTGCGGCCAGCACCGAGAGTCCCTTCCTTACAGCACCCCCTACTTAAAAAAAAGTACTTCCAGCGCGGCTGGCTCCACTGAAGCGATGTGTGTGTCAGACGAGATGAGGAGAGAGAGAGAGAAAACCCAGCAGCAGCTGCACCAATTTTAAGGCAAAATCCGTTCAATTCAACACACTTGTTCCCCTGGTCAGAAAAAGAAGCCAGATTTGTCGTTAGGCACATTTTGGAAATAAAGTTGCTAGAGGGAGTCTGAAAAGTAGCTAAATATAGCGACAAAGGTGCTAAGTTGGCAACACTGGGCTAGTACAGACACAGTCGAGGCAGGCAGCAGCGCGAGCTGATCAATGTTGTGAACTTTAACAAAGTTCGCTGATCAACAACTAATTTCAGTCGAGACTTTGTTTTCTAATGACATAAAAGCGATCTGTCTAATTTGTCTTAGGTTAACAACATGGCCTTTTGAAAATGTCAATCCATTTTGCATCATTCTGCCACCATTGGCAAGTCCTCAACTATCTCCCACATATATTTAGCCATGCTGGTGCTTCATTACTCCTCATTACTTTTTCAGACCCACACAGCCCAGAAAGGTGAGAAGCAATCTCAGAGGTTGAGTTTAATTTCCCACACCAAACATATATTTAAATCACAATTTATTTATTTATTTTTTTGGCAGAATTGGCCCTAAAACGAACGCTGAATGAGCAAGAGGATACAGTTTCTACAGATGAGCAAAATGTGCAAGGCGCCATGAGTCGGAGCAGCTTGGACTTCAGGGTGAATGAAGACTGAGTCTCGCATTGAGGCTAGACTTCAGGGTGACATTCAAGAATGGATTATATCAGTGATTCGGATGAAGTGACATTTCAACTACTTATCCCTGATGAGAAAATCGTTGCGCAACAAGACTTACAAAACAATGCTTAATGAAAACGAATGAAGAGGGAGAATACACTAGCTGCATGACACATGAAATAAAGCAAAGCAATGATAGATTGAATGACCTTCTCATTCTGAGAAGATAATTATTCTTCATTGGTCGGAATGGACTTAAATACTCCAAACACTGTTCTGATTGGTGTTTCTGCATTGAAAGTCAGTGATATGCACTGCTTCAGTCTACCATTGAGTGGCAGCATTGGAGTATCTAATATGAGCAGCATAGTATTCACTCTTTCACTCTTAACTTTTTTTATTTGGGCTGAAAAAAAGAATAAAATTAATATTTTTCAGCAGTGTTTTTATTGTTAAAAATGCTTCCAAACAATTTGCGTGATTACAGTAAGCAACGGAATCCAAGCACCTCAATGCAGACCGATGGAACAGCAATATTTTTCTTTATATTTTCTTCCTTTCTTCTTTTGTCCCTTCCTTTTCTCTCACTGCATTCCTCCCTTCTTTTTAACTTGAATGTTTTACTCTCCAGTAATGATCCCTGTCCTCTCCTCCCCTATGATGAATCTGTTAATATCACTTCATTGGATCTCGCTAGCAGAGCTCGGGTGATAAAAGCCAGAGAGCGCCAACATCTCGCTCTGGTCTACCTGACGCCATTGCTAACAGCACCGCAGGGACGGCCCTGCTCCTGAACACCGATGGACTGACAATATTTTGGATTTTATAATCTCCCATACGGAAGGCTGATGATATGATATGCAGATAAGATATGTCCAGCTGGCAAACTCTTGCAAAGCCTGTAGTACGCAGCGTTTGGAATGCAGAGAGGTGCAGTTCATGGCAACACACATGGCTGCCAGCTGCATCCATAAACAGACAATAACCATCAGCTTGAACGGAGGACAATGAGAGAGAATGGCCGGGTGCGCCACTATGCCAGACCGAGAATGTATCCGGGGAAGGGTAATAATATCCCATTGCCTCCCATATCCAAAAGATTCCCCAGGCAGTAAACGGATGCTGAAAGGTGTTGGCATAAAGTAAACAGAAAAATAAACTGTGGCTTTGAAGTGCTACGAAAAGAAACAAGCAAAGTTGAGCTATAGCCTACAGAAGTAGAAAGTAGGATGGGATGATATATCGGAATTCGATATGTTGTGATAGAAAAATGTGACAATACGTATTGCATATCTTATTCTGCTCTATAATCACAAATGAGACGGCTCGCCCATCACAATTTCACAAGCTCTCCATCTAAATGGTATTATTTATTTGACATTTATTAATTCTTGTTATTTACAATTCAGCAAGCCAATGCCACTGGTAGATAGATTGCGACTCAAAAATAGTACAAGGTCACTTGTCATTGAACTATTTATTAGGCTACATCGTATTTATTAGGCTACATCGTATCGTGGTTGTATCAAATCCTGAATCAATTCACGGTTCGATACAACCATGATACCGAATCCTGTCATGTATTGCATATCATCAGGTCCCATCTCTAGTAGAAGGGAGGTTTTGGAATTGATGACCAAATGAGGAACATTACATAAGAGAACATCAGCATGTGTATTCACCTTATGCAGAAGAGACCGTCTGGCTTGAGAGACTAAGAGGAAGTGCAAATACAATCGGGAGTTCCGATTGTATTTACACTTCCTGTGACTCATAAACTGAATCTGACTCATAATGTGAATCAAACTAGGTTTGACCAGGTGAGTCAGACTAGTTTGAGCAGGTAAAACAGCCGGCATTTTGAACAGGAAGTCGTGACACAATGGGTCAAGTGGGCGGGGCTGCATAAGGTGAATAGGTTGTGTATTATTATCTAACACCTCCACTAGCGTTAGACAACAACACGCTGCAAGGAAGAGAGCAAAGGAGAGAGGGTGAGATGATTAAAGAGAGAGAGAGAGAGATGGAGAAGAAAGCAGCAGCACTTGCTCTAACGTTACGTCACTATATGAAGTGTGCTTTTGTCCTTCTGCTGCAGAGGAAGAATGGCACCCATGAAAGGAGAAGATGCGTGACGCACTCCGGTCTTGGCGGAGACGCTGGGCAGAGGGGTGGTGGGCAGTCTACTAAATATTTTATCTCCATTTGAAGAGATTTCCCTTCCCCTCATGCGTTCAGCACTTTGGAGTCTTTTAAGTCGGTAAAATGAGGCACATTCCGCTGTGAAAGCGCTGAGTTCAAAACACTTTACAGAACTCTCTTCTCTCCGGCCACGTCTTTGTCAAAAATGAAGAGTGATTCAATGGAGTTAACTTCCTGGCACTTGGCTTGCAAGGCTAATTTGTTGAACTCCCTATCAGACACTTTGTAATGTGCAATATCCTCGGAGCATCCTCGGAGCAATCAATATGGCTGCCTTGAAAAGTGTGTGTGATTGTGTGTGTGTGTGTGTGTGTATGTGTGTGTGTGTGTGTGTGTGTGTGTGTGTGTGTGTGTGTGTGTGT
Organism: Poromitra crassiceps; assembly: GCF_964638095.1. Lineage (NCBI taxonomy): Eukaryota > Metazoa > Chordata > Actinopteri > Beryciformes > Melamphaidae > Poromitra > Poromitra crassiceps. The sequence continues at coordinate 29,670,871 of NC_139643.1, read as the reverse complement.
GTGTGTGTGTGTGTGTGTGTGTGTGTGTGTGTGTGTGTGTGTGTTGTTTCTGGATGTCTTCGGCCTTGACAACTCGATATTCATTCATTCACACAGCAGAGGCTGCATTACAGAAATACTGTCATTACTTGGTTGGAGTAGCACTGTATAAGTGGGTCAGGGAATTAGATCAGGGTCGGGATCAGAGCAAGTAATGAGAGAAAATGCAAATCTGTGCCTTTGTACGTTTGAGTGTGTGCAAAGGTTTGTGTGTAAAGTGCAATTGTGAAGTAGTTACATTTTTTGTTCACAATAATATAATGGTAACAAAGTAGCAACATGAGGGACAGCTGAGGGAGGAACAGCGGGTAGACCTGATTGGTTGGAGGGAAAACTCAGAAGAGGGCAGGGATGACGAGGAAACATTGAGGGTGTGGAGGAAAGGAAGGAAACAACAAGACAAGACAGACAGACAGACAGACAGACAGACAGACAGACAGACAGACAGACAGACAGACAGACAGACAGACAGACAGACAGACTGAGAGACAGGGGTCACCACAGTTATGTAAAATGATTACCCAGTGCAGCTTTCAAACTCATAACCATCCTGGAATGACGTCCCACCAGGCAGGGTGTGTGGAGAGCTGCTTGGGGAAACGAGTATGAAACGGTATGGAGCCAATCAACACCACCTTTCACTGTGAAGAGGAACATACACCAGCTGGGGTTGTCTGCTGAAACGTTGGAATATAACTCAAGTTAATTAGGCTTAAGTGGGTAGAGGGACTTTGCTTTTCACTGTCTGCTTAGCTGTTGTTGTTTTTGCAGCATGGTGGATTTATCTCCTCTGCCAGTGGCAGAGATGTCCCCCTCTAATGGTGCTGCAATGGGTCAGCTGCCATTATGATCTAAAGCACTCTGAATTCACATAGCTTACTAGCTCACAGCTATGCTATATGGCTGCCATACTCACCAATCAAATCGATAATGTTTCCACTAATGGTGTGTATGTGTGTGTGTGGGGGGGGTAGATAATGTCTCCTCTAATGGTTTTTATGTTCCCAGATAAGACTGTGTGTGTGTGTGTGTGGGGGGGGGGGGGGGGTGCGTGTGTGTGTGTGTGTGTGTGTGTGTGTGTGTGTGTGTGTGTGTCTGTATAGGGCCTACTTCTGTTTAACTGCTAGTCGTCAACGCTGAAGAGAGAGAGAGAGAGAGAGAGAGAGAGAGAGAGATAGGGGAGGGGGCGAGAGGGAGGAAGACAGAGAGACAGATGAACCCTGGTGCTGCTCGGCTCTAGTCTCTGGTAGAACTGCTCAGTGTTTCATCCCAGCAGTCAGTCCAACAATATCTCGTTTGCCAGATTCTCCGTTTCATGCTGTACCCACGTACTGTAGGAGAGAGTCTGGCTGCTCTTACTCTCACTCTGGCCTAGCAGGAAGAAAGGCTGTGTTATCTTTACAACCATCCTCCGAAAGTACCAAGCAAGCCTGCTTTATTGCACAATTCAAATCTTGGTCAAAACTTGTCATTTTCAGCGTGTAGGTTGCTAGCTTGCCAGCTAGCGTTGCTGTTGTTGTCTCACGGCGGCGGAGGCATTTGAGAGCAACACACAGGAAGCGGAAAGGGATTTCCCTTCGCTCCGACTGAAATGGTCGAACCGGTCGGCACCAAAGGCACAGCTTATACCGGCAGCCTGCTTCCAGTGGGTCTAGTCCAACAACAACCAGCTTAACCCTGCAGCTTCCCCACTGCTATCACACACGCTGGAGTTCAATTCTCATTCTCTTACCTATGTCAACACTCCGATTTTCACCGGAGTCTCCCTGTTTTTAACCCTTTCTCCTGCTGTGCTCCTGATCATTTCTCCACTTCATTTCATAGTAGTACATCTCAATAGGTTCACTGTCTTTCAGAGGCTGTCCCGGGCTTAGTTTCAAAGCCAGAGTGAAGTTCCTGGTATATAGATGAGCGAAGGCATCCATTGGTAGCAACCCTGTCATGTCAGGGAGCTTGTCGGAAAGGGGGCTAAGTAATACTCCAAAGTTGATGTGTCCAATTTGTGTCATGTGCACAGAATCAATTGTGTGGTAGAGGATAATCTTCACACGGTTGCTTACACACATTATGTTGCTTACACACATATAGACACACATACAAACAAACACGCATGCACGTACAGTACACACACATACCTTACACTTACACAGACACACACACACACACACACACACGTGCGCGCGCGTGCGCACACTCACACACACACACGCACACACACTAAAATAACCCTCTCCATCACTGCCATACTCTCCCTGAGGACCGCCTTTCAGTAAGCGCTCCCACCAGGGCCAGTACAGGGATCCAATCATGAATGATGGCCTGTCCCACACATGACAACACACACATCAAATGAGCAGATGCATGGTTGCGCTATAAAGCACGTGCGCGCACAAACACACATACACAATCACGCACACACACACACACACACACACACACAAACAAACACAAACAGACTCCCTAGCTTGTTGAGGTCTGCAGTGAGGTCTTGGCAGACGGCGTGCTTGGCGAGGTGAATGGTCACAAGATGTTACTATCCCTTGTGCCAAGATCCAATAAAACACATAGAAGCCCAATCCTGATTAAAAACAAGCAAACAAATGAGTGATATCCACCATCAGATGCAACACACCATAGAAGACATCAGGCTACACCATCACCTACGGATCATTCCTCAGATGGACCAATCACCAGTTACCTACCATAGCCAACAGCAGTATGCAGCATGTTACTGGGGTTCTCAAGTGGGCAGCTTCCTTCACTGATGTTTCGTTAAAGTTAGGCCCACAACACCTCAAGAAGGTTTAACGGTTTAATCCAGTGTCATGGAAACAACCCCCCCTCTATGTTACACCACGCACCTCCATTTGACCTCACCAAGGCATCTAATGCCTTCCATCAACCTAGCATTAACCTAGCCTTAGCCTTGAACCTGGCCTTCACCTAGAATTAGCCTAGCCATCCTAGGTCGGTTCCGTACGACATTCTCAACCACACCACCAGTACCATACAGCCATACCAAATCAATCTATCAACTCCAAACGGTAACACTTTACAATACTGGTGCAAACATGTGCATGAATGCATGCTTAACTCATGATGAATTAAGCCATTAATTGATGCTTACCGCATCATCAACTAATGAAAGGTATGTTTGATGAACACACCGAGTCATATATGAATTACTATTAATTAAGTAGGCTATGCCTATATCATCATAGTTAATTCCTCATCAACACATACATTAACACACTGTGTTCAATAATACCGTAATTCATGTGTTAATTACCACTATTAATGTCACTTTTCCCCAATCTGAAAAATACTAAAACCCAACAGTGACTCAACCTAATTAATGTAGGCTATTCTACGCTGTGGGAGTCCTATAGACCTTGTTCTCAAACATGGCGGCTGCCTTGTGCGAAATTCGGAACCTGAGACAGTGATGTACCTACGTGTTTGTGTATTCGCCTCAATCTATTATCCCCCCAGTCCTGCTCCTCATTCTATAGGCTACCTGGGTGGTTGGTTACACACACACACACACACACACACACACACACACGGACACAGACGCGCACGCGCACGCGCACGCACACGCGCACGCACACGCACACGCACACGCGCACACGCACACACACACACACACACACACACACACACACACACACACACACTCACACACCTTGATAAGGAATTGGAACACACTCGGGGGCCATGCGCGCATCGATCAGCAGCATGCAGGCAGGTAGAATTACAGGAGGAGAAGAAGAAGAAGGGAGAGGAGCGGCATGCAGACTGGTAGAATTACAGGAGTAGAAGAAGAAGAAAGGAGAGGAGCGGCATGCAGACTGGTAGAATTACAGGAGTAGAAGAAGAAGAAAGGAGAGGAGCGGCATGCAGACTGGTAGAATTACAGGAGGAGAAGAAGAAAGGAGAGGAGCGGCATGCAGACTGGTAGAATTACAGGAGGAGAAGAAGGGAGAGGAGCGGCATGCAGACTGGTAGAATTACAGGAGGAGAAGAAGAAGAAGGGATTATTAACGATTATTTTCATTGTCAAGTAATCTGTCGATTACCGGTATTCTCTTAATTGATCGATTAGTTGTTTGGTCTATAAAATGTCAGAAAATGGTGAAAAATGCCGACCAGTATTTCCCAATGCCCAAGATGACATCCTACACACTGATATTTTCACTATTGTTCCACTATTTCATACTGAATACTTTATTGATAAAACATATTGATACTCTTTATATGATTAATCCCTATTTGAGTAAGCAATCTATACCACAGGTAACATACTGTAAGTGAAGCCATATTTATATACTCCATACATCCGTACTGTACACGTACAGTACTTTCTCTCATAATTTATCCCCATGCAGTCAACATTTGTTGTCAACACGTCCTCATACCAAAACAACAGAATAATAATTAGGAGGACAGTTACCTCTCTCCCTTTGTAGAAGTTTTCACGTATAAGGTTATAACAAACAAACATTTTAAAGCTGAATTTGAAACTAATGGAGATTATTCCAATTTCCATTTTCACTGTGTGAATGAAGGCAGGAAGAAGACGATGACTCACTCCAAAAAGAAAGTGATGCTTGATTGAAGGAAATTATTGAATGGTTCTGCTCCTTCAGCACAAACATACTGTACACTGATGTGCTCTGATGGAGGCCACAGATATCGACATGCACAAGAGAAATGCCAATATTACTTCCATCTTCTTCCTTTTTATCCACAATGTGAGATTGACTTGTCATTTTCTGTTCAGTGACCTCATCTGCAATTGAGATAAAGCAATATAACTGTTCACTGAGAGATATGAGGACTAGCCGTGCAATTTTTGCCAATGTTTTCCAGTGACATATTCTTTCTCAATGTTAGGAGTGGACAAAAGCTGAAATCAGATTGGATTTATTATTATTATTATTATCGCCTATTGCCTATTGGCGCGTGCGGGTGTAAATGTTGCATCAGTTATGTCACAATGCCTCCTTGTGTGTGTCTGTGTGCCCCATTATGATATCACTGATGACATCATCAGTGTGTGTGTGTGTGTGTATGTGTGCGCCCCCCTATGACATCACTGATCAGTCTTGTCACAATGCCTCATTGTGTGTGTGTGACATCACTGATCAGCCTTGTCACAATGCCTCCTTGTGTGTGTGTGTGTGTGTGTGTGTGTGTGCGTGTGTGTGTGTGTGTGTGTGTGTGTCTGTCAGGTCATCCGCACTGGTGCCCTTCATACCTGAAAGTTTCAGTCCGATCACATGTAAAACGGCATAGCTGTGGCCGGACACAGAACTTGAAACAAACAAACAAACATTGCCCACATACTCAATTTTATATATATAGATAGATAGATTATTATTTTATAGAACACAATATGCCAGTTTGTTGTTTCTAATTTAATTTGGCCACTTTACTGCTGGTTTTCCAAGGTACTGCTGCCACCTTATGTGGGGGCTTTTGTGATGTAAATGCTTTGTTCTTTACAAAAGCCCCCCTCACTGTTGCCACCGTGCCACGGCAGTGCAGCAGCAGTACTGCAGCAAAGTGAGAAACAACACTGTAGAGGCACAGAAAAACAACAAGTAAACATGATGTCCCCCAATCAGTAGCAAGTAAACAATATTGCAGTGCCTAACTAAGGCCTAAGACCAATCAGTGTCAGAGCCATGACCCGCATTATCCACCAACGCTTCATCAAAATCCATCCCCCGATCTCACTGTGGGAGACAATTAGTGAGTGAAAGTTCCACTGGGAGAAGTTGAAAAACTATTTTATCTCATATAATCCTGAGATTTAAAAGGATTAATATCAGATGAAAATGAGCAATGTTTGAACTTCGGTGACACAAAGACAAGCCTTTTATAGAAAGCTGTTGAAGGGAGAGTGACGCCAGTATGAAAATCCATATCCACTTTTCACTCACAGAAATACTGCAGAATGGAGACGGGGAGAGAGAGAGAGAGAGAGAGAGAGAGAGAGAGAGCAAATAAATGATGTGAGCAGGATGGGTAGATAGATAGATAAATACTTTATTAATCCCAAGGGAAATTCTGTTGTACAGCAGCTTCCAGTTGCACATACAAATAACAAAGTACAGATAAAAGATAAAACGCATGTTCAAATACTAAAAAATAAGAGGCAATAAAAAGATAAACGAGATAAAAAAGATAGGAGAGCCAGTCCTGGCAGGGACATGGGTGAGGGTGAGAGCAGAAAGGAGGGTGAAGATGAAGGGATGAAGTGTGGAGGAGAAATGGATGGAAAGAGCAGAGGGGATGAGCAGTAAGCTGGGCCGGCTTCAGAGATGTGTGGTAATGCAGAGATCTGAGACCTCTGAATCTGCAGCATATCAAATTCTGACGTCTAACAAAACACAACTTTCACAAAGTTCTTCTCCCTCTGGCATCTGCTTGCTTGCGCGCGTATGTGTGTGTGTGTGTGTGTGTGTGTGTGTGTGTGTGTGTGTGTATGTGTGAACACACACACATGTTTACCTCTACTTTTTGTTTATTCTTCCTATTCTGACATAAATAAAAATGGTGAAAACTCAGGAGCTTCCCTGAGAGGAAAAGCCTCTCTCTTCGCCTGTTGTGCACCTGCTCAAATGTCTCTAAGCTGTATTTTGTAAGAGCAGCCGTGTGAAGCGATGAGGAGAGGCAACATCCTCCTCTACTGAACAGGGGACAGAGTCTCCATCCAATCCCAGTCAAACAGCTGCCCCCTCACACAGTCTATCAGCAGAGCAGATCAGACGCTCCGGGACAAGAAATACTGGAAAAAAATGGCCCCAGTAATGCTAATCAATATAATATAATTAAACTATTCCCACAGCAAACAAAAGGCAGACAAATCCAACAGCTCTTGTTCCCTTTCTCTATTCAAGGTGTGTGAGAAAAAGTGCCATATCACAGAGGACTTTCACACTTGTCAGCCCTGACAGATGATGTCCAAAGACAAATTCCTGCTCCATATTCAGCACTGCCTCTCCCTCCTGTCCTGCCATCGACACCAAGCAAAAGTCTCCTACACTTATTTTACAGGTGAATCAAATGGATTTGGAGGCTTCACTGTAAGCTTTTACCAAACAACTTTGCACTTTTTGTGATGGATGCTCCTGTAATTAAAGCACCAACTATCTGGCCACTTTGGATCTGTGCTAGTTGCCTCATGCTTCTTTGAAGACTCACATGAAAGGGGTGACTGTCAGACCTCTTTGAAAGCGGACCCATACTGCTAATTGGCATTCAACTGAATACGACTGGCCTATAATAGCTTCCTTTGTCATTTGATTTAGTTTCTTCAAAGTTAAAGTCCTTTTTCATGTTGCGTTTCTGTTATTTTGTCCTTTGAGCTGTTCAGTGGCTACCACCAGTAAAGACTGTGGTTGTACTGGGCAGCTCTCAGTGAATGTGAAGCAAAGCAGGGTGAAGCTGAGGTGAATGTTGGTTAAAAAATACAAAGGGAAGAAAAACGAGTGTCATTCCACAGCTGCTCAATCAGCGATGACCACATGCCTTCACCCCCCTCCTCCTCCCTGCAGCCATGCCCCTCCCCGCTGCATTAAGGCAGCTATATTTAGATCCAATAACGCAGCTATATTTAGAGCCCAGAAATACAGTAGCCGTAATCACCCCCATCCTGTGTGAGTGATGAACTGCTCCCAGCCTCTCTTCACCAGCTATGGGGGCTGAGACCCTCCCAAGTCTCTTCCAAACAACACTGCGGTCTGCATCAGCTGCTGTCAGAAATGGGAAGTAACTAAGTGATGTCATGAATCCCACTGATGACATCATCAGTGATGTCATAAATCACACTGATGACATCATCAGTATAAATGCACTCACACACACACAAGGCTATAGTTCAGTCTGTCTGTCTGTCTGTCTGTCCCACTGATGACATCATCAGTGATGTCATAAATCCCAATTGTGATGTCATCAGTGATGTCACTCGAGCAATTGTGATGTCATCAGTGATGTCATAAATCCTCCTGGCTGAGGCTATATGTGGAAGGCAACTAAAAAGAAGAAGAATACTTCTGATTGAGACACAGCATACTGTACAAGTTGGTGTGGTACAGTGACAGATCTGAAGGAATGCATGCTGTTCAAGCAGAGCATGGCGACATGCGGCTCCATGATGCCGCCTGTGCAGGAGACCTGGATGAACTGAGGAGCCTGCTGCAGGAAGACCACTGCAGAAGGCAGATCAATAAGCAGTGTTCATTTAGGAGTGGGTATTGGTGGACCCCTCTGGGGCTCACAGCCTGGCGGGGTCATGCTGCCTGTATGGACTACCTGATCACCCAGGGAGCACAAGTAGACCTAGCTGATGACTGGAAGCCTCTCTTCTGTGCCGTGCGCGGCGGTCACCTGGACTGTGTTCGGATCCTCCTGGAAGCCGGGGCCGACCCTAACAGAAGCATACTCGGCTCATGCACCCCTCTCTACATCAGTGCTGAACGCAATCGCCTGGACTGCTTCCGCCTGCTGCTCCAGGCCGCTGGCGTTCTGACCCGTGACGTGGCTTCTCTCCTGCTGGAGGTGGTGCTGCTTAAGAGGTGCAACACGGCCTTCGTCCAGCTGCTGTTGGACCATGGCGCCGACCCGGCCCTTGTCACCACGGCGCAGGCACAGCTGGAGGAATGGGCGGATCCTGAGGCTCTCAGGGTCTTTCTGGAGGCCAAGATGTCCTGGCAGTCTGGCCCACATGTGTCGGATCCAGATCCGCCAAGTGCTGGGCACACATCGCCTGATCCAAGTCCACTCCCTACCACTACCACAAGTGATGAAGGACTTCGTGCTCCATCAAAACAGATTTGATGCTTAAAGGGAGTCAGTTTATTTATTTTCATTTCCTAGATTTAGTTCTTCAGTGAGAAATTCCACACTGTGTTTCAAACAAATCCAGGACCAGAGATTATACCATCAGCACACCACCTGTAGCCAATCCTACTACTTGGAGAGCGTTAATTGGAGTGTGTCCATGTGTGCTCGGTTCATCGTCTCCAGAGTCTCCACCCCAGAAATTCTGTTTATCTTAATATGACGTGAGGTTCAGTTAGCTTTGCACAGAAACAGCTGGAAGAAATACTTTTTATTTTACATTAATACATTTCAGAGCCTGCAATTTTTTACTTTTACTTGATTAAACAAGTTGAATCAGTACTTCTACTTTTACCAGAGTCTTTAGACAAGTAACTGTACTACTTAAGTAAAGAATGTGTGTACTTTTCCCCATCTCTGGCTGCTGCGTTACAGAAGACAGGCCTTTACTTCAGTTTCTACATTGAGATGCATGCAGGAACGTATTGTCCTGTTATACTTACTGTAATAAATATTAAGTGCATCAAAATCACTTACTGATCAATCTGGGAACCCAGAGTCTATTTTTATTTGAAAAATATTTGTATTTGAAAAATAGACTCTGGAAGAGCCCTACTGTTTTTCCCAGCTTCCTGTACAGCACGCCTCTCCTGCCACCGTCGCTTCCTTTTTCGCGTCCGTGCTCCACTGTTTCGTTATTAGCGAATAGCCGAAACAGACACGGAAAAGGAAGTGACGGTGGCTTTTCCATCACTTCCGCTTTCCTTTTCCGCGTCTGTTTCGGCTATTCGCTAATAACGTTAACGCATAAACACACTGCATAGAAGACGTCAACTCATCTTAAAACAACAGTGGAAAATTACTGGAAAGTCACGGCACAAGTTGCTATTTAGACTGTAAACAGTGGAGCACGGACATGGAAAAGGAAGTGACGGTGGCAGGAGAGGCGTGCTGTACAAGAAGTTGGGAAAAACGGTAGGGCTGTCCCAGAGTCTATTTTTCAAATAAAATATTTTTCAAATAAAAATAGACTCTGGGTTCCCAGATTGCTTACTGATTAAACCACAGCTAATGTATTTCTGAACTGTACCAACTTAAGTCTCTAACACACAGGCCCGTATCCAGGGTTTCGAAATAGGGGAGGTCCAGCAAGGGGAGGCGGATTCGGCGGAGGGTTTTTTTCCCCCTTTTTTAGCCATATTTAGAGTAATATATCATTTTAAATAAAAAAAAATGCTTTTTTTAACCTTTTTTAGCCATATTTAGAGGAATATATCATTCTAAATCAACATTAGGATTATACTGTTGTGATGTCATTATTCAGTATATTCTCTTTCATGTCACCACCTGCTATAATTTTTTATCAGTTATCAAATATATATTACTATAATTATACTATATATACAGTGTATATATACAGTTTAGTATATTCCAAATGAAAAATAACATTTATTTATTCCTGATAGGAACGATTGAAAAATAAAATAAAATATATTATGTTGTTTTTAACTTTACACCACCTCTTTTTGTTACTTATTGGGTCATGAAACTGAAACCATGCATGAAACAGCCACCTGCATACCTGACTTCGGGAGCTTGGCAATTGGCATCATGCATGATTAGCCAGTAGCTTCCCAACGTGTCACACAGGTAACGTTACTTAAGAGACAGACTAGACACTTTTTTGGTTGTTGCTAAAAAATCTGTCAGTGTCACTCACTCACCTCGTCTGTCGTTCACTCGCTCACTGTCTCGCAGCTCGCTCACTTTCAATTATCTCGCCAGGCAGACAGTCATCACCACCATGCTGCTGCTCTCTCCTACCTCTGGTCCTGGCTCCTGCGCTTGTCAAGTGAAATCAAGTTACCGTGGACGCGGCGTCAGATGACTTCCTGCCTGATGTGCCTTTCGTTTCGAAATAAAAGCGATCCCGTGTTTTTCATGCTTTTCCATGGAGCTTTTTCTTTTCTTTTCTCTGAAATATTAGGGGAGGTCCGAACCTCCCTGTCCTCATAGCTAGATACGGGCCTGCTAACACATCCCAAGAATTCAGAAGAATGCAGTTCCTCGATTGGCCACTTGAAGCTGGCTCAAAAAGGTAGTCAATCCCCATTCACGCCCATGTTAAAATGCCCGCATTTACAGCAAAAATACACACAGCCTGGTTAAAAAAACAGTTTTGGTCTCTAGAGGCTTGTTTACCAGAGATGGACATGCCTGACTGATTACATGCAAGTCTCGATCCATACAGTTGGATGGCCTTGTCCAATCCATTCATGGGCCACATGTTTGGTTAATGCTCACTGGATTAGTGGATATACGCTCAAGGCCCACCAACCGCTAATGAGTGAATTACAACACACACACACACACACACACACACACACACACACACACACACACACACACACACACACACACACACACACACACACACACACACCTTTAAGATGCGCCCAGGATCTCGATCTACTCAAACTTAGTTTCCATGGTAACAGTCCCCTCCTCTCACCCTCTCTCTCTCTCCCTCTCTCTCACCAATCTATTTTAATTAAAGTGTGTGAGATGCCGAAGGCCAGTCAACCAGTCGAGTCCTCGCTTCCTGTCTCCGTCCTGTCATGTTTGCTTTGACTCAGAGAGATTGTCTTCCATCCCTCCATTCACACCATCTGAGCGTGTCTGTTTACTTCCCCTCTCTAAACCATCTTCTTACCACTACCCTTCTCCATTAGGTCACCATATACTGAATGCCTTACTCTGCATTCATCGGGAATGATGCCCGTTTCTACCATAGACTGTAAAAAGCAAAAACATTTCTATGAAGTGCTCTTTGGGCTGGTTACCTCGGTTTTCGGTGCCGTTTGTCTGTCTGTCTGTCTGTCTGTCTGTCTGTCTGTCTGTCTGTCTGTCTGTCTGTCTGTCTGTTAGTTAGGATTATGGAAAATCTACCGGGCCGATTTTCATGAAACTTGGTGGGAGGGTGTAGCGTGGGCCAAGGAAGAACCCTTAAAATTTTGCCGTGGATCCGATCTGGGGCGGGGCAAGGAAGGGGGTGGGGCTAGGGAAAAGGGGCTGTCATAGAGGTCATAGAGACTCGGGATTTGAGTGGTCTCACATGGTCAGACCCAACATCTTAGATCAGCACGCTTCCAGCGACGGAGGGTCTTAATCACAAGTCAGATATCCGGTCCGGCATGCTGTCCGTGGTGGTTGGTCAATTCATGTCTGTCACGCTTAGAGTAACGACCCCCAACAATGGCGGTGACTACCACAGAAGCAGTTTTTAGTACTTTGCCTGTCTGTCTGTGGACAGATTTTGCTAACATATAGTGTCAAAACCGTGTAAGATGCAGTCACGAATCCTTATGGGTGCGTAGATGCCATCAAAATGAAGGCCCGGTTCAGAAATCGATGTGATCTGAGCCAGAACCGACCCCCCCCCCCCACACACACACACACACACACACATTATGCCCCTGTCCCACATTCGTTTTAAGTCGCTGGTGTCGCGGATGGCGTGATCCGATGGCAAGATGGTACCTAATATTGAAAGTGACAGGCATACAATGCTATTCAGAGATAGTTTTTTATTATGAACGGAATGACC
>NC_139643.1:29545875-29653375 GCF_964638095.1 Poromitra crassiceps | reverse complement strand
AATGACGTTCCTCATGACCTACCGCCAAAATGTATTGGGGAAGATTTAAAGTTTGGAATGCGAGTTATTCGCGGTTTAAGTGAGCGACACGGTAATTAATTGTCCCGGCGAGTGCGGTCCAGGATGTTTTCATCTCTAATAGTGTCACTCTGCGATGCACTCAGGCAAAGTGTGCATTACTCCCTATCCATAATTGATGTGTTGCGTTCCCCGCATGCAGGCCTGGATGGAGTACTGTGTAAAGAGATATGCTGCACACCCCGGATTGGGATGCAAGCATGCATAACCTCAACACACACACGCACGCACGCACGCACGCACACACACCCACACACACACACACACCCACGCACGCACGCACGCACGCACGCACGCACGCACACACACACACACACACACACACACACACACACACACACACACACACACACACACACACACACACACACACACACACACACACAACAGTGTTTCTAGGAAGATTAAATCTAGCAGAGTCCCAGAAAGTGCGAGTAATTGCACTGTCTGAGCTGGTTGCCTTTGTATGAGCATACTCTGGCATGGGCTTACCAACTCGCAAAATGAGGAAAATTCATCAAGAGTGATGCACACTTACATGAACACACAGACACAAATACACACGGACACACCCACGCATAACTAATCTCTTAACTCACATGCACATGCACGCACGCGCGCGCGCGCGCGCACACACACACACACACACACACACACACACACACACACACACACACACACACACACACACAGGTTATTCTAGTTTTGCTTTGTTCATTAGTTTTTGTTTTTATTTCCTTTAGATTTTTTCAACTTCACTTTAGTTTCAATTTGTTTTTAAATTGGGTTTTTAAATTGGGTTTGCTCATTCATTTTCATTTTTGAAAATAATACATTTTAGTTTAGTTAGTTTCACTGTTTTAGGCTATTTTTTGTAATATGGGGCCATGTAATACTCAACTTAACAAAACATCATACAATTTTAAAACATGCAGTATTCACAAGATGAACGACCAACCATCCCACCCACCCACCCACCCACGCGTGCACACACACTCTCTCTCTCTCTCTCTCTCTCTCTCTCTCTCTCTCTCTCTCTCTCTCTCTCTCTCTCTCTCTCTCTGACACCCTTATTATGTGTCATCAACTGTCCACAGCAGTGCTAATGAGTTGCTATTGTCAGATGCAGCTGTGTGACCTGTCCATGACTCCATACGTCACAGCTACAGTACAGGCACATTATGTTGATGTACGTCTACTTTATATGTTGCTCTTTCGCTCGACGCCCCTGAAATACTTTTAATATGGTGTGTTGTGTTGTGTTATGGGAAGCAAACCAGATTATGCGTGTTCGCCGTGTTGCTGTGTCGCTCGGGCTGCTGCTTCAGTGTTTATCTTCCTTACTTTAAGCTAAAATTGCCTGGTGTGTTTATTGCTGATATTGGGGTTGTTTTATTGAGTTGGCATGATATCTTGAGTCTGAAAGAGATATATTGTGTCATGAAATAGCTTTAGTCTCTTTGTGTGTGTGCGCGCGCGTGTGTGTGTGTGTGTGTGTGTGTGTGTGTGTGTGTGTGTGTGTGTGTGTGTGTGTAGCCTACTGTACACGACGTGAGATCTGGGCTGACCAGCTCAGACTTCACTGTGCTGATTTGCAAGTTTATAGGTGTTTGAGAAATCCATACACCCCAAATGTGATTATTATGATGCGTGTTGAAGTGCCGGTATCTTATCCCATCTCCGAGCTAGCAAACAGTCCTCGGTAACCCGGAAGCTATATAGAAAAGCGTCAACCTTCACTCCAGATGTGGAAAGTCAGTCGATCATCCAGCATCCTAAATGTATAATCATAATAATCATCCTAACTCCAGGCCCGGCGCAACGGGGGGAGGGGGTGGGGCCGGGGCCGGGGCCGGGGGGAGGGCTAGTGGTGGCTTTGTCGTCACGACTCTCCTGCCGTCTATTACATTCTCTATGCTGGGCTAGTAATAATGTGGGCATGCATGCTTCTAAAAGTATATGCAGCCACAAAGTAAGCTCCAACTGGGAAAAGCTCAAAGCATAACTCCGCAACTGTTGGGATGATTACCATCACCCTTCACATTTTGCCAACATCCATTTGTCATGTGTCACTTCCTGTTGCTTTCCCTCGCTGCAGCGGTGCCCTGGGGCAGGCGGCAAAATGGCCGCCGTGCTGTGGCATGCTAATGAGGTGAGAAGCCAATACTTCGGGATCCATAGCCGGGGCCTCCGGAGGGTGCAGCTCGTTAACTCGCGGCTCACCAACATCAAGCCGGGAGTTCATGTGTGGAATGAAGGAAGGAATACGGCAAAGACACGGACAAACACACACACACACACACACACACGCACACACACACACACACACACAGACACACACACACACACACACACACACACACACACACACACACACACACACACACACACACACACACACACACACACACACACACACACACACACACACACACACACACACACACACACACACACACACAGAGAGAGAGAGAGAGAGAAAAGGCCCAGGGAGCCATTACAGTATATTTTGTTCTTATTTAAAATACATTTTCATACCATTTCCACATCGTGAGGTTGAAGCCAATGATTTTGTGTAAACGATGACTGATCGTCATAATGCAAAAAATCAGTGACATTTCCATTTCTTTCATGCTTTCCCCCATGAAAAGCCCATTTAAAAAACATATTCATTTGATTCCTGGGCTGATTAAATCCGTGTCATTGGAAATGCATGATATTCAGCTCATCCCACAGAGCACGGACAGCCACAAATGATCATCGTGGAGAGTTGATGTGACACCTGCAAGTGGAACGGCGGGTGATAGTCTTTTCCATTGTTCTGTTATTATTGCCCCCAGGCGTGGTTGGTTTCACAAAGAGTGTAATGAATAAATAGATCCAAGCAGGAGATTTACAGCGTGACTCTCAGCTATGCAGCCTTGGTGCACCACTATGCATGATGCACTCCAGGGGCGGAGCTACTCTCAGCAAAGAGGAGGCGGAGCATTCTCAAGGGGCCCTTCTGATAAAGTTATTTCAAAATTCACAACTGTAAAATAGCGGATATCCTACAAGTTTGCTCTGAAGAACAAACAAAAAGAGAAAAGTGGTTTGTCAGTCACGTTCAATTGTTTCAGCATCGAGCACAGCATTGTTGAACAGGCTGGGCGAGGCCGGGCGATGCGTATGCAAGCCGACGAAGCGGGCGAGTCCTTGAGGGGAAAACCAACGAGGTACAGTGGAAATGTGCGATGAGGAGGAGGACAAGGACGAGGCACGGTAGGCTAGAAAGGAGCGCGCGCAGCACACTCTGTTTCTAGTAACTATAAAGAAACCCCTCCGTACGTGCCTGTACTGTGAACATTCTCAATCTGTCGCTGCTGCTGCTGCTGCTGCTGGAAAAAACACTTGAATATAATGATTTCAGACTCTGAAGAAGACACACTGTGTTGTCGAAACATCAGTGATTCGTGCACCAAATAAAGACGATCCGTGTGCTCCAGTACAATTTGATATTTCTGTGGTCCAAGTCTGAGAGCAATCTCCAAAACCGGTTTTAGCAGATAATGATTTGAGTCATTCATTTCCCATTAATCCACTTATCATTGGAGATATGGGAGATACACTAGTAGGGACATTCAGGTATCACCTCATTTGATTTCACAGATCTAAGATCTAAGTGTCATGATCACGACACCCCCCCCCCACACACACCACCACCACCGCCAGCCCGACATTACCCTCAAACATTAGCATTCGGCGTGACTGGGTTAGCCTATACATAAGGGATACCCTGCTAATCATATCCAAATGTTCGGCACTGTTGAATATGCATGATTATGTTAGCATTGGCACCATGGATCGCGAGCCGGAGATTTGACTCCCAGAAGCGGGCCTGCGCTTGTGCCAAGTACAATTCTGCAAGATTCAGTAATAGGTCTGACTGAGATAAACTTAATCATTTAGCATTATACTGAAAACAGAGGTGCCATAAGCAAAGATTTATTGTAATCCGCAGACGTCTGTGTCTTTGAAAATGAAAGATTTGAAGGTAGCAGGGGGGGGGAATGGGGAGTTAAGACCGGGTTTTTATACTTATCCTCCATCTCTACATGAGTCATCCCCTCTGCACTGCCCTCATCAATATTACAGCACCTCCCTCCTGCTGCGAGTGGGCTCAGACCACATTACTAATTTAACTTTTATTTCTCTGTTTTCTCTCCTCCCTGTCTCACCTCTCTACCTGCCGGTCGAGAGAGAGCCCAGGGCTGTGTAACTTTTTGGATGTTTTTTGCTCGGCAGCTGTGTTGTGCAGCCCTAGCCTTGCTGCTGTGTAAACCTAACAGCATACACACATATGGGATTTACTACTCCAACAGCCACAAAGGTCACTCCCAACATTACCTCCCCGCGTTCTGATTGGCTCCTCTGCTATTGACAATTAAGGTGTTATTGGACATCGATCTGGCATTGCGTGCCCTTGGATCACTGTGAGGTCAGGCACCAATCAGACCAAGGCCGGTCCTTGAGACAATGAAAACTATTTGTATTTGCCCAACTATAAGATATTAATATTGATCGCATTGATTAGCTGGGTTGAATGAATTTCACAGGAACATAATTAATTGGTGGTGCTGTTTGCTCGTATGCAATACTCCATATCAACTACTCATCACCATCACAGTAGTGCATTATATTCCCCTTTTTTATATATATATATTTTTTCATTATTTTATTTTTCAATTTTTCAACTTTTAGAACATGAACATGAAAAACAAAACAATAAACAAAAAAAAACAAAAAAAAGCTAAACAAACTCAAACACAGAAAAAGGAAAAAACAACAACACACAAACAAACAAACAAAAAACAAAAAAAACATACCAACATTGCAACATGGTGCTACCAGCTACCTAAGAAGCCTATGCGCTTCCCCTTTTTTATATTGAAGGGATAGTTCCGATTTTTTTAAGTGAGGGTTGTATAGTACAGTATGAGGTACTTACCAATAGTGAATAGATGGCGGTCGGCACGCCCCCCAGTTTGCAGAAGCAGAGAGTACCAACACATGAAGTAATGCAGCCTACTGGTGGGGACAGTCACGGGCTAGCAGCAAGACAGATTTAAAAAAAAATTAAACAAATCAATATCAGTTTAATAGCTTTTGCAGAGCAAGTCCGTATTTTCGTCTGAAATTGATGCACGGGGAAAAAAAAGAATACGACCTCATTTGTGTCAATCATCATTGACACACCGAGTCCGACAATTACGTCCGTCATTTAAGTTTTCGGACGAGGTTCGATTTTCTGCGTTTTTCGCATCAGTCAATAGATTTTTGCGAGCTTTTTTTTTTGCGTCTGTGTTTTCAGATGACGGATTAAAAAACACGCATACGAAAACAATCGGACTGTGTGTGCAAAGACCTTAAGTGTACACCGTGTATCACTTGTTGTACAAGTGTGTACAAGTGTCAGATAGTCCTTAAATTGGCACTACATCTTCTCAACCATAGAACTTCCGTATTATTCCTACACATGGCGTGCACTGTATTATGCTACAGTTCAGCGCAGTTGCGCTTATGCATAGGAATACTGAAGTTCTACGGTTGAGATGATGTAGTGCCAAAGGAAAGGGCTGTTTAACGGCCTGGTCCACAGCAGTAACATTGATTTGCTTCTGTGCCGCGGCTACTCTCTGCTTCTCCAACCTGGGGGAGTGCCGATAGCATCTAGGCCGACTGTAGGTAATACACTGACTATCGATAAATAGGCACGTCATGCAATCTCACTTCAAAAAATCGGAACTATCCCTTTAACAGTGAAGTGGATCTATTTAGGTATACATGTTTTCAAAAGAAATGGGAAAGTAAAAGTATGAGTCCAGGATTAAGGAGAGAGGCAAAGACATAAATCAAAGATATTCGCAGAAGAGCCTCATTACAGCAGCAAACTACTATCATCATGGCCGGGCCGCTGGGGCGATTGTCTCCTGCCTTAATTCCGCATTTGCCCCTGCAAAAACAAATACTCTCCATCATATTTACCGCTTTATGCACAGTCACTTGCCTCCATCTGACAGAGACACTCTTCATCTCTCTGCCAAATACTCTTTCTCTGCTTCATTAGCAGAAAGCAGAACAGGGAGGGCTCTTCACCTTGGTCTTGAAGACCTTGGTCCAGCTGCCAATTTCATGATTAGATTATGATCTGGGGATGGGAGACGCTGTGAGAGTGCAACTCCCTGAGGAGGAAAACACACTTGAAGAAAACACGTTTTCTTCCGTACAGACATGCAAAATCTGACTCCAAAGATCCACGATAATTTGCCTAGTGGATGTACTTTTATTATTAGAATCTTGATGTCTAATATTCTCAAATTTGGCCTGTTAAATGATAAGTTCACCCAAAAATGAAAATTCAGTCATTATCTACTCACCCCCATGCTGATGGAAGGATGGGTAAAAAAAGAAATTGTCCTCAAAACAGTCGTGGAGTTTTCCAGGGAAACAGGGTTACAGCATTCTCCTAAACAATTGAAGTGGTTGGTGACCAACTTTCAAATGGAAAAACAACAACAACAACAACAACAACAACAACAACAACACCAACAACAACAACAACAACAACAACAACAACAACAACAACAACAACAACAGAAAAATTATAAAATGCCTCTACACTGCTCGTCTGGCCTAATCCAAGTCTCGATAAGCCTTGAGTTGACTTGAAAGGACGTAATTGATTTACATCTTGTTTTGAGCTGAAATCTTCACAGTAGCAGGCACTAGCTCCAACACACTTGTTTCCTTCCTTCTTCCTACGGCTACAGTGAATATTTCAGCTAAAAAACAGGGTGTAAATGACGTCTTTTCAAGTCAACTTGGCATCTGAGGGCTTTGAATTACACCAGACGAGCAGTATGGAGCCATTTTTTCCTTGCAATTTTTTCCGTT
This sequence comes from Poromitra crassiceps, assembly GCF_964638095.1. Classification (NCBI taxonomy): domain Eukaryota; kingdom Metazoa; phylum Chordata; class Actinopteri; order Beryciformes; family Melamphaidae; genus Poromitra; species Poromitra crassiceps. The sequence goes on along the minus strand of NC_139643.1, from coordinate 29,646,364 downwards.
TGAAAGTTGGTCAACATTCACTTTCACAAACTTTAGGAGAATGCTGCAATGGCATTCTGCCGGGAAAACCAAGGACTGTTTTCTGCACTACAAAACTTCACCCGTCCTTCAATCAGCATCGGGGTGAGCAGATAATGACTGCATTTTCATTTTTTGGGTGAACTTATCCTCTAAGCATGTCACGCGTCGAGCTTCCTTCAAATGTGTATTGTGTATCTGTGTAGCCCCAGAGCTCATTTGCACCCTCAGTTCAGTCAGATCTCCCTCCCCTCTCTGGCAAGTTCATTAAGTTCTCCCATGTTGTTCTTATAGGTGAGAACATCCTCTCCTCACAGCCAAAGGAGATTAAGTTAAAGCATTACAACATCCAGTTACAGCCTTAGCGTTAGCTGCTCGGTGCATGCATGCCCTTCTCCGTCTGGTTTTGACAGGACTCAGGAGTCAAAGGCCACAAGAATTAACAATGCACCAAGGGAACCGCTTAAGTCTTTCTAGGTGACTGACTCATTCCATTGGGCACATTGGGTCTGGGTGCTTCTCTTCATTTTTAATTTTTGTGACATTTTAACTGGTATTTTTCTCAGAAATAGCTCTGGTATAATAGAAACACCCCCCACCCCCTCTCTCTCTCTCTCTCTCTCTCTCTCTCTCTCTCTCGCTCTCTCTCTCTCTCTCTCTCTTCTCTCTCTTCTCTCTCTCTCTCTCTGTCTGAATACAGAACTGACACCACCACTGTGCTGTGGGATTAACTGTCACACAGTTCAGTTGGCAGGTGTTGGGCGAAACCTTTTTTCCTCCTGACAAATCATCTAGAATTTTCTAATCCACATCCCCATGACCGGTGGTGTTTTTTTGTTTTTTTTAACCCCAAATCTATTGGAGGCCACTACCTGCGGGTTATCCAAGACCAGAACATAGCCCAGGTTTGAATCTTACAGATACCTGGGCATACACATTGACCACAAACTGACATGGAGTGTTCGTATAGCAAAATGTCTGCATCTCCTTCGTAGGCTGACTGAGGGTCTATGGTGTGAACCAATCATCAGCCTGGTTTCTCAACCTCAGTATACAGCTGAAAGCCATTACTCGGCTAACACAGAGAGCCATGAAAATCATGGCAGTCAGGCAGCACCGCACAATCCATGCTGTCTTTGATGAAACAATCATCAGACAGGTCCAACAAATATTTCAGGCCCCACCCATGTCCTCCACCCTGAATACCAATGTCTTCCCTCAGGCAGACACTTCAGAGTCCCCCAGTGCAGCAGCCTCAACCACTTCAAGAACTCCTTTGTCCCACTGTCCATCAAAGCCCTATAAGACCAACCCCTGTAAAGCTGCTTTTACACACTCTATGTTGGAGGTTGTTCTATCTTATCTTATCTTTTCTTATCTTATCTTATCTTATCTTATCTTATCTTATCTTATCTTACCCTATCTTATCTTATCTTATCTGATCTGATCTGATCTTCTTATCTTATACTGTATTTGCTCCAACATAACATCTTTTGATAGTTTTTGATATGTGCATATACAGGCTACTGCAGTCTTTCCACTTAAGAATGACTTCAGGCCAGACTGCAGGCAGGGTGATCATCACACACTGTTCAACAAATCCGCGATGCCCCTCGACCAGCCGCTCATCTGGAAGGAATGACACGCACATGTTCTTCTCACACCTATCACCTACATGGCCACATGTCACATGACCCCTTCCTCTCCTGAAGGCATATCTGTTTTTACTGAGCACTCACCGGTCTGAGGCAGAGCCCCCCTGCAGCACTAGTATGAGCGCAGGGGATCCAGGTGAGCTTCGGGGCAATGCTGCTCCTATTGTCTACTTCCTGAAAAGACAAATATCCAGTTACATGTCCGGCTCCATTCATAGATTTTCCACATGTCATGGAGCTTGGGTCAAATGAAGTAGTGGAAACAAAAATGATCTGAGAGGACGTCCGGGTAGTGCAGTGGGAGATTCCCTGCGTACCGACGTAAGGGTCGCAGGTTCAAGCCCCCGTGTTCGGCACATATTGGCCGTGTATGCGGGTGGGAAGCTGGATTAAGGGTATGTCATCACTGGACTAGTCCCTACTCTGGTCACCCCTCGCTGTCAGGTGAAAAGAAGCGGCCCCAGATCGTCAGAGGGGGTGGAGCAATGACAGCAGGGGGAATCGGCCAAGTACAAATTGGGGAGAAAGTGGGGGGGAAATAGGTAAAAAAAAAACTTTTGAAGAATCAACACCTGTCATGGTGTCAAATATATCTGTAAGTGGTATTGTAGGTGCTATCACTAATTGGGCATTTTTGTCCATTAATCGGCCATAACTAATTAAAATATCCGGGCCTGTCACCATCTGCTCAGGAGCTCTGCCGGTACCTGTGCCAAATATGAATGCTGTCAGGCCGATGGTGGTCAAGGAAATTGAAATAGAGCTGCATAGTGCGATGGTGTGAATATCACACCAACGCACCTCGAGCACTAGAAGTCCAGCTTGGTAGGAAAAGTTTGCTCCGATATGATGCAGATGCCTGCGGGAATCTATCTAATAAAAAGTCAGGACTGTCTGTACTTGGGTAGTGCACTTAGGGGGACCAGTGTGCAGTGCCAAATGTCATGCAATTCGCACCCGCGCATAGTCATAGCGCCACCTGTCATTGTTAGCCTGCTTGACGAGGATGATTCACAGCACGGACCAGTGGTCGATGACTTCATAACTTGGTGCGACAAATCCTTCTTAGAGCTAAATGTGTCTAAAACTAAAGACATGATTATTAGCTTTAGAAAGTCTCCTCCTACTCCTACTCCTACTTGCATCAAAGGCACAGACATTGAGCTTGTGGACAGCTATAAATACCTGGCTGTTGTTCTTGACAAACTGTGTTTTGATTCTCATGTTGCTGCCACTTCAAAAAAAGTCCAGCAGCATCTTTTTTTCCTGAGGAAAATGCGTTCCTTTAATGTCTCTTCTGTAATGATGACCCTTTCCTACAGGAGTTTTATTGAATATGTTCTTATGTTCTGTATTGTGGCCTGGTTTGGCAACACGACCCTGGCTAATAAGAACAGGCTCGGTAGCCTCGTCAGAATGGCCAGCAAGATTTCTGGGAGTACCCAAGCCCAGCTTAGACCTCAATAGAGAGCCGCAGTAACGAGTCCGGAAATCATCGATGCTACCACTCCTGGTTCTTCACTGTTTTCGCCTATGGGAGTTTTGAATGGGTTTTTGGCGCGATGCTTCTAATAATCTCTCTGGGCAACGCTGGCTTAATCAAACGCGAACCAGTGTTTAGTAATATCATCTTCACACATGAGGACCACTTTTATGAGTTTTGAAGCTTTTACGTGCCGTTAAAAGGGCAGCTAGCTAGCAAACGGCTAAATGAGACTACACTGTTGAGTCGATGGGGATATATACGTCAATAACATCACCACTTCAAAGGACGAACACGGAAATTCTCTTTCCCTCACCTGGTTCAGCCCGTTCAGCCCGCGGTAATCAGTGCACATCAACAACAGTCCAGGTTGAGTGCTGACGTGACGTGGAAGCCTATGGGACAGTGTGTAGTTCTGGATTAGCTTAGCTCAAGCTTTTTACTTCTAGGGCTCGCATTTACGCTACAAAACTCATGAAAGTGGTCCTCATGTGTGAAGATTATCCGACTGAACTCTGGTTCGCGTTTGATTAAGCTTAAGCCCAGAGACCTTATTAGAAGCATCGCGGCAAAAACCCATTCAAAAATCCCATAGACAGAAACAGTGAAGAACCAGGAAGTCCGGGACTTCCGCGTTCTGACTACAAAAATACGTCATCCCTGCGGCTCTCTATAAGAGGCAGGTGCTGAGGAAAGCCACTTCCCTCCTGGAGGGCCCATATCACCCCCTTCATTTTGAGTTTGAGCTGTTGCCCTCAGGTCATCGGCTGAGGGTGCCCACAACGAGGACCAAGGGCTTCAAACTCTCCTTTGTCCCGGCTGCTATTCAGCTGATGAACAGCAGATAGAACTTTATTTCTCTGGTTCTGCCCTTTTGCACAGACTGCCCACTTATGCACTTTTGCAGATGCTGCTACCTGTTGTACTTTTTAAAGTCTCTCTGCCTCTATTGCCCAGTTTTTAGGTTTTTAGGTTTCTGTCCTTTATTTTCTTTTTGACGTTTGTATGTCGTATGATATGTGTGTTTTATATTACCTGGCTGCAAATCAATTTCCCCCTCAAGGGGACAATAAAGTTACCTTTGACCTTTGACCTCTGACCTTTGACCTACTGGCAACAAAAAAAACAGTTTATCTTGAGAACCGTTTGTCTGATCAACTTCAAACTTGGGGAGTGTGCTGCTGGGAACCGGATGGAGTGCAGTGCCAAATTTCATGCAATTCGGACATCCGCATAGTCATAGCGCCACCTACACTGGCAACACAAAAAGTGGTTTAAATCTCGAGAAGTGCGCTGTGCTGCGGGGCACCTGACAGACTGCAGTGTCGAATGTCATACAATTTGGACACAGGCAAAGTCAAAGCGCCACCTACAGGCAACACAACAAGTGGTTTATCTCGAGAACCGTTTGTCCGATCAACTTCAAACTTGGCGGGTGCATTGCTGGAGGCCCAGGAAAGTGCAGTGTCAAATTTTGTTTGATTCAAACTAGCAGAACATGGCTTTCACATATCTTGGTAAACGTTTCTCTAATCGACTTCAAATTTGGCGGGTACGCTGCGGGGGACCCGAGAATGTCCAGTTTTGAATTTCATACAATTCGATCAATAAGAACACGGCTTTTGCATATCTCAAGGACTCTCTCTGGGTTTGAAGAGTGGAAGAGCATGATGTGTAAATGGGGGCAGGGGAGAGAGGGGAACGGGCACTGCACGAGTATATGTAATTACTGAAGAGGATTTAATCCTGGTCCTGACAAGATGCAGGACTATCCACGAACATGAACTGGCACGAGCCAGAGTCGTCGTTATTGCGTAGAGCTGAAGACAGTCAAATTCAGTCCCCAGTGGAAACACTATCCTTCGGCAAATTCGGGAGCTCTTTTGAATTGGCTCAATAAGTGGCACGGCTGTGTTTACAGGCACAAGACTAGCGCCTTGGGAAAAGGCCCTCCCTGAGAGGATGATAAAGTTGTTACAAGCACTGTACATCGGCAGCACTTTCTTCTGTTGTACATTTGTCTTCTGCGGTGATGCAGTAGGCAAATAAAAATGTGGGTAAAGTATGAGGCGATCACCATGAGGCAAACGGCCGCAATTACACTTTCAGAGATGCCTTTATTTCTATGCTTATTTCCCCTGAAAACCATGAACCTGTGGGAGTAGAGATAGAACTGCCTGTCTGACATTAGAGGGATAGTTCAGAATATTTGATGATCGACTTTGTAACTCTTAGTCAGAGAGAATCTCTGATGACTGCAGCTTTTAACTCAATCCGCAAAACATGACCATTGTAGCCTCTCCCACTGATCCCTGTTTGATTGATATGTTAAGATCTTACTGATAGCATTTAAGGGAATTTATTGTCCCAGATCTCAGACATTAATAATTGATCACAGTGAGCCAAGGCAAACTTAAAGTCTTATTTCTATATTTACTTTACTTTACCTGCTTTTACCTTACTTTGTTTTTACTCCAATTCTTCATGAAGTACATTATGTGGTACTATTCAATTTGCTAGTATCTATACAGATTTTTAATGTTTATCTAAAAAGATAAAATAAAAACACCGCTCACACAGTATCAGACTTGGCTGAGGTGCTGGAGCTAAAGAATATCAATCTGGATGAAAAAGAACATCCACACACTCAAAATCTGTGTAAAAATCTTTTTTTAGTTTAAAAGACCTGCAAGGCTTCTTCAACCTTGAAAAAGGTCTCTTGACCTAAAGCTTGCATATTATATTATAAAAAGATTTTTGCACAGATTTTGAGCGTGCAGATGCTCTTTTTCATACTGTTTATCTGACATATCTTTTGTCTGCTATATTTCCTCAGTTGAATATATTTTTCCTCTGTGCTTTGTGTTTCAAAAAGTGCTATAGGTTATAGCCTAAATAAATAAATACATAAATATTGTGATTATCGGTTTACTTCTTCCTATGATAGGAATTATAGTGCTATATCAGCTGAAAAAAGATGGTAAAGTCTATTTTTGTAACTATAAAAGTGTGTAAATGAGTTTTGGTGGGTTTGCCCTATACGTTACATCCATAGTGTTGAATCAAAATACATGGTCACTATATTGGTACATTAATTCATGCAGCAGTTAGAACAAAATTAGTTAGTGAATGTTTGGAAGTAAACCAGTTTAGGCACCAAAGCATGATCACCCCAGTTTAGTACAGGTCAAATACTGTAGGTCGCATGACTCTCCTTCTGGAAAACCAGCCTCGCGCTGGAGGAAGCTGCGGAGGAGAGGGAAGTCTTTCTGGAATACTGAAATGAAGGTCAGCTTTCTGGGCCACCATTTCCCACAGTGACCATCCCGCCTGGGGAAGAGGAGCTGGAGGATGCAACGCAACACGACCGCTGCACAGTTACGCAAGAGCCGAGAAAGTGCAACAACAGCATTGAACCCTCGCACAGAGGGGGGAAAGTGCCAACAGTACACAAACACAACGGAGAGAGAGAGAGAGAGAGAGAGATGGAGAGAGAGAGACAGAGAGAGAGAGAGAGAGAGAGAGAGAGAGAATGGGAAGAGGAGGGGGGGTAATTCAATCACATCAGTGTCCTCATTCACAGGACAGAGAGAGAGACAGACAGAGAGGGAGGCAGGGAGAGAGAGAGAGAGAGAGAGAGAGAGAGAGAGAGAGAGAGAGAGAGAGAGCGTTATGAACCACTAATGCAATAAGCAAAAGCTGAGTCAGATATTTTGTCCCTGTCTCTCGTTCAGCGAAACAACAGAGAGGTGAGACAAGGAGAGGAATGAGGATGAGGACAAAGTAAACACCAGGACCCAGGCTGGAGAGACAAAAATGGCCGCGGTGGAGTGAAGTTGCCAGTGAAAAGGATGCAGAATTCCACGCTGCGCGTTCGTGCACTGCAGCATCTCCCTCACTTCCTTCAGCTATGAAGGGTTCAAAAGGTCACGAGTACAAACCAGAGAGGAAAAGACTCCTGTGCAACTTCCCATCTATAAGCCTGGTCGCCAGAATAAAATCTATGTTTCTGCAATGCAGCGATCGTAAAATGTCATGTTTCTGAACCAAAAAGACATTGCATATCGTGTTTCTAGATACGTGTATATCAAGGGTTTTCAAAGTCTGACACTGCGGGCCTCCCCTTGGCCCTCGAACAAAACCTGGAACCCCCCCCCCCCCCCCAACCCCAGTTTACTTGCTTAGTTTCGCTCAATTCCTAGATGGGATTGTGGTTATTTGATCCCATATAGACAATCAATAATTGAATAATTGAGCCAAGATAGCCTGATAGCCTATTGCTATCGCGACATCAGACTACATCAAATACATAAGGTCTGTCTGAAGGCATTTATTTGTTTCTGATGCTATGCGTCACACACATTAAGGGCTAATGTACACCGCCTCTGGAACAGATGCGGTACGGCTCCGGTATGGCTGAGAACAGACTCACACTCATGTAATCTGTCAGACGATGCGTGATCCGACACAAATAGAACAGGTGCATAATTTTTCCGTACCGCATGTATCGCCCATCAATTAACATGGGCGAGAGTCGATCCGTCAGTTTTGCTGGATCCGCAACGCAGCCGTAACGTATCTGGTGTATTCTATGTGATCTCCTTTTGATGACTAAAGTAATAACTAATGGAATATTTTTTATATATCAATGTTATACACGTCATAGAGTCTGCTATTGGAATAGCGCGGTGGCCAGTAAGGGTGTTGTGACCGGGGTTGATGGAGTGTGTAAACACTTGCCTTTCACACCGGAGGGCCATGTTAAATTTCCAGTCATGGTCACAGTGTTTCCAAAGTCTACATTTCAAATGAGGGTCACATTTAAGGTAAGTTATTTAAGCCTTAAAGAATACTTTACTTCTTAAGACAACGTTTCGAGCCTCAGCTCTTCATCAGGTCATCTTACAAACAATTGTGTGTGTCACACCCATACAAGTAGACTCCCACAGGTCACGTCATCAATGGTGGGTGGACGTACACAAAAGTGAAAAGAAATATATATGCGTCATATTTCATCATCATAACATATAAAAACATCATTATCAAAAATGTCAAAAACATGATTAGTAATATCTAAGTTAAAAGATACACATAATGAGGTGTTTCAAATTAACCGCCATTTTGTTTCAAATTTACGTTGAGATTGTAGGTTTGCAGAAACGTAAAATGCCATGTTTTAGAAACGCAAAAGTTTTGTTTAAAATTTCTGTTGAGATGTACGTATGCATGGATTGCAGAAATGTACAATGCCGACATTTTATTCTGGTGATTCATTTGCCCCAATCCCACGGAGTTGAAGAGTGCATCCACGGTCACACTTCTGTCTAACTTCCAAGCAGCGTTCCCTATCATCCAACACTTCCACCATCATTCCCCCTCTATAGGTTTGTGCTGTGATCTCCAAGCCTCTTTTCCCCCATGGGCCCTACAAGCAGCAGCAGCAGCAGCACTCCAGCAACATTACTGGTCAACAAACAGATCACTGACAATTTAGATAAACGTAATAGAACACCCGCTACAGTAACAAGATTTCACCAAGACAGTAGACTCTTTAATAAGTAAGTGAAGAGATTCTTATACTCGGGGTTTCCGTTTGTAATGGAATATATCATGTAATGTAGAGCTAGAGAGGTGTGTTCCAGACGAGGAAGGTCACGGGTTCAAGTATCTCGGGGAATCAGGAAATATTGTGGAATTGTGGAATTGTGGAAGTGGGTCATTACAACTCGCAGCTGTCATGGAAACCAGGATGTTTAGCTCTTTTGTTTTCTGAGCTGGAAAACAACATTAAAAAAACAGGACGGGCTTATTTTTTCCATCACGGAAGTGATTCAGCCTAACAATGGAAAGTCAAGGAGAAATCGGATGTGGAAATCAAAATAATTGTATAGTAAGAATGCAACGTCTATGTGAGTGAGCAGAAATTGTGTCCGGCCACAGCTATGCCATGTGCGATCGCGCTGAATCTAGTTACTGTAGTATCACAAGTTTATATTACATTTCCTAGCCATGAAGCACCAAATTTTCAACTCTCCATATTATCTTTCCTTGCAGTATAGTGTCACTTCACTGGACAATGCTCCATGAGAAATAATGATGTGCCCTGACACAAACATCTGGACAGAGTCTTTGAAGTCAACAGTCTCCACCTCCCCCACAATATGAATTGTACTTGCACTCCTTCCATCATCTGGTCTCATCTCATACTGCATTCATTTTGTTCAGCCCCACCATTAGGGATGGGAATCTCCATCACTGAGGCGATGCGATACGCAGGGATGTATTGGCCACCGCATCTCGCCCAGGCCTGGAACAACCTGATCCCTTACATCACTGATATGGTATTCAAAATAGTTGTCCAAGTCTAGATGAGGATAAAAAACCCACATATCTTGTCTCCATACTTTGTATCTCTCTTCCATTATTTTCCTCATGATCTCTCTCATGATTAAAGTCCTAAATTCCCACATTGTCCTGCTGTAAATTGCCCATGTTTAATACATTTTTGAAACCTGTGGTGCAAAAGAAAAGTTGAGAGGAGGTAGGAAGGAGAGGATGGTAGCAAAGGCAAGTATGAACGGACGGGGGAGAGTTTCAAGCAGAAGAGTTGAATTTAAAAAGAGGAAGGGTGGATGAGAAGAAGTAACAAAGAAAGGAGATTGTTTGCTAAATGAGTTGTGACACTTCAGGGCCGCTTCTCATTCCTCTATCTGCTTTACATCACAGACACACACACACACACACACACACACACACACACACACACGCTCAGTCTCAAGAGTCTCCATATCGTAGTTAGTTTCAGTTGGCTAGGTCTTACCCTGGCACACAACCAGGAAGTAAGACAAATCAACCCAGAAACTGTGTCTGACTGTGTCTTAATGGTCACCTCACCTTGTATACAGTAGTGACAAGGCATTACACAGGAAGTCGACTGGTTAAATAAGATTGTGTAGATTGGTTAAATAAGATTATGTAGGGGAGAGCAGCTAGGGCATGTGGTCACACTGTTCACTCATTGCTGTATTTCTTTATAATAACTGTAAGCTACTGTACACTAAATAGGTGACTTAGTTATTCAATATACTGATGCGGACATTCCTTTCTTTACCTTGAGTCTCTTTAGCACCAGTTTTTTCAACTGGTGGGTGGTGTGGGGATGTTACAGTCATTAGGGCCCCAACACATTTGACAAAACGTTCCATAAGTTTATGGACAATTAGAGGGTTATTGTGCTTTTGGCTTTAATTGAGTGTACCTGCACTGTAAATCCTGTGTTAGATACAGGTGAGTTTATTTCTTGTTATTGTGCTGTTGGCTTTGAGTGTTCAGGTGGCGTGGCTGTGCTGTAAATCCTGTGAGATGCAGGTGAGTGTATGTCTTAGTTATTATTCTGGCCTTAATTGTGCCTGTGAGGGGGGCCCTTTAGGCATCCAGGCCCAGGGGCCCGTCATGTCATAATCCGCCTATGACGATACGCATCTCGATGCATTTCCAACGATTAGATAGATACTATGAAGCAACACCAATGTGATACGATATGATTCACCCTTATTGTGATGCAGTGTGATAACTGTGATTCAATATGATTGGATTCACAATGCAATTAAGCGTGATACGATGCAATTCAACACGATGCAAAAAAAAGTAATGCGATTCAATATGGTACAAAAGTTTGATTTTATTTCTTAGGCAGCAGATCATAGATTAACAAAAAAGTGCCATTTTACCTTTACATTTTGTTTCTCTAATACTGCAACTCAGTAAGCATCTCATTTACGCTTTTTTCTTTAAAGGCATAGGGCCTCTACTAATATAAATCAGATTTTACTGAGGCAAAAATGTTAGAAACAATGCGATGGGAGGTCAATCAAAATTGTATCCGATGCAGACTTTTTTTAACCGATGCGCCGATGTGAATTGTGGAATCTTCTCATCCCTATCCGCCATGACTCCAATCCCTCTCCTTCAACCACATGTCAGTACTAGTCCATACCCGGCTGTGTATCATTATGGTGATTTATGACATCGCTGATGATGTCACAATGTCAACAGTGATGATGTGACATCAGTCAGAGACACACGGTGGTGTGGGCGGAGCCTCTTCCCGCACATCACCTGTCAATCAAATTGTGTGGGCAGGCAGAGCCTCTTTCCATACACCACCTGTCAATCACACAGTGTTGGCGGGGCCTCTTCCCACACATCACTTGTCAATCAAGCAGTGTGGGCGGAGCTGGGAGAATTGCAGGAAACACAGGGGAAAAAAAGGCTCTTAAATTTGGGGAAATGGAAAAACCGGCTTAGTCACTTCCTGTCTCTTCCAATGTTCAATGCCCATGTGAAGTTCCAGATCGATCGGTCAACCGGTTGCATTAAGAGAGGGAGGAAGGAGGGGCCGACAGAGTTTCCTTGATTCTAGATATCCTATCTTAGTATTAACGTTGGCCCACAACTTTCAAATGAACTTTGTCCTGGCTTCTGTTAGCAACGACTACCACCTTGTGCTCAGAATCATTCGTCCCTGTCTCTCCATTCCTTGCACATTTCGACTAATTGGCAGATTGACTTATAGTGTGATGCTCCACTGCAAAACTACAATACACCCAAATGAGTCTGGGGCATACGCGGCCTTGGTCACACAGCAGAAGTGAAGAGGAAATTAAGCGCTGAGCTGGGAGCAACAATCCTGACGGACACTGACCCTGGTCACGACGGAATAATTGTCGCCTAAATGACTAAGGGCCGGTGAGAGATGGTCTTCATTACACACTCGAGTGGGTGATTAAGTCGTCGATCATCCTCAAGACCCCTCTGCCTCACTTTCGTCTCTTAAATCCATGACAGCGTAGGCCCTTCTCAGAAGGAATTTGTGGACCGGCGGTGCCTCTCCGAGCACTGTTGTGATTAGGGGTGCTTCTATTAGGAAGCTGTCACTTTTGATTTGCTGTTAAGGTGCTAGTTATAGGTGCCACAGCTGTCCATTCAATGAGCAGCCCAACTTAGTCCAGAGAGACCACCGGCAGTTCGATATCGGTACAATAACCCGGTACCAAATAGTATTGAAACTTCTCCAGTCAAATGATGACCTGCGTTTGATCCTTTTTGTACAAAAAAATACTATTTCAACCAGAGAGACACATTTCTAGAATGACAATGATTTATTAGATGATTAGATACATGAGCCTGAAGGCACAGAGATATAGTTTTGGCGATTAGACTCCATCATGACGTCAGCTTGATTATGACGTCATGATCAGCAGGGGTAGATGGATGCAGCCAGAGTAGATTGAATATCCCCCCTGTGGAGTCTAGACCTGGTGGTGGTGAAGTAACTTGTTCTTGCTGGAGAAGCTTCTGAATCTGAACCTCAGAGAGGACTGGAGGAGAATGGGGTGGAGGAGGGATGCAGGAACGCACTGAAACGCAATGAGATGATAGAGAGAAACAGGTTTTTTTTTAGCTATGACAGTATAGACCATGATAGGCTGAATGGGAAGATGTGTCATGCTCTGATTGGCTAAATCTAAATGATACCGCCCACAAACCGTGACGCTAGGTAGAAGCGGGAAAGGGGTGATTGGTGACTGAGTTTTATGAATGAGTGGACGTGACATTAAAAGGTTTTCTCCTGACAGGGAAAGATGTGAATGAGGACAGGAGGGATGAATGAGAGCCAGTGACAACTAAAGGGTTTCTCCTAGAACAGGAAAATGCAGGTTGATTAAGAAGTGGGTATGAGAGCTAGAGTTATATCCTGAGAGTGAATGAATGAAAAGTGAGTGAATGAATGACATTAAGGTCTCTCTTATAGAATTTTCGCTCTAGCTACATTTGTGTGGTTTTGCGCACAGCCAATCACAGCAAGCGTTCTTCAATTTAATGTAATGTGTGATTGGCCCACTACCGCAGCTACAACCCATCTGTGGTCGTGAAGTCGAGTGCAATGTAGGCTATGTGATGGAGTTGGCAATAATATGCCTTCCATTCACATGTTGGGTATCGAATGAAGTAGGAAAAAAAGGGTATTGAATTAAGTAGGCTACTAATTGGTATCGATGTCACTTTAAGAGTAGGCTACTGGTACTGGTATTGGTAATTGTAATGTTTTAAACGATACCCAGCCCACCAGCAGTGAGTCATCCTCAACCTTTGGAGTTAAAGTGACTCAGATGTGAAGCCTCTCGTCATCCTGATGTCGTGTGTGTGTGTATGTGTGTGTTTGTGTGTGTGTGTGTGTGTGTGTGTGTGTGTGTGTGCGCGTGTGAGAGAGAGAGAGAGAGAGAGAGAGAGAGAGAGAGAGGTGTGTGTGTGTGTGTGTGTGTGTGTGTGTGTGTGTGTGTGTGTGTGTGTGTGTGTGTGTGTGTGTGTGTGTGTGTGTGTGATGAACAAGAGTAATAAATAGTATTGTGGCCTATAACACATTTTTAGAAGGATGGTATACAAATAGGTCCCAAAAGGGGTTAAATAGTCTACTCACTATCTAGGAGTGAGAGAGAGAGAGAGAGAGAGAGAGAGAGGGAGAGAGAGAGAGAGAGAGAGAGACCCCATCCAAGGCTTGTCCCATCACCAACAGCAGGACCATGGAGGTGGTGCAGCAGTGAATGACCATGACAGTGTTTTATGATAAATAGGCCTACAGCGTATAGTGCGCCATCATTCCTGTAGTGAGCCACATCTGTTCTGCTGGGGGGGGGGAGAGAGGAAGAGAGAGAGAGAGAGAGAGGGAGAGAAAGAGAGAGAGAGAGAGAGAGAGAGAGAGAGAGAGAGAGAGAGAGAGAGAGAGAGGAGGGCTGTGTGCAAGGCGGTGCCAATAGGCGCGGCGCTATCTAATTAAACCCCCACCACCACGTAATCCCAATGACACCCCCCCAAACCCACCTCACTGTCCTCCGACTCACAACCCGTCCCATCCCAGCCACTGGAGGAGCAGACAGACACCGGGTCAAACATGCTTTGCGGGGCTCGACTGCAGTAGCCCAGCAGTAGCCAAGGGTAGTCAGTGTATGTGTGTGTGCGTGCGGTAAAAAGAAGGAGCAGCAGCCAGTCAGTGCAGCTGCACCGTATCCATCAGGACCACCAGGGGGAAGCGTCCGACCGGAGCGCACTGAGCATCCTTGCATCTCTCCCCGGCTCTCCAGCCTGCACACCGGCCCCGCTCATTCCCACCACCACCGCTTCATTTTCTGCTGGCTTGGGTAAGAGCGTCAACATAGGCTATATATCGCAAATAGTTTCCTGGAATATTCATGCTTCACATTTAGGTGTAATGAACCGTTATGCTCGGTACAATGGAGCGGGATGCAGATGGCTTCTTGCACGGCGACGCGGTGGCTTTTGTTTATCCGGAAACGGTGCGTGTTTCCTCGGCTGTGCGTGCAAACAAAGCCGCGGAGGATGGAAAATCTGCGCTATGCGAACTGGAAATACTTGAGTGTATAGCCTACTGGCTGGCTGTACTACGCTTTGTTTGGGTGAAATAAGGCTTTTTCCCCCTTTTCTGCGCATATACTGCTCTATCATCTTCGTAGCATGCAACATGGAGGCTTCATCGTGTTATTCGGCAGAATAAAAGAAAAGGGAAAACATTCTGTCCATGGCCAATAGGGTGATAGCTGCAGCATTTTTATGAATGATCTTTCATGGGACAGTAGGGATGCGCATGGTGGTGCTCTGGGTCCGTCACTTCTCATCCCCTGTCTTCTTCAATCAACTCAAGACAGAAAGAAAGAAAGAAAGAAAGAAAGAAAGAAAGAAAGAAAGAAAGAAAGAAAGAAAGAAAGAAAGAAAGAAATTATTTAATCAAGCCTCGTGTTTATTATATTGACAAATCTTCTATAATACCACTTCTATGGTAGGCTATTATTCTGTAGTATAGGATATTGCTATAGCCTATAGGCATAGTGTGAGTATAGACTGTGAGTTCATAGTGACTTTATTCAACTTTTTCCTTTTACAAGAAAACCAGAGATGGTTTTCATAGTAGATGCATGATGGATGTTAAAGTTTTGATTAGATATTTCTATAGCATAATAAAATGTATTATTGGATGAAACTAGGATCCCTCTGGGGGAATAGGGGTAAAGTGCCCCTTTTTTATAAGGGCGAGCAGGCCAAGGTTCAAATAGGCTGTTTCACTGCTGTGTAATAGGAGGGTAATAGCCTTCCTTCCTATCCAATCATGGTGGTTCTCTTGCACCCTATGGCCTGTTCAGGCTCCTCCCTGTCCTGTTAAACCCACTGTCTCTGCTTCACGTGTCATGTAAAATATGGGATTTATCATTTCATCCATATGGGCGATATACAGTACAGGGAGTTGAGTGGGCATTATTTACGGAGCTTCTCTCGCCGGTGGATGTCGGTGTTGTCGATGCAGGCAGGTCCTGTGGCCCCTGAGGGGACGCAACCTGTCATCCGTCGTTATCGTCGAGAGGGGGCGGGAGTTCGCCTTACATAGCATCTCTGCTCCCTCCTGCCCTCGCATCGCCATCCTGACTATCCTTGAATCCGGGGGCCACACTGACACGCCAGCCTATTGATACATTAGTTTGTTTCCCTAAATGCCACGCGGCCTTTTGGCCAATCCACTCAGGAATATTCAAAGGAGCCATTAGCAGAGAGATGATTGGCAGTTATAGGGTCTAAAGGCACGGTGGTCATTCTCTAGTTGCCATTTAGGGGCCTAATAAAGAAAAGAATGATGTGAGTGCCAATAATGTGGCCATCACCGTCTGGGCCTGACCTCAGGTTAATATGAGTACGGCGCGCGGCGGTGCCACGGCCCCGGCAAATCCATTTTGCATTCGATGATCATTTTGCGAGGAAACCCGCCTAACTGGATTTGCAGTCTCAAATGGGCCCAATCTTGCTGCTGTTGTTTATAGGTTGGAGGCAGCTAGCGTTTAGCTTGCATGCGCTAATGCTGCTGCTAGTGTCGTTGTTACATAAGAAGATAAATGGGTGCTGCTGCCTGGGACGGTAGTATAGCATCGCTCTCTAAGTCACTCTCACTCTCTCATGCACGCACACTTATAACTTCATACACATGAGCTGCTGGGCTTTTAACCCTCAGGCGCTATGCATTTAGCAAGTGATGGATGTGCCAGTCAAGGTGTGTTTCAATGAGCCAGGTGATTTGCCATGCACAGGCAGAGAGAGAGAGAGAGAGAGGCAGAGAGGGAGAGATAGACTAGAAGCCGATGCTTAAGTGAGAGACACTGTGCATTTCTTATAAAGCCTTTCATTATCAGCTCTTACTCTTTGAAAATGGCTATTTCAGGCATGCCTCCTCTGTGTGCACTGTGTGCCTTGCTTCAATCTGTTCTGCAGGCCTGGTTGTGCAGGAGAAAGCCAGTGGTGTGGTCATATGCTGTAGATGACCTTCGCTCGGTATATCACACCGCCGGAAACTCCAGACAAGATGGCATTGACCGCCTGTATGGTTGAAATACACTGGCAATGCAAATGGCCTATACGTCACTTTGAGTTAAGGTTTCTGTCTGTTAACATGGAGGCAGGTCACCCGCGGGTCAAGGAGGGTGGGATAGAAAGAAACACACACACACACACACACACACACACACACACACACACACACACACACACACACACACACACACACACACACACACACACACACACCTAGTTTGGCTCGCCGTCCTGGAGTCTTTCCACGATACTTTGTCTACCAGAGAGAAAAGTGAGACCTTTGGACCAGACGCTAAGAGACCTTGGGTGGGCCGGAGTGGCCTGCAGGCCCTGGCTTGGCTCACCTCACCCTGCAGAAGCCGGCTGTTTGTAAATCTTCCAGTGGCCTGATGGATGTGGAGGGTGGGATGGTCATTCCTCCAAGGACGACAACTCTAAGGAGTTTATGGAAAAAAAAGAGAGAGAGAAGTCATTAAGCAAATAGCAAGAGAGATAGCCATAACCATTAGGCGCAGTTTCAAATGGCTCTGAGGCTTGGTGGTGTAACGCCGTAATGGGGAGGAAATAGTAATGGTTGTGTTTATGCTTTCCATGTTGGGTCCTCCACACATTAGGTCTTTTAGTGCTGTGTATTGTGTAATAGCAGATTTCCATCCATTTCGGAATGATGCAGTGATGCATTACGCTAATGCTCAATCCAGCCGCTTCTGGCCAATGCGGTTTTCAAAAAGCAAAGATTTAACCGCCGTCAAGCACCGAGAGCATGTTGGTGAACTACAAAGACCATGATTCATGCATCGTGAGACCTATGAGGCAGAGTGCTGAATTGAGAGTCAAAGGTCATAGCCTACACAACATAGAGTAGGTATACAGTAAGTAACCCATTGGAGAATATATGCTTCACAAAAATAGTGATAACCCAGAAGAGGACATTCTACCTGTTATAAGACATGTGTACATGCTTTGTAGGCCCAGTCTGCATGGCTGACTGTGTTTCCACTGTCATGCAGGGATGCAGGATGTGCTGGATGTGGCCTGCATGGGTTGACATGAGGTCTGTGTTTCCCATGCAGGCTGCCCGGCCTGTAATCTACTCTGATCCCAGTGGGAGGGGCCTCTCCTGCCTGTCAGACACTCAGCTGCAGATAAGGCAGAGGGAGAGAGAGAGAGAGAGAGAGAGAGAAAGAGACAGAGAGAGAGAGAGAGTTCCAAATAGGTTTCTTGGTCAACAATAATCTTTTATTTGATCTTATATTATTCTGTTTGATTCTTCTTTGTTTTTTCTATATCTCTCTTCTGAAGATTTCAAAATAACAATGGTTATTTACAGATCTGTGGATTTTTTTGTTAATGTACTGTAAATGCTCACTATTTGCACTACCACCGTTTAATTGCACGTTTATTACTGTTTTGTTATTATTCTGAATAGATTCTGGTCAACAATAGTCTTCTATTCTATTCTATCTAATCACATTCCATGACATTTTCTTTTCTCTTCCTTTTTGAATATCTTCAGATTTTGTGATTTATGTTACTGGGTAACAAAATGTCTTGTTTTCTGTTTTTGTTTCTTTGTAATTGCTAAGTGTCGCTAATGCTTTGGCAATGTAAGATGCACCGTATGCCAATAAAGCCCTTTTTGAATTTTGAATTGAATTTGAGAGAGAGACATAGAGAGAGAGAGGCTGCTCTGCTGGAGCTGGAGGTGGAGGACATGATGCGGTACACAAACGAGAGGCACTCAGCTGCGGCCCTAAACCCACACTGTGTTAGCAGCAGCGTCTGAAGTGCTGCTTTGATGTAGCACACAGCGCCGAGTCGCTAACAGAAATGTGGCTTTTGTCCTGCTTAGAGGATCCTTCCTTTCTCAATCACTTGATTTCAGCTGACGTCACGTCAAGAGAGGCGAGACCATTGACTGTATAGTGGGCGAGACGTGCAGATCATGCTGGAGGGCAGCCAGCAGCAGGCTACATTTGCATAGGAAGCGATAGGAAAGGAAAGCACTAGCAAAAAAAAAAACACCTTATTGTGAAGATTATCTTGCTGAACATTAAGTTCACTGTCTCATAGACTTTTGTTAACCACAGACCTTATTTCCCCATACAAAAACCCCATCCCCAATTTAGAGTGTAATTACTTAACTGTGAGTCTGTGACTGTTTGATTTCTGAACAGAATGAAATTTGCCTAGCCTGGTGAGGCAATTAAATTCTTCTTTGTTTAGTTAATGGCGGTTGGCAGACAATTCAATTGAAAAAAAAAAAAATCGATTGTTTGTGCACCAGTGATTTCATGTAAATGACTCTCGTCTCTCGAGACATAATATAGGACCTGCTATTCTCAATAGCAGTATTGATAAGCTCGGACCCTATTGATTTTTGGGTTTCGAGAAATTATCGATCGATACCTATCGATACCGGGTCTCAGTCCCCATCCCTACTGATTGGTATTGTTTGTGTTGCTTGTCTTTATGAGTGAGAGAGAGATCCGTCATTCTAAGAGAGGCAAGCCTGCCCTTTATCACCAATGAATCCAATCAAAAGATACCGCTCTGGGATATTTGAAAGAAGTGGTATAATCGCTACTGTTCTCTTGTATTCTATAATAATAGTAGTAATAATAATCAAATGTCTTTGTAAAGCACGGTTTGCAAAGTGCTTTGCAATCAAATAAAAGCAGACTACTCATATCAGTTAAAACAGGAAGGGACCACAAAAGGCAAAAGAAAATGGTGTGAACAGAGTGAAAACAATACAACAGCGAAGGCTAAAAGGCATCACGTTCAGTAAAAGCAAGTCGAGAATACGTTTAAAGGAGAGACTTCGCAAAAATCACGATGATTATGCAACTTCGCCTTATTACTGTTCTCTCCCCTTCTCTCCTCTCCTCTCCTCCAGCCATTAGGGGGCTGAAAGGGCAGCCAATTAGTCCCAGAGCTCGGCATGCGGTTCAGCTAATGAACTGGGGGGAAGGGGGGGGGGGGGGGTTAGAGCATAGCAGGGACCGACAGCTCTCCACAGATAAGGCGAGTAACACACTCTACTACGCACTCCAACAGTACCCCTGTTGAGACGGCCTTCACGCTCTCTCAATCTTGCCTTTCATCTTCCTTTAGAACATTTTTTTCAGTCCTGCCTCCTCTCTCTCTCTCTCCGTCTCCATCCAAAAGTCTCCCTGAGAAATGCAAAAATAAAAATAAAAGAAGAAGAAGAAGCAGTTACAGTAGCTACATCAGGCCCTGCATACTCTCAGAAACTGTGAAGTAGGCATAACAAAAATGGTTTCTGCGCCCGTGGCTCTCCCTCGGCTCTCGACTCCTCAAGTTTCTCTCAATTTAGACGCCTCTCTTCCGCCTGAACAGACTGTGAGGAATTTGATGGTAGAATAACCAGCAGCTGCGTCTCCATCTCTGTCCAATATTATATCCAATCAGAGTGGTGGATTCAGTGTCTTGTATTTCTTTATTTCTTTTAATGAGAGGACTGTATCGCCGACGCGAGAGGAACAAGATACAGTGGTAAAGAAAAAGAAAAAAGACAACCCTGTTTGGTACCGTGACAGCATCAATTAGGCCTGACGTTTCCCTCCTGACAGCCCCTCACAGGACTCTGTGGGCTATAATAGAAGAGGGCCAATCAGAAATAGCAAAATCGATGTGGCGCCGGCTGGCTTGGATGCATTTACAAGCAGTCATAATGACTGCAGACTCATTTCTCCGCCTGCTGGTGAAATCTTTTCTGCCCAGCTGTGAGCAGAGTCTACACACAACACACTGTAGACCCTGATCAATTCAATCTGCTGCCTGCTATGGCTCTCTGCGCATGGCATGGCACAATGTAATGTGGACTGGTATCAGATTTATGTCTTATTTTCATTTGACACATTCGTTTTTTTGTATTAAACAATATAAATCAGAATATTACTTTAGATTTTTTGCCTTTATTTATAAGTTGACTTTGGATGGATGCCCTATTTTAGCCCAATGCCATGTGACTTCAACTACATACATACAGTACTTATCGTCATCATCAGTAGTTATCTACATCAGTCTGACACTACTTAAAACAATATTCCACTTAGTTTTAACATGGGGGTTATTTGGAAAAACTAAGTGGAATTATATGGCTTTAAAGTCAAATTCGTGATTTCGCTAGACAAGTAAGCTAGTTACGATTACTTGAGGCTGGCTGCAAGAGCGAGTCATTCTCCATTTCCCCACGTTAAAATGCCTGACTTTACAGCAGAAATAAACATGTTTACAGCCTGGTTCAAAAAACAGTTTTGGTCTCTCTAGTTAATTTCACCTTTCATGACAACTGTAGGGGTTAATTTCTACTGAACTCACTTGCCGGTCAGCGACCAATAGCAGGTGGCGCCGCAGATCTGTGGGAAATCCCCTCTCTCGAAATCCTGTCTCGAGCTGCGCAGGAACCAACATGGCAGCGGCCAAAATGCCAAACTAGAGGCTTCAAAAGGGGAGTCCTCAAACCAATGGCTGACGTCACACTCACCCCAGCTTGTTAGCATAATACTCGCGTATCTGGAATATTAAGGGAGTCACAGACTAGATGGGAATGTAACCAGTGACAGTGACTGAGCCACTGCTTACCAGGCTGACAGTGCTGCGAGTGCTGTGCTGCTGTGCGAGCTGTCTGTCTCTACAGCGGAGATATGAGTTGTTTCTGTGTTGTCGCTATGCTAGAGAAAGACACAAACAGATAGGAAGTGTCAGCGACACCGGGAAATGAAGGGAAAGGACGCAGAGCCAAGAAGAGAGCTCGAAAGAGAAACGGAATGAGAGATCGTCGGTGAGAGAAATCTACAGAGGAGGAGTGGGAAATAAAGATTGTGTATATGCACACGCACACATAGACCAGACACCTGGCTGAGGATCTTAGCATAGGTTATATCCTGTATTGTTGCCGTGGGGAAGTTCATCCTCTGCATTTGACCCATCCTCTAGGAACCTTCCTAGAACTAGGAGAAGTGGGCAGCCGCAGTGCAGCGCCCGGGGACCAACTCCAGATCGATTGCCAGTGCCTTGGTCAGGGGCACTGAGAGGAGTATTAACCCTAACATACATGTCTTTGATGCGGGGAGAACACGCTAACTCCACACAGAAAGGACCTGGGATAGACCGGGGTTCGAACCCAGGACGACCTTGTTGCTGTGAGGCAACAGTGCTAACTAACCATTGAGCCACGTCTAGTCTCATGACATGTCCTTTTAATTAGTTATCAGTTAATTTGAATGTGATCTCAGCTCTCAGCTGCCTTAATCTCCCTTATGGAAAATAGGTGTTTTCATCAGGATGGGGGACAATTATTTCAGCGCTTTAGCACAGTGACTGCACCTTTCAACACCATGGACAGCGCCCCAGCAAACGAAATACACTGTTTTGTCTCCAAAAATACACCAAAACATTTATTTGAAAACTGTATAAAAACACTAGTAAACAACACAAAACACTGGGATTGCACTGGTGTAATAATAGGCTATAACATTTATTGCGCTATACTTGGAAACAAGTATAACACTATAATAATTATTATTTTTAATTGTGGTGAAGACTGGAACAATTTGGTAGTGAATGTTGAAACCCGGGACATTTTACAGATATTTGTCACGACTCGGGTCACCAATCTCAAAACTGGGACAATCCCGGACAAACTGGCTAGTGGCTAGTAGCATCTGTACCTAACATTAGCAACAGAACTGTTAGCATAACATAGCTTAGAGCAGGGGTGGGCAACATATTTTTCCAGAGGGCCATACTGACTTACATAAAGTAAGCGAAGGGCCACACATTGGAGATCATATCTGCCAACTCTCCAGATTTCTGTGGGAGTCTCCCTATTTTTAACCCTCTCTCCCGCTGTTATTGGTAATTTCTCATTAATCTCCCGATCTAATAGTGATACAAATCCATTGGATGTAGCAGATGGGATTTACTAACATAATTCTGCCTTTTATTGAGTTTTCCTTTTCCTTTGAGGACGTCGGGGGCCAGATTGTCCAGGGGACGGGGCCGGCCGTGGGGCCGCATTTTGTCCATGTTATATATAGCAGTTATATGTCTAACTAATCTAACTAATTGACCACATCGAATCATATCTATAGAGGAGTGCAGTAGTCCAGGCTGAAATGTTATGTTACAGAATGGTCAAAATGATTGGGAGAGGGGGGGGGGGGGGATGGGGGCGGGGATGTGTGATTGTGTCTTGGTAACAGAGCGATGTGTGAACTTCACAGCCCCGCCTCCAGCAGCTCCAGGGAGTGGATGGAGAGCGGGAGCATAAGAAAAACTGTGAGCCAGAGAAGGAGTCGTCTGAACGTGTGATCTTTCCAACAGAGCCCAGGGGAGGCCCCTCCTCACTTCAGCATGTGCCGCTCGGGACGCCAGGTTGCATTGTGGGACATCTTCATCTCCCGGCTCGCTGGCCTCTGTTGGTGCCACAGGAGGCGCTAGTGAAGGAGAAATTCATGCTGAGTTGGCTGTTGGCCTTCCTGACAAAAGTGGGGGGTGCGTGGGTATTTTTAGATGCCTTCTCTCTCTCTCCGTCACCGGCGCAGGAAATAGGAGAGCGAGGCGGCCATAATGTGGCGAGTTGGCATGCCATACTTTTCCAATCGCTCTTCCCGAGGCGTGAGATTTAACTTGTTTCCCAAGCCTTTTCCACCTCCTCCCAGCATACCATATAAGCTGCATGTCTCTGCTTTGGGAATTTGGGGCCTTTTGAGTTACGTGTGTTCTCTAGATATTGTGTTCCCTCTCACAATATTCCCCCACATGTGCAGTTTAGCGGCCCATTTGTAAACAGCCTCTCAGAGCCAATCAGGACTCTGCTATTCCAGGTTGGTCCCGCCTAAGTTAGTTAACCCTTTACTGGCTATTTTTGAGACCTTCTGAGACCCCACGTGTCCTCCACAAATTGCCGTCACGTCTCCTGATAGACACCTACAGAGGGGCAAGCGGTTTATCAAACTGGCAACCCGAGGCACACGCAGGGATATGATGTCATCGACTAAATTTGATGACATCATTTCCTAGAATGAAGTGAAGTCAGTGAGCTGCGTGGGGGAGGAAAGCAGGCTGACTAGGCCGTTTCACAGACTAGTCGACCATCAAAACCGCTACTGTGCATCATAGTTGACTAATCGTTCATCTGTGGGTTTTAGGAATAAATCAATTGAACATAGATTTGTTTGAACAATCATTTTTTGCATGATGCCATGTTCAATCAACTGAATTTAAGCTATTTAGATATGTTGTACATGTAACTAACAGTCAAACAGTCGGTATCTCCAGTTGCTGGGGTTTAGCGGCCCATTTGTAAACAGCCTCTCAGAGCCAATCAGGACTCTGCTATTCCAGGTTGGTCCCGCCTACATTAGTTAACCCTTTGCTGGCTATTTTTGAGACCTTTTTGATGAGAATTGATCATTTTTATTGGGTGGAAAAAATCTGATATATCCCACATGACTAGTCGACTACTTTTTGGCAGTAGTCAATGACTGCTAAAATGCAGTACTCGCAAATGCCCAAAGGCTGACTGAGAGTTATTAATGAGTTATTACGGTTGTGAAAATGCAAAGTGTGGAGTAAATCCTCTTTATTCTAAGTATATTAAAGAGCGATGTCCTTTGCCTTATATTAATATGACGATGCCTTTTAGGCAACAGCTCCACTGAACTGACTCCCCCCCTCTTCCTGTTTGTCTAACCACCACACCAGAGATCTGCATCAGACTCTGAGTTGCTGTAATCACTAAGTGCAATAGATGCAGGGAGACTTTTGTCTTCGGACACTCTCATGTTATAAGGCCAACAAGGGAAACAAGGACTCAGCATGCTCTGAGTGGTAAACACCTTTATTCAACATTCACATTTCCGTGGTTTCGCGAATACGAGTAACGTGGTACACACACAGGCCCAAGACTCACCTCTACGCCTACACTGTAAACACCAAATCCAACAAAACCGCACTTATTATTAGACTCATTCAGTGCGTTCGTTAGATGAGTCACACCCACACACCCTCCAAATGATGTGTGAGCAGTGTGTGTCCGCACGTGTGAGGGGCGAGACGTCAGTGAGGGAGAGATGCAGGTGGGGGGTGGGATAGATTTCTGCCTGTACTGGTGTTTTTCAGCCAGTGATGAGAAGAGAGAGAGAGAGGGAGAGAGAGAGAGAGAGAGAGAGAGAGAGAGACAGAGAGAGAGAGAGAGGGAGAGAGAGAGGGAGAGAGAGAGAGAGAGAGAGGGAGAGAGAGAGAGAGAGGGAGAGAGTTGATGAACGGGGAACAAAATACGATCATAACAGTAATACATAAGTGTTTACAGCCTCCATCCATCCTTACTGGCCACCACACTATTTCAATAACAGACCCTATCCACCTTATTTTTGAATGCCCCACTGTAAAAAATAATTGTGGGTACAAGGTCCGGTTTAACGTGACTTATTGTTGCAGCTTGCCATTTCCTTTGTTATACTCGGCTGCAGACCCGAATTATAAACCGGAAACTGGAGGACGTTATAAAAGTTATAAATATAGTCACGTTATAAACAACTAACCAACGCTGGGGGTCCGTATGGAAACAGTGTTACTCGAAATGGTTAAAAGTTAAATCAATCCGGTCATTCAGTGGCATTTTACTGCCATGTAAAGTAACTATTACGCTAGCCGCTAGCATTAGCCACAGTAGCCGACTACCCAACAATGCATTACGTTATCCCAGCACCCGAACGACACGGCTGTAGAGCAGAATGGCTCTCCTGTAAAATCCTCATAGACGTTTTTTTTGTCAAGTTAAAACCATAGACTGTAAAACAGTCTATTACACCGGAAGCGGAAGAAGCACCCATCAGGCATCATGGCAGCTAAAAATAAGGTGGATACCGTTGATATACACGTATCTAGAAACGTGATTATGCAACATATTTGTGGTTCAGAAACATTGATATTCTACGTATCCGTGGATTGCAAAACGTACAATGTTAGGGCGAGCAGGCTGAAAAAGAAATGACATGACAGAGAGAGGAGAAAAACGTGGATGCCAGAGGGGTGGTAACCTTGTCATCGGTGCGTGTGCCAGCAGGCAGCTGGAAAAGACTGATTGCCCGCCCACCATCTGCCCTTCACACCCCAGCATCTCCTGCTTCCACAGACCTCTCTCTCCTCTGTTATCCCACCTGTGGCATCACTCTCCTCCTCCCATCTTGTCCTCCCTCCGTCATCTTTTTCCGGGTTTTCTTCCCTCTTTCTTTGCTTGCTGCCCACTCCCCCACGCCCACCCCCCAAAAACTGATTGTTGCCCAGCGTCAATTCACTAAACCCAACCCAACTATGGCAAAGACTGCGCATCTAATATCATTTGGCACAAACACTTCAGAATCCACTTGTATTGGGCGTCCGGCCGGGCAGTGCCCACCAACACAAGGGTCGCAGGTTCGAGCCCCGCTGTTGCCTCCGGCTTGGTCGGCCGTCCATACAGGCACAATTGGCTCTGTCTGCAAGTGGGAAGCCGGATGAAGGGTGTGAGTCCTGGTCGCTGCGCTGCAGTAGTGCCTCCTCTGGTCGGTCGTGGTGGCTGTTCAGGGGGGAGGGGAACTGGGGGGGGGGGGATAGCGTGATCCTCCCACGTGCTACGTCCTGCCGGTGAAACTCTTCACTGTCAGGTGAAAAGAAGCAAACGGGATATATATATATATATATATATATATATATATATATATATATATATATATATATATATATATATATGTGTATGTGTGTGTGTGTGTGTGTGTGTGTGTGTGTGTGATGTGACTTCCAAATAGATTTCTGACAATTACGGCTGAATATTTACCCTCCATTATAGTGATCAAAACTGCACTCTCAAATTTGGACTCCCTTCGGCTAATGTTAGTGCCACACCTTGCCCGACCCAAATGACACCCATAGTTGACTATCCTTTTTTTTCACAGCCCTTTTGTCAGAACAGTTGTCCTTGACCTGAATAGCTGAGCAGTCGCCCCCAGCAACAGAGGAAAAGAAGTCTATGCTGCGAGAATAATTACCATCTTCATCTGGGGAAGTGTGTGCCTGCAGTGTGCGTGTGCAGATGGGCGGGTGTGTGTGTGAAGCGAGCACGTGGCCGCGAGTGCGTCTTGTGGGCTCCTGCCGCCGCGGTGTGATGCTCTGGGACGTGAGCTAAAACACACTCGGGTGCCTTGAACGCCCTTCACCCTGGAGACCTCTCTTGAACGCCCTTCACCCTGGAGACCTCTCGCAGTAAGGGACCTTCACCCTGGAGACCTCTCTTGAACGCCCTTCACCCTGGAGACCTCTCCCAGTAAGGGACCTTCACCCTGGAGACCTCTCCCAGTAAGGGACCTTCACCCTGGAGACCTCTCGCAGTAAGGGACCTTCACCCTGGAGACCTCTCCCAGTAAGGGACCTTCACCCTGGAGACCTCTCCCAGTAAGGGACCTTCACCCTGGAGACCTCTCGCAGTAAGGGACCTTCACCCTGGAGACCTCTCGCAGTAAGGGACCTTCACCCTGGAGACCTCTCTTGAACGCCCTTCACCCTGGAGACCTCTCTTGAACGCCCTTCACCCTGGAGACCTCTCGCAGTAAGGGACCTTCACCCTGGAGACCTCTCTTGAACGCCCTTCACCCTGGAGACCTCTCTTGAACGCCCTTCACCCTGGAGACCTCTCTTGAACGCCCTTCACCCTGGAGACCTCTCGCAGTAAGGGACCTTCACCCTGGAGACCTCTCTTGAACGCCCTTCACCCTGGAGACCTCTCTTGAACGCCCTTCACCCTGGAGACCTCTCGCAGTAAGGGACCTTCACCCTGGAGACCTCTCGCAGTAAGGGACCTTCACCCTGGAGACCTCTCGCAGTAAGGGGCCGCCCTTTTATTAGAGCCAGCAGAGAGGCGCCACAACTAACCCCTTCAGCTCTCAGTCGGGGCACACTTCACTTCCCAGACAACTCGATACTGCGGTGCAACTTGAAAGGAGATAGGTTTGATTCAGTATCTCGTTTAACTTGCCCTTACCGGTATCGTTTTACACTGGACCTACAACCAGGCCAAACCCCAGACCTCCAAGCTGAGTGGACATGAGGACAGATGCATGCGAGCACGTCCTGGCGACCGGAGTCGATGTGGCGTTTTGTGCGTGATCCAGATTACTCGCTTTATCAGTTGAATAAGTTGTATCATAACAGAACACCTGTCCAGCATGTCGCTACATTTCAATCATCCAAACAATTTACTCTCTTGAACATGAGAAGTTTGGATGAACAAGGTAGATATTTATTACATCAACCGTATTTTCATTTACCAAGCTAGCGTTAATTGCAAGGACTTTTCCCGCCTCTTCTTATATGACTGCGGTAGAGCGAATCGGGCTGTCGACGAGCACCTGGCAACGATGCTGCAGAGTGTGTTTGATGTCATTAAACCCGAGTGCTAACGTAATGTGTCAGTAGGTGTTCGGGGGGTTAGCGACTGACCGCTCTCGATTACGCCTCCTTCCATTTCCTTTCCGAGCAGATGGGCCAAGCCGCCGAACCAGGACGACACGACTCCTCAATGCGCAGCACAGCACCACGGGAGGACCCAAACGCACTTTCCGGTAGTTTAGTAACGAGGAGCACGGAGGGGGGGGGGGGGGGGGGGGGGGGGGAGTTGCGGTCCTGTTGCCAGTTTGCATTGGCAGGAGCAGGAAGGAGAGAGAGAGATCTAGAGCAGCGATACCAGGGGAGCTCACGCAGCCCCGTGGCATTTAGCAAAGATCAACGGCTGTTCAAAACGACAAACCGACACCAGAGACGGTTTGGAGGGGAAGGGAGCGAGATGGAGCAGGGAGGAGGAGGAGGGGGAAACGGAGACGCTAAATGAGAGGATAGGGAAGACGGGTGTTGTGTGTCAGCAGATCGATGCGGGCTAAGATCAGGATTCTCCTTCACCTCAGCGCCACAGGAATAGCCACGCTTCTAACCCCGGGGGTGGGGGGGGGGGGGGGGGGGTTCTGTGGATGCTATAGATTCAGGGGTTAGTTTCACAGACGCAGAGTCAATTCTATTTCCAATGGAGATCTCCATTGGAAAATCATTCCATCTAGGAATAGGCGTAATGCATTTCTGTGAAACCAGCCATCAGTGTCCCTTGTGACTCTGTTGAAAATAAATGTAAAAGCTATTGTGGTCTGTTAGCTTCTGGGCTCTTATCAGGGGTTATTAACCTCACGATGTGGTACAGTACAGTACAGTATAATGGCAGTATTCTACTCAGTGTATGCGTTTGTGTGCATGCCAATATCCATGCGTGCGTGGCATCGGTGGGAAGTGCTCAATGCCAGCAAGAAGGTCCTCGTTTCGAACCCCGGTCTGTCCCAGGTCCTTTCTGTGAGGAGTTTGAATGTTCTCCCCGTGTTTGTGTCGGTTTTCGCCCGGTACTCCGGTACTCACTGGCAAAAAAGAGCTTGAGTTGTACAGAGGCTGCCCACTGCTCCTATGTTCTAGGTACCTGCCTATTCACCTTACGTAGCCCCGCCCACTTGACCCATTGTGTCACGACTTCAAAACGCCACCTGTTTTCCCTGCTCAAACCCTGCTCAATCCCTGCTAGTCTGACTCACCTGGTCAAACCTAGTTTGACTCACATACGAGTCAGACTAGGTTTATGAGTCACAGGAAGTGTAAACACAATCAGAACTTCCGATTGTGTTTACACTTCCTGTTAGTCTCTCATGGCAGACTGTCTCTTCTACATAAGGTGAATAGGATGGGTCAAATGCAGAGGAAAATTTCCCCAAGGGCATAATAAAGTATACAAATAAATACAAGTGATCTAATAATCTGCCTATAATCCTTAGTTCATCTGCAGGATTACTGTATCTGACAGCTATACCGTTCTGTAGCATGGATTATGGGACTAAATTAACTTACATGTTGAGGTCAGATTATGTTGTCAGAGTGTCTGCAGTGGTAGTATTGTACTCATCAATGTGAGTATTCTACAGCAGTATGTTTTCAAATACCTTTCTTTTAGCCTGATTTCATTTACACCTGGCATTAACATGCATTTTGGGTGATCAGATTGCAATCTGATGGCAATTTGATCACCCAAAATGGGTGTCCTCTCAATCCGCATACAGTTGCTATATCCAGATTGAGAGATTGCATTTACACTTGTGTTCAATGTGTACACAATGCATCCCTGACCACCTCCAGAGGTGGTTTGGTGCTGCTTTGATGCCTGATAACTGATAAGTGTGATAGAGATAGGCATTGATTTTTCAATACATAGCCCCAGTCTCCAGTCATACCTCGTCAGACCTACAGTAACAAGCCACCTGATCTCTGTGTGTGCTGATTCTGAATGGATGTTAAATGAGTGCGATGTGCAGAAGAGCATGCACCTCCTGTCATAGCCTCCTGAGTGGGCAGGGTTAACTTGAAGGCGATCATAACAGTCGAGATGTCTGAAATTGGCTTTATAAAAAGGATATAGGTTGAGGCGATGTCTCGTCATAGACGCTGGGTTAGCTGGCTCAGCCTGGCTGGGGGCGTGGTCAGGGTGGGGTAAATCCCCCGTTCTATCCATTCAGCAAAGTTAGAATTTAGCTGCTAGCCCAGCCCAGGCAGACACGATCGGGGGATTTAACCACCGCAGTAAACGCACATCTGAGCAGACGTCTTGTGTTCTGCTCTCGAATCCCCAACCTGTAGTTTAGAGCCGCAGCACCGTCCTTTGGTGAGTCAGGCCATTGAGATATATGGGCGGTTTTACCCCCACTCGCGCGCCAGCCGTATAACATTTTGTGGCATTCCCACACATGCCGACTGTCTCTCTCTCTCTGCTCTGGAAGAATTGTAATCTGGCTATTGAACCGTGACTAACTAACTCTGACTGAGGTCAAGTCGTCTCCGAGAGGGAGAGCAGCGAACTCATTCTCTGGCGGGTTGCAGCATGAGGTCTGGGTGGAGGGCCGCAATTTGGCATGTCAGCAGCCCGGCCTGTCCTGTCTTTCGGGCTCGCTCCCTATGCAGCAGACACTATGGATTTTCATATATTATTATGCTCAGGCCCCAGTGCTAGAATTACACACTCGCCAAAGGTCACCGTGCTGCAGAGAGCAGATACTGAGACAAAAACGGACGGAGGGAGGGCACACACGCACGCACACACGCACGCACACACGCACACGCACGCACGCACACAGGCACGCACACACGCACGCACGCACGCACGCACACACGCAGGCAGGGAGGAAGAGCAGTAAAGTGGCATTAATTATCCATCACAGTGTTCCTCTTGTTTTGTTTAATCCTTTTTTCTAAGCTCTATTCTTCTCCTCTCTCATTGCTTTCTCTTTCTCTTCTTCCGATTACTTGTCAAGCCCGGTCGCCAGAATAAAACGTTATATTGTACGTTTCTGCGATCCTCCGATACGTAGAATGTCAACGTTTCTGAACCAAAAACACGTTGCATATCAACATTTCTAGATACGTGTATCTCTCAACGTTATAGAGTCTCTCCTATTGAAATAGCGCAGTGGCCAGTAAGGGTGTTGTGGATGGAGGGCGTAAACACTTGCCATGTTCGTGTATACGAGCGTGTTCAAAGTCTACATTTCAACTGTAAAGGTCCTTACACATCAAGAGCGATGCGAATATACGGCACGAAATTGCGATGCGAGTTTTGACCCACCTGTCAATCACAGCCACAGATGTGTACACGTCGGAAGCGAATTTCTGAAAAATCGACCGTGGTTCGAAAAAAAAAAAACGCCGTAATAACGCTCAGCGAAACTTCACCGTTGGTATGCACGGTTGCATTGACTGATATAGGTTCGGAAAATATTATTGACGTGCAAATTAATCGCACGAAAAAAACGCTCCCGATGTGTGAGGACCTTAAGTCACGTTTAACGTTTTTTGTTAGGACTATTTAAGCTTAACTCAAACCATAATCCTAACCTTAACAAAGTTGTTTTACTTGCCTGAACATAACAAAAGTTGTTAAAGTTGTTTTATTTGCGTTGAATGTTGGAAACGTGGCCAGGTTTTCAAATTAACCGCCGTTTTGTTTCAAATTTACATTGAGATTGTAGACTACAATCTGTGGTTTACAGAAATGTAAAACGCAGATCTTTTAGAAATGTAAAGCGCAGACGTTTTGTTTCAAATGTAGTGCACATATCCCTGGTTTGCACGTAAAATACTTTTTCTTTGGCGGCTGGGTTGACGTTTTTATGCAATGCATTACTACTACGCGTACTAGTCACTACGCAGTACGCACCACCATGCATCCATGTCCCCTATCAGTGTATTGTGTAATCAACAAATGGAATAGGTCGACCCTGTTTGATACACCAACTGTCCATGCATTCGGTGTGCTTGTCTCCCCAAACCTGGCCCGTCCCACACACACATGGCGCGCCGCGGTAGCAGCGGAGGCGTGTACATCACCCCCCCCCTGCTGTGAATGCGTGCACAGATGTAGCGCTGACCTCCGCCATGTGTTGGAGCACACGTCTGTCTCTCTGTACCCACTCCAAAACAGAGTGTTCAGACAAGCGCACCCAAATGGTCGCCTCCATCCGCCACGCATTAACACATTAAGCCGCTGATTGTCTCAGCCATTAACCTAGATGAAGATAGGAATGACGATGAAATCACGACAGCTGCCCCCGTGTCTTTCTGTCTCAATGCCATCCTCGCTCTAGTTATACTATTCACTTCACTGAGAACGTATGGAATTGCCGGTGTTTATAAGGGATAATATGCATATGTGTCAAATTGGATGCTCTCTCTCTCTCTCTCTCTCTCTCTCTCTCTCTCTCTCTGTTCATGCTAGTCACTCTGTCCAACTCCTAAGTGCCCAATCTTCCCATGAAAATGTGTTCAAATTGTGTAGCCACTATGAGTGCGACTTGGAAGCATATTGCTTCTTCTGCTATATTGACTTGGTATTAAAAAGGACATATTTCATTTGCATGCAAATTCATTGGTGTGCATTTGCACATGCGTCCCATGCAAATGTCTGGGATGAATTATCATATAAATACAATCATGTCTCATATATGTAGAGAGAGAAGGAGCCATGGGATGGCAGCTGCGACTGAACTGGATAATAAATACTTGCTGGCTACACGGAGGACTTTCTATTCCGACTGTGAAGACGAGCTTCTCTGTACCTGTGTAAATATTTCATTAAGTATGGCTGTGAGGAGGCTTTCTACAACTGAGCATGGATATATCAAAGCCAACGTGCCCTTTTTTCCATGTGGAATTCCAGAGTAAATTATCGACTATCTTTACCCGGTGCGGAAAGAATAGAGAAGAAATGTGTGTGTGTGTGTGTGTGTGTGTGTGCGTTCATTTGTCTTTAGATTCGTAACGAGCGTTTTGTGGAGGCCATCATTAGCCGTTGGGAAGGCAGTTTGTCCACTTTGGATGCTGCTCTGTGTTTGCTGGAGACGTGACCTGGGGCTTATGATGTCTCTAGATGTCTCCGTGTTTATCGGGCATGGCGGTGTCTCTCTTGTCTCAGACAAATGAAGTCACTGCCCGGTGCCAAGAAAGCTATTATCACTAACCGCCTTGTACTCCACGGCGGGAATAGCGTTACCTGCATGAGTCACTGGCCCTTAAATAGTCCCACATTTAATATGCCCCGAATTGATCTGACTTTTCCTTGCCGAATGGATGATATTACTATGCGTCAGCACTTGGCACTCGTGCTTGATTTGCTTGAAGTCCTCAGGACGGTCCCCACGTGTGCGGGACCGTCCCTTCTGGATGGATGGCGGGGCGTTATTCCCTGTCTTTGTGGCCCAGATGGAAATAACATTGGCCTCAAATGGACATGTTAGAAGAAACGAGGGCAGCCTCCTCTTAAGTGGAGGTCCTGGTTCCTGAAAAGAGGTCCACCGCTGTGGCCCTGTTGTGCCGGGAAGAAGTTCCACAAGGCCATTTTGCACCTTTGTGGCCCCAGGTGGCGCAGGAACGTAAAACATAAATACAGCGCTCATGCCCTGCTGTGTAGGAGACCGTTTGTATGGATCCCTTCTTGTGTGTGGAGAAGCCTTCCCACCAGTAACCACACCTGACACCTGCATTTCATTAGGGGCAAATAGGGCAAATCTGTGGTGTCTCAATTAGGGGGAACGGGAATCTTGCCTAGTGCAAAAACCATGTAATCTGGGAGTGATAAAATATGCCAACGAGGTGGGATAATTTAATTTCTTTCCAATGCAAATGTACGTTGCATTGTATGTTTCCACATACTGACTCTTCTTGCTCCTTGAACATCACTGAGACATGCCTGCTTTGGAAACAGGTGGAAATCATGTAATTTGTCTCTTGTTCAGATAAATATCAGTTGTAAAAAGTGACTATGAGATGATGACTTGAGAGGATGTCTATGTACAGTATGTGTCTCTGTGTGGAGGCGTGGCCATGGAATGTGTGCTGTTATCCAATATTCAATATGGTCAAGTGGAGGATACATATTCAAACACACATAAAAGAGTAAAGCATTTTTTTTAAACAATTTTATTTTGATCATCTCCTGAATCTCACCCCCCACATTAGTATTATTTCTCCATGTCAAAAAAGACATATCTGTGTGTGTGTGTGTGTGTGTGTGTGTGTGTGTGTGAGAGAGAGAGAGAGAGAGAGAGTAGGCTACACGTGTGTTCCCCGGCTTGACAGAGAGCTATTACCGTGATCTGGACATGCTCTGAAAATTCTCTGAGTGCAGCAGAACAGAGCGCCACACGAAGGACCAGGCCTCATTCTTATTTTTAACCACTCCATTATCGTCGTTTCCTCCGATGACTCTCTCTCTCTCTCTCTCTCTCTCTCTCTCTCTCTCTGTCTCTGTCTCTCTGTCTCCGTCTCCCTCCTCTTCCTCCTCCTCTGTGTTTTCTATCCCTTCATCAATCCTTCTTTCTGCCTTCTGTCTGTGTCTTTTCCTTTGTCTCTTATGCTGCATTCGTTTATGGTCGGAGCCAGAGGTGGGAAGTGGAAAGTGGGAAACGAATCATCTCCGACCTACGTGCGTTGGAGATACAAGTTGGAAAATGCTAATAACATCAGCTATTAGACAGCTAAAAGCTAATAACATTAACGTTGAATTGTATACTGTATGTTACGGTTTAACCAACTACTGAATAGGTACGCTGATTGGTCTGAATGCATAGTAAGTTTTATGCGGGGGGTGTAAAAATGTATCTGTACTGCAACACCATCACAACACAATGTATCTGCAGATACATTGTGTTGTGATGGTGATACAGTACAGATACATTGTGTTGTGTGTTGCAGTACAGATACATTGTGTTGTGATGGTGTTGCAGTACAGATACATTGTGTTGTGATGGTGATGCAGTACAGATACATTGTGTTGTGATGGTGTTGCAGTACAGATACATTGTGTTGTGATGGTGTTGCAGTACAGATACATTGTGTTGTGATGGTGTTGCAGCACAGATACATTGTGTTGTGATGGTGTTACAGTACAGATACATTGTGTTGTGATGGTGTTGCAGTACAGATACATTGTGTTGTGATGGTGTTGCAGTACAGATACATTGTGTTGTGATGGTGTTGCAGCACAGATACATTGTGTTGTGATGGTGTTGCAGTACAGATACATTGTGTTGTGATGGTGTTGCAGCACAGATACATTGTGTTGTGATGGTGTTGCAGTACAGATACATTGTGTTGTGATGGTGTTGCAGCACAGATACATTGTGTTGTGATGGTGTTGCAGTACAGATACATTGTGTTGTGATGGTGATGCAGTACAGATACATTGTGTTGTGATGGTGTTGCAGTACAGATACATTGTGTTGTGATGGTGTTGCAGTACAGATACATTGTGTTGTGATGGTGTTGCAGTACAGATACATTGTGTTGTGATTGTGATGGTGTTGCAGCACAGATACATTGTGTTGTGATGGTGTTGCAGTACAGATACATTGTGTTGTGATGGTGATGCAGTACAGATACATTGTGTTGTGTGTTGCAGTACAGATACATTGTGTTGTGATGGTGTTGCAGTACAGATACATTGTGTTGTGATGGTGTTGCAGTACAGATACATTGTGTTGTGATGGTGTTGCAGTACAGATACATTGTGTTGTGATGGTGTTGCAGTACAGATACATTGTGTTGTGATGGTGTTGCAGTACAGATACATTGTGTTGTGATGGTGTTGCAGTACAGATACATTGTGTTGTGATGGTGTTGCAGTACAGATACATTGTGTTGTGATGGTGATGCAGTACAGATACATTGTGTTGTGATGGTGTTGCAGTACAGATACATTGTGTTGTGATGGTGATGCAGTACAGATACATTGTGTTGTGATGGTGATGCAGTACAGATACATTGTGTTGTGATGTTGATGCAGTACAGATACATTGTGTTGTGATGGTGATGCAGTACAGCTACATTGTGTTGTGATGGTGATGCAGTACAGATACATTGTGTTGTGATGGTGATGCAGTACAGATACATTGTGTTGTGATGGTGATGCAGTACAGATACATTGTGTTGTGATGGTGATGCAGTACAGATACATTGTGTTGTGATGGTGATGCAGTACAGAGATACATTGTGTTGTGATGGTGTTGCAGTACAGATACATTGTGTTGTGATGGTGTTGCAGTACAGATACATTGTGTTGTGATGGTGTTGCAGCACAGATACATTGTGTTGTGATGGTGATGCAGTACAGATACATTGTGTTGTGATGGTGATGCAGTACAGATACATTGTGTTGTGATGGTGATGCAGTACAGATACATTGTGTTGTGTGTTGCAGTACAGATACATTGTGTTGTGATGGTGATGCAGTACAGATACATTGTGTTGTGTGTTGCAGTACAGATACATTGTGTTGTGATGGTGTTGCAGTACAGATACATTGTGTTGTGATGGTGTTGCAGTACAGATACATTGTGTTGTGATGGTGATGCAGTACAGATACATTGTGTTGTGATGGTGTTGCAGTACAGATACATTGTGTTGTGATGGTGATGCAGTACAGATACGTTGTGTTGTGATGGTGATGCAGTACAGAGTCCCTCATTTGAAATGGAAAAACCTCTAGCAGTGAGTAATGTGTTCATCACAATAGGTGATCCTGGTGTCCCTCTCCATCTTTTCTCCTCCATTAGATACAAGAGAATACAATTGACTCCAGAGAGAACAATCACAGAAAGAAGGAGAGAGAGAGAGACAGAGAGAGAGAGAGAGAGAGAGAGACAGAGAGAGAGAGAGAGAGAGAGAGAGAGAGAGAGAAGGCAGACAATTCATTAAAGGGATTTGAAAGGGAGAAAGCGTCAGGTCATCAGAAATGGAAGTGTTAAGAAAGAGAAAAGCTAATCGTTGAGCAGAAATTGTGGGGAAATTGTGAGAGGGGTCAAAATACGGAGAGAAGGAAGGGGGGGGGTAAAGAAAGAAAAGAATGTGGATGAAAGGTGTAAGCTGTCCAGCGTCTCAGATGGCCTCAGATTGCTGCTCTTTCAGAAAAACACTTGAGTGAAGCGAGGAAAAAAAGGAAGAATCAATATGGTATCTTCTTGATCTGTCGCTCTTTCACATGGAACAACTCATCAACCCCCCCCCCCCCACACACACACACACACACACACACACACACACACACACACACACACACGCATTCAGAATGCTTCACTCATTCCCTCACTCACTACCCATATGTAGTGTTTATCATAATAGTGAATTATATGGGCAGCGACCAAACTAAATTTCGGACACTACATTATATATCATTGCATCAAAAAAAATGCTCTCTCTCTCTCTCTCTCTCCCCCCTCTCTCTCTCTCTCTGCTCCTCCACCATGCATGGATCATCATCCCAGATGTTGGTGACCCACTTAGAGGCTCTTGAACAGATGTTGAAGGGGCAATGTACTGTATGTGTGTGCAGGATGTGTGCGTGTGCTGACTTACGACAGAGCTGGATGGCAACCGAAAAGCACTAGGCACTTGGACTGCAGAGCCGGATTAGTGTTCTATGCCTCAGGATGGAGGGATGAGCGATGGAGGATTGGAACTCTGGCTTTTGGGGGCTGGAGTTGGATTAAAGACTGTGTTTGGGCATCTGGGTAGTGTAGAGGTAAAGGCACGCACCTACCACTCTGGAGACCCCGGTTCAGTTCCCTGCAGCGGCACTTCCGGCTTGGTCAGTCATTCCTACAGTACAGACACAATTGGCCGTGTCTGCGGGTGGGAAGCTGGTGGGGTACGAGTCCTGGTCACTCACTGCACTAATGCCTCCGCTGGTCTGTTCGGGGGGAGGGGAACTGGGGGGAATCCTCCCACGCGCTACGTCCTGCCGGTGAAACGCCTCGCTGTCAGGTGAAAAGAAGCGGCCGGCGACTGCACATGTATCGGAGGGAGCATGTGCTCGTCTACAACTCTCCCCAGATCGGCAGAGGGGGTGGAGCAATGACCGCGGCGACAAGCACTTGGCCAAGTACAATTGGGGAGAAAATGTGAGAAAATCCGCTGCGGGGACAGAAACATGGCATTTTTTCCTATTTAATATCTCGCGGACCAAGAGAGAGGTTTGGAGGGAGCGTTCACAGGTCACGGCCTGGGTGAAGAAGACAGAATAGGGGGGGAAACAGAGGGAGAGAGTAGTGATTGTATTGGAAAGGTCATCCTGTTACAATGGGTTTGTTGTGATGGTCGCAGCCGGTAGAGTGAACCTGTTCTTCCTTCAATAAATGATGGCAGTAAACTGAATTTCTGTGCTGATTTTGACTGGGAAGATATGAACACACGATTAGCACAAAGATGGATTCCAGGAATCTCTCTCTGTGTGTCCTCTTCTCTTCTCTTCTCTTCTCTTCTCTTCTCTTCTCTTCTCTTCTCTTCTCTTCTCTTCTTCTCATATCTCGAGACCGTTCGGCCGATCGACTTCACACTTGGCAGATCTGTTGCTGGGGGCCTGAGGAAGTGCAGTGTCGGATTTGGTGCAATTTGGACATGTGACACGTTCAATGTTAATAAACCAATAGACCTTATTCGCGAACCCTGGACGGCACCATATTGTTGACATACCGTCCTGCGCGCACACAGCGCTGCAGCTGACAACTAGTAACAGCCTTATTGTCGTTTCTGTTCCATTACAAAATAGCGATGGTAATGACACCAATAAAAACCCCACAGTTGTTATTTGTATGCTGCCGACGGCAGCCGTTAATGCCTGTAATAAATAAACAAAAGAACGAGGTGAACAGACTTTGCTGTGAGGAGCTGTCAGAAAGTTTCACCTGTCTCAACTAACTATCCACACACCTCTCCTGTGCTGCTGACGTATCCTCCGTCTCGCTCCCTTCACGTCTGAGGACGGTAGAGATAGAAACAAACCACGGGGACTTTATTGCTGTCATTACTACAGCCATGCCTAACGCAGGTCACCATCCGAACACAATTGGAACGATACAGGTAACGCTAACAGCGGCTAGCTTCCTATAAACGCTGCTCTTACATAGGCTGTCAGTTGAGAGCTGCTGTGTTATGTCGACAATATGGCGGCGGTGGGCGTGCCAGTACGTGAGTGACGTCAATCGAATAAGCTATATTCTACTATATAAACTAGTGAACAGCCAGCTGCTCACTTCTGTCTGACTGCAGCGGGGGTTGTTTGCTACATACACCGTCACATCACAGCGGGGTGGGGCTTCAGGGCTCTGACTGGCTGATGTTTTCACACAGGACGCATAGAGGCCGTGGAACGGCTCCTAAACAAACGCTACTTCCTTGCGGCGCCCATATTAATGGGTCAGGTCATTCACACTGGCCGCGGCTCGCAATCTGGAGTGCCAGTTTCGACATCTGGTCTATTTCTCTGGGCGCTGCAGTGTGCATTTCACAGGAAAACACCATAGAAAATGCTATAGTTAGATGGTCGTATCTTCATTATATCACCACAGAAGCACAGATATATTAGATCAGATCAACTGACCAGGGTCTTCACTGTGGTTGTGATGAATCCATCTGCACTGATGCAAGTTTGAAAGATGCAACACATTGTAGGATGATGATCTATCTGGTTTTGAGCCTTTTGACCATTATGTCTGTTATTGTAAACAAGGATACATGTGTTTAGGTTTGTTTATTTATAGGCATACTTCATTTATTTATGCCTATATGTCATAAAGAGAGAGAGAGAGAAGCTGTGTTTCCATTACAGTTTTTCGCAAAATAATTGCGATATTTCTACAACTTCGACAATGTACAATTGCGACTTGTAGGCGTTTCCATTGAAGTTAAGTTTGGTCACCTGAACGCAATTCCCATTAGCCTACCAGCAGCTGCCTGCCACAGTGGATCTGCCCCATATCCCGTCCCCTGCATGCTCAAATCCAACCAATGGTCAATGCAAATCACAACATGAAGTTACAACACATATAAACGAGCCTGATTATCAATTCAAAATAAAATTAGTTGCAAAATGTTGCTGGCTGCGGTGAATGCAGTGAGCGCGACAGGCAGAGGAAAAAAGCCTAATAGCCTAATAGCCTACAACTGGTCCGATTTAGAGATGGAGGGGGGAAAAGGCTGATTTGGTCAATAATCACAATTTTGTGTAGCTATTATAATTATAACACTGCACCTGAAACGTGTGTAATGTATTACTCACAGTCACTGTATTCACTTCAGTCAGGAGCACGCACCGCACCGGTGTGTGCTTGCTTTTCATCCCTTCTCGCGCTGTGCCAAATGCGCGCACACAGGCAGCCTGTCACCATGGACCGATTTCTGCCATTAAACATTATCTATTTTATATTTATTTTGCATAACACTCGTCTTTCTGCTAGCGTTGCTTCAAAGTTTTCCATTGCTGCGGAGGTTTTGCCACGGCTTATCGAACCGTTTCTTCCTCATTTTTCGCTGCTTTTCCAAAGCAGAATGGGTCACATGACGTGCTAATGCGAAAAAACTGTTTCCATTACACTTTTGCGATAAACTGCTATATCGACACGTCTGAAAAACCACCTCATGAGAGCGCAAAAACGTTTTGCGATATTTGGGACGTTTTTCGAAATTTACGTGTTTCCATTACCCAATTTCTATTGCGATATTTAGATTTTGCGCATTTATGAGGGTAATGGAAACACGACTAGTGAGAGAGAGAGAGAGAGAGAGATAGAGATCTGGTCCCCGAGCCTATTATTGCCTGAATTCATGACTCTTGCTGAGAAAACAAATAAAGGTGACAGCTTTGATATGAGGGAGTTGTGAAGAAAGGGAGACATTACGATGGGCAATATAAAGTTCATCCCAGATGTGGAACAGTATTGAGTTGTCAGCAGTGTTTCTACAGCAGTGAACAGATGAAGCTTTGGTGGCTATGGGAGGAGGGAACACATTGTCAGCAGCCTACAGTCTGTTAACATGGGGTTTTCTGGCCAGCACAGAGACATGTGCTTCCTGTGTGAACAACTCAACTGCGACACACGTGAAATCACGCTACTTGGCCGCTCACGCATGCTGTGTGAACCAAGCGTGAGCGGGATGCGCCCCGCACAGAGTGAAGAACGAGCATACGCAGACACACACACACTAGCTTGTAGGAGCACAGACACATTTGATTGGCAGCAGAATCAGCCAATGGAAGGCCCTACACTGTTTCTAAGGTTCCATTCCAGGAATCTCATGTCTGTGAGTGTGAGATAATCTGTGTGTTGTATGTGTTGGCTACTTTGCATATCTCGAGAAGCATTCGTCCTAGAACCTAAAGCAGTCACCCTAGTAGTATGAGAGTAGTAACCTAAAGCAATCACCCTAGTAGTATGCGTAGTAACCTAAAGCAATCACCCTAGTAGTATGAGTAGTAACCTAAAGCAATCACCCTAGTAGTATGAGTAGTAAAGCAATCACCCTAGTAGAATGAGTAGTAACCTAAAGCAATCACCCTAGTAGTATGCGTAGTAACCTAAAGCAATCACCCTAGTAGTATGAGTAGTAACCTAAAGCAATCACCCTAGTAGTATGAGTAGTAACCTACATTTGGAAAGATTATTTGTGCACAGCTAATGCACCTGGTGCTAGCCAAGATTTGTGACATAGTTCAATTGTTTTGGTCCAAATAAAAGGGGATGGATATTTTGTTGCATTTTTGCAGGGCTTTTGATACATTTAACATGGCAAAATGTATCTGTATCTCTATGTCTGCATTATTAGCGGATGAAAAACATATTTTTCAACTCTCGCTGTAATCCCTTTTTGAGATGACAAAATGTCTGTTGCTCTGTCTGTCTGTCTATGTCTGTGTGTTGGTCATTCAGTTTTGTCAATAATCTATAGATTTTGTGCAATATTAGTGCATAGGCTCCAAGATATATGATATATCAGTTATACTCTGTTATCATTTTGTTACAGCCCATCATAAAGCCATTAGAGTCACTAACAGAGGAGCCATGGTTGTACGAGGCGAGAGAGAATCTTTATCTCTCCAATTAAATCTCATCTCCTCTTCCAAGGCTCACTTCTGACACAGACACACACACACACACACACACACACACACACACACACACAACACTGTTTGTTTTGTGGCTGTGTTAGCCAAATGACAATTGGACAGGGTGGGTGCCTATTATTAATTCCTGCAGGTACTATAAAGTGTGTGTGCGTGCGTGTGTGTGTGTGTGTGTGTGTGTGTGTGTGTGTGTGTGTGTGTGTGTGTGTGTGTGTGTGTGTGTGTGTGTGTGTGTAGGTGTGTGTTTGGCTTGGCATGGCATGGCATGGCGGGTGTGCTCAGTCCACTGCAATTTCACACAGCGTGAATAACATGAGAGGAACTTCATGACACGTGGGCCTGCATCAATCTGTGTTTTGGTGAATGAAAGAGCAAACTGATTTCAGTGTGTGTTATTCACCTTATGTAGCCCCACTAGGCCTGTGAATCTTCACTGTCCTCACGATTCCACGATGCATCACGATGCATCTCGATACAGCTCCAACAGTACTGCAGCTCCAAGTATCAAATCCTCAATTTTCTGTACTATTACTGCACATGGCTACTTTTCCATCAATTAATACAAGCAGTCAGATAAATATCAAGTCCCTTTTTTACTTTAAAGTCCTTTAAAATCTGAATGTCAACAGAAATTTAAACATAAACGATTCAACGATTCATCTGTCAACGATTCGATTCGATTCGATTCACACGTCCGCATCGCGATGCATCGATTATACGATTAATTTTGACACCCCTAAGCCCCGCCCACTTGACCCATTGTGTCACGACTTCCTGTTCAAATTGCCGGCTGTTTTACCTGCTCAAACTAGTCTGACTCACCTGGTCAAACCTAGTTTGACTCACATAGGAGTCAGACTAGGTTTATGAGTCACAGGAAGTGTAAACACAATGAGAACTTCCGATTGTGTTTACACTTCCTGTTAGTCTCTCAAGCCAGACTGTCTCTTCT
This sequence comes from Poromitra crassiceps, assembly GCF_964638095.1. Taxonomy (NCBI): domain Eukaryota; kingdom Metazoa; phylum Chordata; class Actinopteri; order Beryciformes; family Melamphaidae; genus Poromitra; species Poromitra crassiceps. Next base: position 29,603,294 of record NC_139643.1, on the reverse strand, counting down.
ACATAAGGTGAATACCAGGGACGCATTTTAACCACAGGTGTAAATGTCATCCAGCTGAATCGTAGATCTACGCAGTCTAGAATAGATACAAGACGCACTGTCATGTCAGGTGGTAAGAGGGTCATTATATTGTTTCCAAACGGAATGCAGGAAATGGTAATTGATGGCCGCAGTTCTCTCCTCAGTTGCCTGGATATTGGCTGCAGACATTACTGTCAATGTCCAATTATTTACTCTAACTCCTTAAGGATGAGACACTTAATATTCATCTAATTTTATTAGCGCTGTAATGAGATGATTGACTGGAATGGTTTTGTTTCTGCGTACATTAGGCAGCGAAGAAGACCGGCGGCAGCCATGTTTGGGCGAAGGAGACTTGACAGCAGGAGGCTAAATAGATTTTACGTAAAGCAGCTATGAAAATAGATGAATGTACATTCACACCCGCCAAGCTTATGACCTCGCTGGGGGCAGGCACACACACGCACACACACGTGCGCACGTTGCACGCGCACGCGCACGCACGCACGCACGCGCACGCACGCACGCACGCACACACACACACACACACACACACACACACACACACACACACACACACACACACACACACACACACACACATGCCACACACACACACATGCTTCTTCTGTCCACAGACACATAAACACCTAGCAAAATACTCAAAACAGCATTTGTGCTAGTTCCCGCTACAATAGGTGTCTCCAGGACCACATTTTGTCTCGATGGCACACACACACGCATGCACACAAGCGCGTGCGTGCGCCCACACACACACACACACACACACACACACACACACACACACAGACACACAATTCTTGGTTTAATTACCTGCCGTGTCTGAAGAGCGACTGGAGGTCAGAAAGGTTGATAATGTGATACTGAAATTTATAGAGCTCACACAATAACAAGCAGTTTGGTGATTGAACACAGCTAATTTCCTGCCTGGTACAAGGAGAGTGTGGCACATAAACTGTATAAAAATATGGACTCCGTGATGTCACCTACATCTTCTTTACACAGTTGCCTTACATAGATGGCTCACCGAGACCATGTTTTGTCCGGTCAGATGTTAGGGCCTCTGGACATGCCACACAGCTGATTGGACACACAAACACAGCTGACCAGATAACGCCCTAAATGTGATCAGTGGGTTAGCGCTTGACGTCACGGGGGTACGTTCGGGATCATTTAATGTTTTGCGAACATGGCCGGATGTCATGCTGCACCTTAAAAACAGCTTTAACTAGCACAACCTGAATCTGTGCCCATTGTAGCTGGCTGGACATGGAGAAACAGTGGTGCACAGCTTCAAAAATCCAAGGGGAGCAAAGAAGAAAGTTGTTTTGTTAAAAAAATATTCGCATTATGGCAGCGCATAAGCCACGCTCACTATTGATTCCAATGACAGTCAGCTGAGAAGTGCACCTACGTAAGATGGCTGCCATAAAGTCCCATTCCATTCATGTTGCCTCTACTAGTGCTATATCTCTATAGAATCAGATCTCATGATCTTTGCATCAGCCTTTGCATCAGTAAGTTGTGTTGTGTTTAACTCTTCAGTTCAGATCTGTTGCTTTGTGACTCCAGTGACCTGTTTGCTGACCGACTCCTTTTTCCCCTCTTTCTTGTTTGTCATTGGATGGATGCCGACGGCCGCTCTTACCTGTTTGGTTGCTGACCTCCTGTTTCCTCGTCTTTGATTGGCAGGTTTGAGAAGCGGCCTGGGCCTGGCTCGTGTTGTAGTCACTGCTGTTGTTGAGCAAACCAAGCAGCCTGTCCCGTTGCCATGGGGAAACAGAACAGCAAACTGCGGCCGGAGATGCTGCAGGACCTCAGGGAGAATACCGAGTTCTCCGACCACGAGCTGCAGGAGTGGTACAAGGTACAGAGACCATTGACTGTATGATGTATGGACAACGCACCTCCACTTCCTATTACTGCTATGCAAAAGTGAAGGCAAAATATCTCGGTTCCGTGAGCTGCCATCTTGCTTTTGTGATGTCATTTGGAGCCCGAGAACGGCTGTCACAGCTGTCAATCCCCCCTTTTTATAAAATAACCAAATTAAAAACAAACTCATCAGAAAAATTTGCACTTGGACATACATGAGCGTGACAAGAACTACCTAAAATGACAGAAACCATCTTTGTTTGACTGTACTTGATTTTTGAGTTTGCTCATCTCCCATCCGCTAACATGGAGGGGGCAGGATGGATGTATTCCCTATATTGCAACCAGCTACCATCAAGAGGTTTTGGCTTCACTTTTGAGGAGCTGGCATCATTGGGTGAATATTTTATACAGTCAAGGACAGAGACGCATAAGGGCAATTTCAGTTCCACTTAATATTAGCCTACGTTGCCAGCAGAACATTTTGGATGAAAAATAGCAGGATGGTTTACTTTCTCCGGGAGAAAATATTTTCCCCTACTTGAACTTTGAATTTATTCAAGGATGTAATGGGATGTAAAAACCACCTAAACTCAGTTTATCCTCATTTGTATTTGTGGAATAGACTTTCCTTGACTACAGTATTTATCGATTAAAAGCATGAATTGATGCTCTACACTACAGATAATATTTGTTGTCGTTATATGGGTGGTCCTTCACTTGATGTCAATAGTTTACCTTTCTTAATTGCATCTGCATCACTGATTTGATCAAAAGGATGACAAGAACAATGGACATCAACACTTTTGGGGGGCTGATGAAAAAAGTATTATAATGATGAATGTAACGAGCAGGAACGAACAAATTACTTAAAGTGCGCAATCCTCCTACCCTCTCTTTCTGTATCTATTTCTCTCTCTCTCTCTCTCTCTCTCTCTCTCACACACACACACACACACACACACACACACACACACACACACACACACACACACACACACACACACACACACACACACACTCAAAATAATCTGCAGGACCAGCTGTAACAAAATATATTTCTGTCCCATTTGTGTCTCATTAATCTGTAATGACGTGTTTATCACAGTATCCATCCACCCCCGGTCTGTTAAGCCCGTGGCGAGACTAGTCTTGTCGTGGATTAGCAGAAGGTTTCTTCTGCCTCCAGGAGATTTCTGGACCAAATCTCGGCGTGACACAGTGAACTGAGGAATTATCTCATCTTCTGTGTGTCTGTGTGTGTGTGTGTGTGTGTGTGTGTGTGTGTGTGTGTGTGTGTGTGTGTGTGTGTGTGTGTATGTGTGTGTGTGTGTGTGTGTGTACAGTAATGCCTATATGGCATTATGCATGGATTAGACCTATGTACCAGCTGTGTGACCTGTCCTGAATAAACATTGTCGATGTTACACTACGTATCACCTCCCTGACCTGTTAGTTAAGCCTTGGGTTAACATGGTCATGATGGTGTCTGCTCTCAACACATTTACTCATGGATACTACAGACATCATATCAAATGCAAATGTTTCTAGGCTGTTTTCTGGTTTCGGCCGACAAAGGCTTTAAATTGAAATAACGGTATCGGCCCGAAACGAAAAATGTTGCCGATATGACAGGCCGATAAAATTATACTTTAATTTTGCCCAAATGCTCGACTAATTCTTAACTAAATACTCAGTTTTGTTTGGAAGAAAATAGAAAAAAATATGACATCTTACATAACCTAAATTGATGTAGTTCTTTTACTTTGCCTGGTGAATGTGTTGAAAAGCATTGTATTTGTGTCTGCATCTGCCAGTGGGCCATCACGATAAGAGTCGGCACGACAGAGAGACTTGATGATCTCTGAAATTAGGCGGAGGGGAAAAAAAGTGTGCATATATCGTCTTGGCAATCGGCCAAAAGAGTTGGAAAATATTGCCATTTTGGATATCGGCAAGAAAATCCACAAACATGCATCCCTACCCTGTATGTGTTTACAGAGGTAATAAAAGCTTCAGCGGGGTGTTGAGGTGCCCAGAGCCTCACAATTTATTCAGCGTGTCTTTGGCAATTTATTGGCTGTAAATCAGTGCATTAAGTCCACAGTGAACATTTTAACACTCTCCCATAACACATGTCAAGGACGCTGGCAGTGAAAAAGTTTCTTCTTTAAGGGCAGAGCTATTGCCGACTTTCCACCCCGACTCGTAGCAATCTCTGATAGGATGATGAAAAAGTAATTCCAGGCCTTCGAATGGGGACAATGACTTCCTCACCTCGCTCCCTCTATAGCGGCTGCCTCAGAAAAGAAAGTCCTTCAGCGCCGTTGGAAACGGGACAGGTCTCACATGGCTTTTGCCTCCTCCTTGTCTCTCTCGCTGCCACACGCTGCTGCCTTATCACATGACGACGTGACTGCTTCAAACTAGCTGCTACCCAAGACTTGACATATTCAGCACTACTAGAAGCCAGCAAGCCACTACTATATATGTAGCGAGACAGGCGAGAATATTGTCGTGAGCAGTGAAGGAACTGAAGCCACGCCCCCTCTCTGTGTCGTGACATGCGTGTGGTGTGCGTGTGGCCTTGCGTTGTGTGTTGTTGCCCTCCCCCGCGTTTATAAATAGAGGTAGAGCGACCAGGCGAGGCTTGCGAGAATTTGTAGATCAAGATATGAATGTGATTAGAAAAAGGCCATTGCTGTTAAACAAAAGTTAGTTTTTGAAGACTGGCAGAACAAGTTGATTCTTCAATGAAAGAATGCAAAGATGTGCAGATGGCATTAACGTTGTGGACAGATGATTGCCGATACCCTGAATATTATGAGTAACGTTATGTTGGACTGCAAACGTCGATGGGAAAATCTCCTCTCCTCGCTATCTTTATTAGTCAGACGAAAATGTCACAGTAGAGTAGACTAAAAACAATAACCACTCAGTGGTCGCGAAGATTATTCGGTATCATGGAAGTTTAACGTTACAGGGCTTGTGTCTTCCTAAAACGTTGAAACCTCTTTAAAAGCTACCCGAAACATAAATTACAAACGTTGCACGGCTCTTTATTTTCTGGCGATTGACACTTATCAAAGGTGTCGAGCGCCCTACCATAAATCAGCATTTAAGAACCCTTTTAAAAAGTACTTCTATTCAGCATGAAACGTTGTATGAATGAGACTTTTACATGAAACATTTCTACTTGTGACGGAGGAAGTTTTGTCACAGAGAAAGATGTCGGTTCCTGATGGTTCGGACTCGGAGTTGCTTTGGAAAGGCTTTATTTAGGCCAATTATAATAGGGTTTCTGGTGAGGTAAAAATAGAGTCGTAGAGATGTATCATATGGTTCTAGAGATTAAAAAAGACTTGTCTATAATTTCCCAATTCCTCTTGTCTCATCTCTCTTCTTTTTCTCAGGGCTTCCTGAAGGACTGTCCCAGCGGAAACCTGAACGTGGAGGAGTTCAAGAAGATCTACGCCAACTTCTTCCCCTACGGCGACGCCTCCAAGTTCGCCGAGCACGTCTTCCGCACGTTCGACACCAACGGCGACGGGACGATAGACTTCCGGGAGTTCATCATCGCCTTGAGCGTGACGTCACGGGGCAAGTTGGAGCAGAAGCTGAAGTGGGCCTTCAGCATGTACGACCTGGATGGAAACGGATACATCAGCCGCGATGAGATGCTGGAGATCGTGCAGGTGAGGAGGGGTCGAGTTTTTGTTCATAGATTGGAGTGCTCGTTCACAAAGTGGCCTAGCCTGGTTATCCTATGAGTCTGGACTTCCACCCGTCCCGTTGTAGGGAGAGATTCTGGCAAGCGAGACTAGGTTAAACCAAACAGAGCATCCCCGCCCCCCCCCCCCCCGCAAGTCCAGAGTGGAGATATACGCTGCCAGACTCTCTCCCGGAAGGGAGGGAAGTCTGGCAAGCGAGACTACCGGTAGTTCTTCCTTGGCCCATGCTACACCCTTCCACAAAGTTTCATGAAAATCGGCCCAGTAGTTTTTCCCTAATCCTGCTAACAGGCAAACAAACAAAGAGACAGACAGACAGACAGACAAATGGCACCGAAACCATAACCTCGTTGGTGGAGATAACAATTAAACAAGAACAAGAGTAGGCTATGCACTAGCGGAGTTCCTCTGCGAAAAATACCTTTTCGACATTTCTCAAACCATATCCCCCTAGCCACTCCCCCATGCAACCCCTCGAATAACGACTCTCTAACAACCTTCCTATCCCCTAGCTACGGTCCCTTTTCTCTAGCCTCACGAAACGGCCATGAGTGAGTGAATGATTGACTGACTCTGACTGACCGACTCAGTGGAATGTCCTGACTTTGGCAGCTTCTGACCCTGGCGGGACCTGCTGGCCCAGCGCTGTGGGAAAAAAGAAAGAGAAAAAAGAAGGAAACAGCAAACATGATTCCAATAGGGAATAAACACAACCAAAACAATCTTCAGAGTACTGGTGCTGATAAAAAACCAAGTGCTTCTGGCTGAAGAGTTGTCTGTCAAGGCAAGTAGTCCCGCCCACTGAAATCGATGTGGGAGGCTGGAACGTCCATGCTGATGCATAGAGCGAAACAGAATGTAAGGTCAGGATGTTTTTTTCCAGCCTCGCAAGTAGAGATGATGAAAGAAAGAGCTGGAGGATGAGAAACGGCCTTCTGGTGGATGCTCTCTGTAGGAACTGTTCATCAGAGCTCAGGTGTTTTGAATGAGCTTGTTGCTTTGAAATGAGAAGGGAAATATATGTTGTAAAGCAGTGGTTGCAAAACTGGGGTACGTGTACCCCCAGGGGTACGTGGAGGTACTACAGGGGGTACTTGAGATGAAGTGGACAATAGAAAAATATAAGATTCTTCCATGAAAATAAATCTGCTCAGGAGGCACTAATTGCAACTCCTTCACCCCCTTTCTTATTTGGTTATATTCTTCAAAAGGTGGGTTATCATTCATTCATTGCATCATGCTATAGTTTTAAAGGGAGTACTTGGATTCAGAAATCAGGGAAAGGGGCTACTGAAGCCAAAGACGTTTGAGCACGACTGTTGTAAAAGGTTTCTTAAAGCTCGAGCAGCACTGGAAACGTGCCCATCTGGAAACAGGCTCAGCGCGTTTTTTTTTAGAGACAGATTGAATTTCCGTTCCTATCAGTGAAACAGGCTGCAGGTCAAAGCCTATTTTTAGATTTTCCAAACATTTGGTTTCAGCTACTCAGATGGGGATTTTTAACATGGCATATGTCTGGGGATAGATGACGAGTTAATTTCTCAAACCTCCAAGTCGCCAGACCCAACGTCTGTTTTTTAAGCGATTCTAAAACTAGATCTGAGAAGTTGAACGGTCCAATTTGGCATTACCACAAGCTTAAATATGGCTTATTGTCCTGGCTGCAAGCAACTGTCATTGTGCCATTCAAATTTCCCAAAAGCCGACTACAATACATTTTGGACTGGCCAATCAAATAGCAGAATGCTTCTCAACCAGACTCCAATGGACATCTGTGTCCCAGCAGAGCACAGATGATCAATGCTCACTTCATTATACATTCGTTTTAAGTATTTGCATTTAGACTAATAGGCACGCTTAATGTGCTGACTCAAATATTGGCACAGACAACAGTTTGCATGTTAACTGCTATATTAGTGCTGCATGTAATCCTTTCACTGCTGAAGGACATACGTGGAGAGACTCACAGGTGGTCTACAATATGTGTGAAGATGCTGGACTGCGGACCTCACAGTAGACTGTGCGTGCGTGCGTGCGTGCGCGTGTGTGTGTGTGTGTGTGTGTGTGTGTGTGTGTGCGTGTGTGCATGCATTGTGCTTACGCCTCTGGGTTCTCACAGATTAGTGGGTTAAATTTAACCGTAGTTAAATCCCTGAGTGTGCAGAATACTGGGATTATCCTCAAGATCATCGAGGTTACGCACCACTGGATGCGAGAGGAGGGGCCCATTGTGTTATTATATTTTTTAGAAATTTTCTCTCCCATTTTCTCCCCAATTGTACTTGGCCAATCTCCCCTGCTGTCCCAGTTGTTGCTCCACCCCCTCTGCTGATCTGGGGAGAGTTGTAGACTAGCACATGCCTCCTCCGATACAGTCGCCAGCCGCTTTTTTCACCTTTGACAGCGAGGAGTTTCACCGGCAGGACATAACCCCCCCCCCCCCCCCCGCCCCCGAACAGCCGGAGGTAACACAGAGGGCTCGAACCTGCAACCCTCTTGTTGGTAGGCAAGGAATCTACCACGGCACTACCCGAACGCCCGCCCGAACGCCCATTGTATTATTGTATGCAGAAAGAGAGGGAGAGAGTATAAAATTAATATCTGTATACTTTTTTTGATGCAAAGTCAGTTTACACTTGACCTTCACCCAGCTTTTCATCCTCTTTTGGAGGATGGAAGGACCTCTAGCTTTTATAGTGCAAGTAAGTGATATAGTTTGAGAGCCGGCATGACTTATCGAAGAGTTCAGAGGGCTCGTGTTTTGCCGGCTACCTTTTCCTCCGCGGGCACTACCGACCGCTGTGACACCGATCTACGGTCACGGGTTCGCGTCCCATACTCCCGATGGAGAGGATTTAGCCGTGCTGATTGCTGATCTGCGCCCGAGGCCAACTGCTCGCGGCCTCTGCTGTGTTCGCTCGTGGAGGTTAATTTAACGCTATCAGGGGGACGGGAGCCGGTTGTATCGGTCAACAGATAAAGATGTATCAGATCAATACGGTAAGCTCTGCTCGTAACACACACGCACACGCACGCACACACACACACACACACACACACCCGGCGCTCCAGCTCTCTGTCACTGTGTCTGACTTCCATGGAAAAGGCAACCACCTGACAAACAATGGGAATGTATTTGCTGAGGATGGCTAGCTGAATATGATCACAAAATATATATCCACTTTGATAAGCATTACAGGGATCTCTTTGCTAAAGCTGTGACAGGGGTGCCTCTGACAGGGCCTTGCTGCAGCCACCCCCTGCCTCTGGAATGCCCTCCTCCAGTCACATCTGAGTTCTGACAGGCCAAAACTCATTGTGTTTCATACTCATATGTCATCATTCAAAAAGTTGCCTTTGACCTTTAATCTTTTTCTCTCTCTCATCTATTTTAATATTTTTATCTCTTTATTAAAGTTGTTTTATCCTGTGTTTGTAAAGTGTCTTTGAGCCCGGTCAAAAGCAACAATGAAACGGTGACCAGTGAAGCGCTATTTAACATAAATGTACATTACATTACATCATTACATTACTAAACATACAATAATGAGTAATAATCTTCTGTAATTCTACTCTAATATTTCCATTCTTATATACTTACTGAATAATAATTACAATAATTACTCTCTGATTAATAATACTAACGATAATAATAAAGCAATAATTATTATTATACGACGAATCAGCGTGACGTCACTTGCCACCCAGAAATGCGGAACCCCGCGGCAGTTAATCGTATGAGTTGTGCCAAACAAACGTTAATATCTCAAAAAATATACATCACATCGCTTATATTTTGACATTCTGAGTGAGAGCAGAATTAGCTCAAGAGTTTGATGTATAATATATGCATCTGCTGTTAAAGTTGTGTGAACTGTCGCAGTTTTTAAAATGTAAACAGAGTTAGCCGCCTAGAGTCAGACACTCAAGCCTCGCACCACTCGGGCTCCATAGGGTTCCATGGCCATTGCCACCCAGTGACGTGGTTTGTTTACCAAAATGCTGCTCGGCTGATCCCTCGAATATCATTTTTTCAGAGACCAATTGTTGTTATTGTACAATAATAATTCCTCTAAATCTGGCTTCAAACGGCCAAAATTTCAAAGGTCGCCAGCAAAGTACCCCCCCCCTTGCTGCACTGTCTGGTATCCCCCCCCCCCCCCCCCCCCGCCCCCAGTATAAAAGTCCAAATGTGCCGAGGCCAGGGAGCAGCTCTTAAATGTCAGTGAATCATATGAACTTTAGAGAAGCACGCTGATCGGCATCTTGAGAGGGACGTTAACTTGGAGGTTTTCGGCTGCTGGCTTCAGTTCACTTATCTCTCTGCCTCCCCCTCTCAAACCCCCCCTTCCCCCCGCCCTCTCCCACCCGCCCTCTCTCTCTCCGTCTCGCAGGCCATCTACAAGATGGTGTCGTCCGTGATGAAGATGCCAGAGGACGAATCCACGCCGGAGAAGAGGACGGATAAGATCTTCAGACAAATGGACCTCAACAATGACGGTGAGAGGGAGAGGGCATTGGGGACATGGAGGGAGAGAGGGGAGGAGAGGAGAGGAATAAGGGCAATGATGCCCATCTTAAGAAGTAATTTCCTCTCATATTCGGATGTCACAGCCTGCAGACCGCAACTGCCTAACTGTAGTAAATCTCGACATCCACGACCACATTAGTTTGAAAGAAAATTAGGCAATATCTTTGAATTACATACATAGCATTATTACATTACCAACTCATTTTCGGCTCTTATTTATAAAAGGCTAAAAAATAGGTTGGGAATAATAATTTGATATTATTTATGCAATATGTTAATGCGATAATAATATGAGTATAGGTTGGTTTACTTGGCAGAGATGTTTGACAGTGGAACGTCATCTAAATTCCCGCCTATAGGAGTGTAGACTGAACGGCCACATACTGTACATAGTCAGAATGTAACATACATGTTACCAGTTGGATTTTAAAGCCACTTATTTACATAATAAACATCTAGATATTTGCACACAAATTTATGGTCTGAAACATCCGCCGAGAAGTCTTGTTTGTTTTAGCTTGTATGCATACCTTTTTCTCTCTCTCCCTAAGTACATTATTTGAAAGCAACGTATACCGGAGTCAAATGTCTTGTATGTCTACATACAGTACTTGGCCAATAAAGCTTATTCTGATTCTGAAAAGTATAGAATTTTGAAATGTAAAATGTGCAGGAACCCTGAAAATGCTGTTATTTTTTCCTAATTCTCCCTCTGTCTCTCTCTCTCTCCTCCTCTGTCCATCCCCACAGGCAAACTGTCTCTGGAGGAGTTCATCAAAGGTGCCAAAAGTGACCCCTCCATCGTCCGGCTACTCCAGTGCGACCCCAGCTCGGCCTCCCAGTTCTGAGGCCCCGCCACAACCCCCCACCCTCCCTTCTCCTCACCCCCATCCGTTGCTATTGAAACAGTCACTCAAATCAATGCATGATGGTTCTCGTCTCTCATATCATCTTTTTTGTGTGTGTGCAAGATGGAGGAGGGATTTCAAGGAGGATGAGAGGGAAAAAATCCACATTATCACTTCACTTATTTTTTTGGAGAAAAAAAACAAAGGGACATGCATTACATTCATGAGAAACACAGCTTTTTGCCAGGGGCGTTCCACTAATGTTCCCGAATCTCTCTCTCTCTCTCTCTCTCTCTCTCTCTCTCTCTCTCTCTCTCTCTTTCTCTCTCTCTCTCTCTCTCTCTCTCTCTCTCTCTCTCTCTCTCTGGAACGTCGGATCTCTAGCGAGCTCTTGACGAAGTCTGGACTTTTTGTTCGTTTGTTTTAGTTTTTTTTGCAGGACATCAATGATCCCATCTTGAGAACCATGCATGGGCCTAGGTGTTTTTCAGCTACACAGTCTTGTTCTGTTTCTCCTCCGACCGACGCACAGCTCCTCTGTCCACTTTTATATCCATATTTATGTGTATAATATATATAATGCATAATATATGTACAGTATATATGTACTGTATATCATAAGAGGAATAGACAAGTATATTTGTCTCCATGTACGGTACACAGTCTCTGGCATACTCTCTGAAAGGCAGTATTATGTATAGTCTTTGGGTCTGATCGGACTGGGCGGGGCTGGGATATGGGCGGGGCTGGGATATGGGGGGTGGGATTTTCACTGCTGTATGATCTTTCGCTGAGGAAAAAGAAGGCCGAAGATCCCATTGGGTTTTTATCGATGTCGATTGAGATTTCACTGATTTTAATTTGATTTTGTTTGTTTGTTTTTGTATTTGTTTTGTACATAGCATTGTTTTTCCTCCTCAGTGTCATTTTATTTATTCATTTGTACTCTTTAGCGTTGTAGTTTTACTCGGGTATGTTGTCGAAGATGACCACGTTCCAGTTTTCGGAGAGGGAATCGTGACGGAGAGAGGGACACAAAAAAGAAGCGCGAGACGGACTCGAGACTGACCTCTTCTGGAATTCATAGATTTATCAGCGGGGGGCGGGATCCGGTGGCATAGTCCGGTGCCAGTATTCGCAGGGGAAAACGCAGAGGGGGAAATATGCGCACCAGGAGATTCCATAATGCATTTGATCAACAGTAGCACATATCGTTTGAGCCGCCATGTGTGTATAAAGTATGGCTGTGTGTTCGGTCCGAATGTGTGCGTGCGCGCATGTGAATATGCACTGTATGCTTGAGGCTAACTTTGACAGTATTATCACGTTGTGTTGTTCCTTAATTTGTATGTATTTTAAAGATGTTTATTGATGAGCCGTAAACTAAGCTAGTCGTAAAACCTGTCACCACACTGCATGATCCTACGAACCGGACGACCTAAACACACGACAAAATCCACAGAAACAATAACGCAAAGCTGAACCTTTTTTGTGCAGCCTCCTCAGCACCGTACCAGGCAGAAACACATTGATTGAATACTTGTCTTACGTCGGGACAAACGCACCCCCCTGCTCTCTTTCCTCTGACAGAGAACTCACTAAGGGCTCGTTCATCACTCTCTGCTTTTATAACCTCCTCGATTAGTCTGCTTACGGAGCAGTTAGACGAAGGGATAGGAGCAAGTTGCCAGTAGTCGTATGCTCGAGCAGATTAGGGTTTCCGGATATGGTAATCTGAAGAGACATCAATAGCTATGGTTGCATGCACACACTCATATTCCATTGATTAATATTCGGGATATGCCACTTTAGGGTGTCTGCAAGTTACATCAAGTTAAATTAGTCTTTTTCAGACCTTTTTAATGCCTGTGGTAATGAAATGCTGTTTGGCAAACTGAATCTTATCATAGAATATAGGTGTGCCTGACATGACATTTATTTAACTGTATTCCAGACCTTTTAAAGCCTTGATCGAAGACATTTAAGACTTTTCTTGAGATATGCAGGCACCCTGCATTTCCTGCTTATAGCAACGTGGATAAGCTCTTATCACGGTTATGAGAAACTTGTAAGATAACTGTGATAGTGTGCGGGGAAACTGACCCATATTAACGCTAACATGTTATCCCATATATATCATTGGTTTTCACTGTCTTTGCAAGCTCAGAAAGAAGTGTGAAGAAAGTCAGTTTGCTGCTGGGTACATGGATACAGGAACATGAAAGATGCGTCAACAGTATCTGCCACTATCTGAAATGCTGTGCACATGTAAACAGCCCCTGACTGGAGGAGGTTTTGTTTACAGCCACTGCAGCACCACCCTCACACTTCAACCTCGCCAGGCTCCTGTTGGCAGCTCACTATTGCCATCTGCTGTTTAGGAGGTTAAGCACACCACAAGTGCAGTGTGAAGTCACACACACTGTTGGGCAAAGCAGGATATCAGTATGAAGATATGTACAGTATACACTAGTCATACTGTATAGCTAGAACAAAGAGAGAAGAAGGCATTAAAAAACATTAAAAAGAGCAAGGCCCAACCTGTGAACATTTCGAATGTATTGAAGGATTGAGATTATTTCATATTTACATTAAGTTTTGACATGGCAGATACCAATTATACAACTTGATGATTTTGGATCGAAGTGCCATTTGATGCTGATATTCAGTGTCTCCAAATCTGATCATTTCCATGTACAAAAACAGAGAATAATTCAGTGTTTGGCCCTGATGGTCTGGTCAGTGTGCAAAGCCTCAAAACAGTATTCAGACCTTCATGGGACACTAAAAACCCAGACAAATTAAATTTTACAGGAAGGATTTACAGACTGCTACTCCTGAAGCTGTCAAGTAAAATCCTCCAAATAAACCATATTCACTCACTATGCTCAGGGAGGAGCCTCCATCACATCAGAGATGGACACTAAATGTCCAAAATCAGCCTAAAATATTTGTCACAGTAACCCTATATTGTGCATACCCTCCAAAACAGTAGATGGTTATGGTGTGTGTGGTGCTGATGTGGCTGCAGTCATGTGATACTGGGACTGACTTTGGGTTAAACTTGTACCAAAACTTGTGGACTGGGAGCTTCTAACCAGCTGCTTCGGGGATCCTCTAGTGTCACTGCCTCCTGCTGGTAGGTTAAGGAACAAAGCCGCACCCCTAATCTACAATGTAATCTTTTTTCTATTCTCACTGCCTCTGATAAACTGGTATCTTGTGTTGGATAAATACCCCCCCCCCCCTCTTTCTTCCTATTCTCCCTTCTTTTCCTCTTTTCTGTTGCATGAAAACCTCACACGAGGATGTCATGTTTGTTCTGTTGGACACGAAATCGATAACGAAATATACCTTATGTGTTTCAAAGCTGCACGTGTGGTCTGTTTTATGATTTTTGAAGTCATTTATGATCAAAAAGGTATGTGTTACACCACGTGATGCAACCTGTCATGGAACAGTGCAGGTCCTCATGTTTGTGCCATCAGTGTGCGTTTGCGTGTGTGTTTGTGTGTGCCTTTCGGTGTGTAACCAGTCGGTCCTGTCAGGTCACTGCCTGCTAACATTACCGGGTATTACATGAAATGTTTCAGGTTAGACATTCTCTACAACAATGGGTGACCAGACGTCCCCGTTTTCCGGGGACAGTCCCTGTTTTTTGGTGACCTGTCCCCGGAAATGTCCCAGTTTTTAACTGTGCATTAAACAGACCGCAAAGTGGTTTACAAAGTTACCCAATTGTATCAGTCGGCCTGCACCATAGTTTACAGTACAACAGTTACCGATTACCATGGCCAAAATATGGTACATAAAACCGGAATTGCCCCCCTTTTTCATTTAATAGAATTGGATATTTTAATGATATATTGTATTGACTGCCAAACTGGAAATGTGCCAGATTTTCATTTCAGAAATCTGGTCACCCTATCAACATAAAGCCATAACAATGATTCAATTCTGATTATGAATACAAATTTTATTATAAATACAGAACAGACAGTGTGCAGTACTTTCACAAAATGAGTTTCTCTTGGCCTAAAAACAGAAAGAAAATGCAAACTCACTACTCATCAAACAGGCATCCCAGAGCAGAAAGAACTACAACCGTGATAAAAGACAACTACTACTGACTGCATTCATTCCCTCACTACATGCCTCACCTTGACCTAACCCCCCTCCCGCCACACACACACACACACACACACACACACACACACACACACACACACACACACACACACACACACACACACACACACACACGACTGGGGTCCTGTGTTCCTGCACAGGATCCCTGTTCACTGTCCCATCAGATCCCAGTGTTTGCACAGCATGTGCTACACTGCGCTAGAGAACATTCATACATCAAGTTATAGCGCTTAAGTCCGCTGCACTGGCAAGTAAAACATCTCCAGCCTGTCAGTTCTGAGGTCAGACGTTCAAAGTGTTGATTTGAGTTCACCCAAAAAATGAAAATTCAGTCATTATCCACTCACCCCCCCCATGCCGAAGGAAGTTCTGGTGAAGCAAAGCAGTCCAGGGAAGAAAAAAAGAATGATCTAGTGGTGCATGTACACGCCTTCGAGCTTGTGCACCCACTTTAGACGGGGTGTGGGCTAACGTGGACGTGGCTTGGAGCTCAGTGACTACTGAAGTTTTCTGCTAAAAAACATTGTGTAAATGACGTCTTTTCAAGTCAACTTGGCATCTCGGGGCTTCCAGAGACTTGGATTATGCCAGACAAGCAGTATTGTGCCATTTTGTTTTGTTTGAAAGCTACTAACTAGTCACCATTTACTTTGGTTGTTTAGGAGAATCTGTTTTCCCGTGAAGCTCCAGGAGTGCTTTGTTGTTGTTTATTAAAAAACTTCACCCGAGCATCCATCAGCATGGGGGGTTGAATAGATAATGACAGAATTTCCATTTTTGGCTAAACTGTTCCTTTAAATCCACCGTCTCCTCATTGGCATCTCATCTGCGATGGGGAGGTCGTGTGCTATACCCAGAAGCTGTTTCTCTCCGGCGCGCCCCTCTGCAGCAGCTGGTGGTGCTCCGGGGCTCGGTGCTGCTGGTCGCCCTCGCTCTGGGTTTCGGCCCGTCTGTGGGGCTGGCGGGGAGGCTGGCGGAGAGGCCGGCGCTCGTGCGGGGGGAGGCTGTGGTGGTGTGGGGGAGCAGGGGCACGCTGGTGCTGTCTCGGAGGCGGGGCGTAGCGAGGAGCAGGGGCACTCTGCTGCTGCCTCGGAGGCGGGGCATAACGAGCAGCGGGGGGCAGTTCCAGCGGCCTCACAACGTTGATCTGCGCACAAACACAGAGCGTGAGAGGCATGAAATGATCTAGTAACTTCCTGTTCCGTGACATAAGTTCACACATTGAGTTCAGGTTTTGATTCCTGGGGTCATGATTCCATTCCAAATGTATTCTTGATTCAAAACGATTCCCGATTCAGTGCATACGGGGATTTCAGGATCTACTCCAGTCCACTGTGTGCTAAGAAAGGCGGTGTAGCAAATTATGGCATGAAAGCAGAATAAAGTTTATGTGGTTTTTATATTTGAAAAGGTTTTATCAACGGATTGCAATAATGTAAACACAGTACACAAAGGCAAACCTAAGACAAAAGGTAAAACCAACGCTGATCCCTTGTATTGAGTGAACTATTCTGCTCCTGTATTGCCTGTGTGGATTGGATGGTTTGGGGATGAGTAATGGCTTAAATTTAAAAAATATATGGGCGTAGTCACCGTAATGTCACCCATTGGTTTTTGGACTGCCGCCTTGAAGCCTCAAGGTTGGCATTCCATCATGATGTATTTAAGACTTGAAACTGGCAATTGAGACCATAAACTCATTAGGAAAGTGTTTACTGTCAGTCTGACAGTATTGACATTTTCCACATTCACTTCCATGTGTAAGCAGACTTATTTTTGCAGCCAGGAATGCAGGTTTAAGTTTAAGGTTTAAGTTTAAGTCCACATTGGCTTCACAAATGGAGCTACGAGCTAGCACCTTGCTCACAATGAGAATATATAAAGGATGACTATTTTGCCCTTAGGTTTCACCTCATCTACAGTACATAGTTATTTAATTCTCTACTAAGGCATATGTAAATCTTTTCCGATGGGGTTTGATCTATACAAAATCTTCAACCTTGTTAACATGGGGTCTCTGGTGTCATTTTAGTGCCTTCCTTCTACTGTAAATGTGCCAACACTCAAAATTAAAGATCAGCATTCCAGTGTCCAATAAGCCTCACCACTCTGCCGTTGTCTCTGGGTCTCTTCTTGTGAGGGCAGCAAGGGAGGCCAAGGAACGAAATACAGACCAAGAAGCAGCGGGCGCAAAACACCAGCTGGACGATACACGTCACAATCAGAGGCACCCAAAGGACCAGAGTGGTGCTCTGGAGGCAGACGGAGGAGAGAGCAGAGAGAACAGACGGACGTTAGCAACCGCCAGCTGGACCGTACAGAGCACAATTTGGCAACACACGCTTCACAGAATGGGGATGAGTGTGTGTGTGTATTGTGTAATGATGTGATACAGAATGTCATTTTAATTTTCCCTAAGGAGCAAAAATACAGCAGCAACTCAAGGCATTCCCATTTGCATAGGAGTATTGTGGGACAAATGTGAAAGAAAAGGTTGCAGAGCAATCTAATGAAGAAGAAAAATCATGCACTTGGTTATTTTGCTGTCTTGAGTGCAGTCTACAAGGGGAAGAGCTTAGTTCTAGTTCTCAAGCTTTCTTTAAATGCATGAGTGATACCTAACCCAAGAAGCACATAGGCTAAATGTTGCGCAGCATAAACGTCAATATTACTGTCTCAAAGCTACAAAGTAGATCAGAATAAATGTCAAAAACAGACCGTAAAGGGCATTCAGGTGATGTAATGCCCTCTTATATTGGAAGTCTTTGGCTTAACCTTTGCTGTGAACAGCTGGTTGTGATTCTAAATGTATGACCTGGCCGTCTCAACACAATTCAATAAACATGGTTAATTGCTGTGCCGTATTGCCTGGGAATTAGGATACATCAGCTCTAGTTTGTGTCTAGAATAGATAATGTCAGCTTATTAGCCAGCTTATCTGGATAGCTAACACTCACCATCTTGTTGTAAACACATGTCATCTGCTGCAACAGTAGAAGCTAGACTTAGGAGCAGCTATTGCTGCATTCATGTGGCATCGGAGTAATAGGAAAAATGGACGCTCAAGTCGGAACAACAACTCGGAAAGTCCGCGAAAGTGGAGGATACAGTGCTATGCCTCCATAATGGACTGGGAATACATCAATTATTTTAAAGACAGCTGTTGGAGAAATGTCAAGAGTTCACACCTTGATCTCTCCTCTCTCTGTCTCTCTAATGTACTTACATATATGCGTGTGGGGTCAAAAGGACACTCGTTAGTGACGCTGGAGTAGCCAATGGCGTCGGGGAAGCGACAGTGAGTCAGGAGGCTCCGCCCACCGTGAATGACGGTCCTCACTACAGAGACGGTCAGTCCGATGGCCGAGGCGGCTGCCGTCATCCCTGCCAGCAGGCTGACTGTGAAGAGTGAACACGTCTGGAGAAGCAACCCAGGAACGTGAACATCATGACATCAGAGTGACTACGTCAGGAGAAGCACCAGAGGAACACAGCGAGAACCATGACATCAGCAGAAGCACCAGAGGAGCACAGTGAGA
Organism: Poromitra crassiceps; assembly: GCF_964638095.1. Lineage (NCBI taxonomy): Eukaryota > Metazoa > Chordata > Actinopteri > Beryciformes > Melamphaidae > Poromitra > Poromitra crassiceps. Next base: position 29,584,579 of record NC_139643.1, on the reverse strand, counting down.
ACCATGACATCAGGGAGACAAAACCTGACCATTGTTGAGATGAAGATTTAATGGTCCAGGTGGGGAAATTGGGTCGTTGTAGTGAAAAATAATTTAGACTATAGATACAAATGGAGCAAATAGGGGGTATCTAAGCATATACAACCAAAGATTACACCACTAGAGTATGAAAGTAAAGTATGAAAATATATTAATTACAGCATGTACTGGACTGTGCAGGGTGTGCAAAAATAACAGCAGTAGAGTACACAAAGAAAGAAATAATGAAAAACTATGTACAGTAGATATGACAACAAAGCAAAAACGAATCAGATATATTATGTATGAAATAAGTGGAAAAATATATAGTATATAACAAATAAGAATGCAAACAAGAAAATAATCTATAACAAAGAGGGAGAGAAGTGGGGGAAAGAGAGAAATAAGTGAAGAAAACAAATAAATGTACAGTATTATTTGCATTAACAGATCAGACATTATGTAGAAAGTGTCTAGACAAGCTTTGTGAGAGACTAAGTGACGAAGTCTAAACTTGATTAAGAACAATCGGAAATCCTGCAATGTGTCTACATGTAGGAGATGAAATTGTAATGAACGTGTCAGCATGGCGAAGGGAGTGGTCCTCAGTAGATTACGTGTTACTCATGCCCTGTAAGGCCTTAGTAGCCTGGGTAAACCCAGCCTCCACGTGACCTCCATGTACCATCAGTCACATAGACTTACGCTACAGACACAGTCTGTGACATCACGTTGAAGGTTGTCTACTATTTATGTATATTTTCACAAACTTTCAAGGCCTCGATCCCCCCCCTGCCCCCTTCAAATTCACAAACTTCCAAAGGTTTCAAGGCCCCGTGGGAACCCTGTTCCTGCTGCTGCTCGTCAGCTCGGCCTTGCCCAGCTCACGCCACCAAACAAAGAGAAGCGGGAGCGGTTTATCGCAGCAAGTTTGCCTTTAAATCCTGAGTCATTGTGTTCAGCGGGTTGCCTCGTCGGTCCCGTCCGGGCAGCCTGACAGCTGACTGAATAAACAGAGAGGTGGGAGAGGCATGACCAGAGGCACGAAACAGAAACATATAGAAAGCATTCTAGCCCTGCAGCTCAGACAGCATTCAGACACTGGAGGGAGGTGTTACAGCACCTGAAGCCAAATGCACCAGTCCAAAGGGCTGAAATCATAGCTGAAATGCATAAAACAGGGTCCCAGGGATCGTGGAAGGTTTGTGAAGGGGGGCGGGGGGGATCAATGGCTTGAAAATAGACAAATATGGGTCATTGAACATTTTGTGCAAGAATAGAAATTATAGTACTTTTCATGGTAGGAAATTTTACTTTTTTTTTATGTTTCAGGTGCATTATGGATCATTTTCAGGGCAATTTTAGAAAATGTTTGGATGAATATTAGAGGACTCTCCAAACATATTTTATTTTCTAACAGTTCATAAACAATCACAGTTACAAATCCTCCATTCCTATCATCTCAACACGGTTGATTGTCTGGCATGTTTTGTAATGTACTTGGCAAAACCTTTCAAATAACATGCCCAATGGCAAAAGACAAAATCCAGACACGCTTTGCAAATACATGTAACAGTAATCAACCTTGTTCTGTCTCTCAAATTATGCCGTGATGAGATGTTTAAAATGGTGTGGGAACCATGATAAAAAACAAGTGTGTGCAGGGAAGGATGCAGGGAGGATATGAGGAGAGCGGAGCTTTGTCGGAACAAACCGTAGGCAGATTTCTGACACCTTTTTATTTCCCCCAAGAACATGCAGTTGAAAATGCTACTCACCAGGATTCTGCTCTTCTTGTTTTTAGACAGGACAATAGCCAGGATTCCAACAATAACACCCTGCAGACAGAGAGACTAATGAGATCTACAGCATATCATCACAGCCCAGATGATAAGGGCATGCAGAGTGAATATAATAAGACATAATAAGATAAAAATAGTGTGGAATATGAAGGTCTATTGGGACCATTGGACAAGTCGGGGTTGCAACATGGGGAGGGTCAAAAGACTTTCTCTCTGCTTTGACTACAAGCATGTGAAATATGTCAACTGGAGTGCTTTGTGTATTGTGCAAGTTGTTTTTGTCAGCTGGGGAAGCAAAAATCATCATGGCATGGTCCTTCTACCTTCACGTCTAACAATAATTAAGACTTATAGGATTTATCATTCAAAGTACGGTAGTGTTTTCTTCACTTTGAAAATCCTCCACCCAGGAAAATGATTTTTTAATGGTTTTGGCTTATGGTAGTGGTTTTACATTCAACTGTAATGAGTCAAGGAATTTGCATAAATAAATAAAATAAAACAAAGTAGCAAATCATATAAATAACCAAGTGTGGTGCTTAAAACGTTCCTGGAAGACTGCACATTTGGAGGATTTTGTGCTTTCTTTATGGTATGCAGGGTTTCCACTGTGGCCCTGATGTAAAATTCCAGGATTTTTCCATGACTTTCCATAATTTACTCAGAGTGGCAGTAACATCCCTTCCCTACATCCTGCGATATATTGGTCCATATGATTTCCGCAATGCAGAAAACGTGGACAGAATCATGGAATTTGGTAATACAAATTGAATCAACTGTAGGATACAACTATAAAACATGATTATTGTCGTCACCTATTAGGCTAGGCCTAGTTAAATAATTCCGTTTTCAATTGGGGTGTTTGAGAGAGGAGTTAGTCATGCGTGGGATCCCTATGTCACCTTACAACTTTGTTGTCACTTTGAGAAAGACGTTGAGTCTGTGTGTGTGGGCTCACCACCAGGCCGGAGGTGATGGCCACCACGTTGGAGATGGCGTACTCCATGGCCCTGGCCTGCTTGTGGAGGTTGATGTGTCGGAGCACGGCGCCGTGCACCAAAGCCCCCAGCAGGAAGTTCACATGACCGACAAGAACCATGCTCAGCCCCATCTTCATCAGGGCCGCGGGCTCCTCCAGGCTGGCACAACACACACCTGAGGCAAGGAAGCAAGGGAGGAAGGAAGGAAGGAGGAAAGAATCTTCACAAATGAGGACCACTTTTATGATTTCTGAAACGTAAATGTGTTTTTTTACGCAATTTTGAGAAAACACTTCAAAAGTCCTAAAAGTGGTCCTCATTTGTCAAGATTATTTTGGTAAACACAAAGTTCGCTGTTTGATACATTTTGTGCACAGACCTTTTTTCATGCATTTAACCGAAATTCCCATAGAAAAGTCCCATTGACTTTTACGCGTAGGAAGCAGGAAGTGCAGGGTCTTCTAAGCTTACAAAAATACGTAATCGCTGCGGTAGGCTACTCTATTGATATTGTGATATAATGGGACTAGATGTCATCTTAGATTTTGAAAATTGTACAGTAATATGGACCGGTGATACATGTACTGTATGTCATAAGTGTTGTCTTTTCCTGGTTTTAAAAGGCTACATTACAGTAAAGTGATGTCATTTTCTGAACTTACCACACTGTTATATTATTTGCCTTTCAAAAATCTCATTGTGTAAGTATTTTGTGAAAGGACAAATAGTCATCCCAGCCCAGTCCTATCTTTTAATGAAACATTCGAGATATATAAGTGTGTTGCCGTTCACCCTAAAAATACTGAGATATGATTTTTGGTCCAGCCCTACGTCATCAGTGGTGTACAGGTTCAAGAGTCCCGAGGCTATCGCACTGCATTGATCAGAGGCTCAGGAACCAGGTCAGAACCACAGCAGAGATGTCACTGCCATCAATGATTACCTGCTGAGCACATACTGTAGCACAGACCACTGGGACTGAACCAAACAAAGCTATAGAAATGACTAAAAGGATCAAACTAAGTATGAAACAACATTTTTATAAACTGAAGGAAGGAAAAAGTTGAAACTGAATCTATAAATGCTGCCTCTATTTCTACAACTGTAATAAAATGCAAATATTCAAATGCATACTTTCAGTGTCTCTTTCATACCAAGACACACTACTATGTTGAAACGATGATGATTTTTCGACAATATTGTACCCGTGTCTTCTTCTTTTTAATACTGGACACATGGAATGCAACTCAGTCAGGACACACTTTCCTCATCCACATATTAAACGTTGAAATACTGAATTTCTACATATAGCCTACATTTCTGAATGAAACATAGAAACTGAAACGAGCACACTCTGAAAAGTAACTGAAAACTAAGCAAATCTAGCAAATCTAAAATAGTCCCTAATCCAAACAGACAATTTGATAGCATGCCTTGGATGGAACAGTTTGACAAAGTTCTGACAGCAAATTAGATAACAATATGATGAGTTACAATGACAATATGGTGCAAAACCACATCATGACCATGTGTGAGTGTCTGAGGTCAAATACTGTATAAGTGGATAAGTCAAATTCTGTTTGGGGACTTTTGACTTGAGGGTTTTGCACATGTCCCAACTGATTATCCAATCTGGTATATGGTGCCTGCAAATAGCCTATAATGTTTTTAATCCTGACAACAGCTAGGAGCAGTTATCAGAGGTAAATCCCACAATGGGTTTACTGTAAATGCCAAGTTTCCTGGTCTTATAAGGAAAACTTGCTTTGTGTTATGGACATCTCATTTAACCTGCATGTCACTGCCTCATGTATTGACACAAAAACTCATTCATAACCTGAAGCTGAACTAACATTCTTGCTCATACATTCCTGCTGGCGTACATGATATCCCACGTGTCAGGCAACAATTTACTTTGTAGTCTACATAGCCTACATACCACCACACCGCACAAACATTGAACAGAGTTGGGTTGGCCCTCTCTTTGGGGCTCCTATTTGTGAGATTGTCGATATAAAACAAAATAAAAATATAAAGTTAGAATCTTTCCATAACCTGCCTCCATTCCCCATAAACTATGAATTTCCTTTCCAATATATCGCAGATATCTCCATCTCCAGCCAACGTGCGCACCGCCCCGTCCAAACAAACACTGAAAGGTTTTCAACAAGCCATGCCTGCAATTAGTTAGACACATTTGTCAGCCTACCTGTATTGGCCATCTCGGTCAAGTCACCATTCGTTTAGGTTAACGAGTTTTTGAGCGTGTGCGTCTCTTCTCTCTGCCAATCTAAAACTATGAGCACCTGTCAAGCCAGACAACAAATGACTTCTGTCCAGGAATTTCAAAATAAAATCCTTGTTGACGAACATTTTGATGACTGATGATGACATGATAATCAGTGTGTTTATAGGCGTTTTGAAAGGGTTTCATAAACCCAAGGGTCACAGAATCTACTCGACCAGACGACCATGCAATCCATATCAGTTGGACACAACCATTGAATGTCTTCTTTAAAAAAAAAACGTGAAAAGGAGATCTAATAATAGTAGCCTAAATGAAAGTGTTTTATTTTGTTAGGCTATTCTTTTTCTTCTTTTTTTAACATTGTCTTTACCTGACATTTTACGCTTTTATATTGAAGCCAGAGTCGCCAAATTTTCTGTGTTTTGTAGTTGATGTGTCGCTTGATGCACAAGTGCACCTGTTGGCAATGGCATCCCCATCAGGTAGGCTACTTTCCTATCTTCTTCTGTCACATCATTCACATCATTGTATAAACCTGTGTAAATAGCCTACCTCATAGAGTAGTTTACAATATTTATAGTCGACTTGTAGTTGTAGCTGAAAGTGACTTAAGGTTTTATTTGGCATATTTTATATAAAAAGTGCAGGCAACATGTGGTGCACTCACGGCCCTTTAGTGCCACCAGGTGGATGAGAGCCTGGGATAACTCACTGGCGCACAGGAATATATAAATGGTCACTTTAAATTCACTACACACACACACACACACACACACACACACACACACACACACACACACACACACACACACACACACACACACACACACACACACACACACACACACACACACACACACACACACACACACACACACACACACACACACACACACACACACACTTTTGCCAATATTGTTAATGTAGGCTACAAGGCGCTATTACAGAATAATTCAACTAATTTGCCATGTTGGCAATCAATGACACATTAGTCTCCACAGGTTTCACATTATGGTGTAATAGGCCTTTAGTGCCACCAGGTGGAGGAATAGGCCTAACAAAACGTGAGAGTAGACCTTCCCAAGAGTGCAATTTTTCCAGTTTTAAGCAAAGTTGAAGATATTTTATTTCCAGCGCTTTGGCAAACATGGTCAGGGAATACAAAATAAGCAAAAAATAATGACAGCTTTGATTACTGCAATGCTGTCAATGGTAATACAAAATCAGAGTGTTCACAAATCCATGAGCAGTTGCTGAGTTTTAGGCATTTAGGGCCAATAATAATTTAGTGAACAATGTAACAATGTCTGTTTTCCTTTATGCTACTACAGTATTATGTATTACAATAATTTTGTGGCAACACATAGCCTACTTACCTTATTAACGTTACACAGACATAGAGTAATTTGGTACATGTGTCAAAATGCAATACACAGGAAATTACTTTGCACTTTAAATAGAAAATACAACCAATGGGAATAAACTGATCATCTCTTAGTTCATCAATCAGTGAAAAGGTGAGTCCCTGATTCCCTATACATTGTAGCTCCATTGGTCTAGGTCTGTTTTGTTAGGGAGGGCTTGCAGTCGTCACAGTCTGCCTCAGAATAGACCTTTCTAGGCAAGGTGCGGACGGTGCCTCGACGTCTGAGGTTCAGCACCCGGGCCGTGATCAGATAGCCAATCTCACACATGTTGAGAAGCACGCACAGCACAGACGCCCCCACCATGAAGTAGGTGAAAATCGTCTTCTCCGTGGGCCGGGATATGTAGCAGTCCACCGAGTTGGGGCAGGGCGCGATGCTGCACACCACCCGCCTGGGCAGCCGGAAGCTGTCGTAGATGAGGTGGAGCAGGTAGAGGAAGCCCACCTCCACGGCGGTCTTGATGAAGAGGCTGAGAAGGTAGGTCCACCACAGGCCCCCGTGCTTCTGGCCCGTGTTGTCATACAGCCGAGCGTTCTCCCCATGCTTGGCCCGGTACTTGCGTTCCCGCTCCTCGCGGTAGGCCACGTGCAGCACCACCATGAAGGACGGGCAAGTGATGAAGATGAGCTGAAGGGCCCAGAGGCGCACGTGGGAGATGGGGAAGAAGTGGTCGTAGCAGATGTTGGTGCAGCCAGGCTGGAGGGTGTTGCAGTCGAAGTGTCCCTGGTCGTCGCTCCACACGCGCTCAGCCGCCACCACGAAGACCATCACGCGGAAAACGAAGACCACGGACAGCCAGATGCGACCGAAGGCAGTGGAGTACTTGTTCACTCCGCTGAGCAGATCTTGCAGAGATTTCCAATCCATGAGTTCGGCTCTGGCTTTGACCTTGGAAGAAGTCTTTCTTCAAACCTTTGAGCGAGATGAACCAGAGCGCTAGAACAAGATAGAGAGACAAAGTGTTCATCTTAAGAGAGTGTTGAGAGGTGTACATATCAAGAGACGTACAAAGATCTCAAGGAGATAATCACAGAATAAACAATGAGTATAATTACACGTATAGAGATGATAAACCATTTTATAAGCCTGGTATTCTAAAAATGTTTGTTTACTGCATGTTTTATACATAGATGTCCTCCTTTCGGAGCATTTCTCACGGAAAGCCAATTCCCACAGTTAAAGGGTACGTGTTTACTTACAGTTGGCACTTTGAAGAAAGACGCCTTTAATATTTGACATTTGCTTGCTCGACACATAAAACAATCCAGAGTGCAGAGTGCAGATAAAGACTTGGCTTTAGGCTCGTACATTATGAGGAAGGCATGAGTTAAAGCGTGGATATTTTTTTTTAAATCTCTGCATCCTCCAAATAAATTATACTTTACTCACAATTGTACCTATTGTACTTTTACCCTCCATTGGCACTTGAAGAATACTTTTTTCCAAATTTGTTTTCTAGGCTGTATTGCAGAATTATCCTTTTACGTTTCATGCCTGTTGCTTTACTACAACATATTTGGCAAAGTCTTAAACTGGAACAACACATAGCCAGCTAGTAACAAAATCACAAGTTACATTTCATATCAATTTACCTTTAGAAGACAGGCCTTATACTCAGTCCATCGCTCTGTCCAGCACATTGGCATGAAGTCAAGAGGTAGTTCAAGCAACCGCTCTCCTCCACCTGATCTATAGTATTAGCTGAGTGAAGGAAGAAACTCTTGGCCATCATGTGAAGGTGTGGCCACTGCATTCTGGCATCCAGCCAGAATGTACCTTTAATCCGCCCTCAATGAAGGTCTACTTCCACCTTCTTATGCCGGAGAATCACTTCACTGAACTCAACTTCTGTCTCTAGCTTTTTGTCGTCATCAATTTATCTCAGAATTGGCACTCAGCTAAAAGTCGACTGAGTTCTTAGAACAATACATATTAAAACCATTATTAGATTTATACAGTAATTGGGCTGTCAGTGGCTGATGAATAGGGCAATGGAAGTGTGTCGACAGGTACAAGAAACTTAACAAAATAACAAACAGAGGCTTGATTGGATGACGACCATGGCTGCTGACTTCATGCAACTACAGTAGAATAAATGCACAAGAAGTAGCCCCCCGGATCCCGTTTAGTGTCTTTATCTACCATAGCTATGCTTACATGGCGACTGATTGCCACATTACTCAACAAGTGACTTGATATCAGTTCCATTGGGCAACTTGGATTGTGAGAAATGTCCTTTGTCTACCTCTACCATTTGATTAGTCGGGATAAAAACAGGGCCACCACCTACGATTTGTTTGCGCAAGAAATCTGGAGCCATTGGTGCCGGCACAGCCCTGAGATATGGAGTACCAGTATCACATAAGCAGATAGAAAAAGTATGTGCTCATTGCACATGTAGTTTATTTATTTCCTCAGACCGTAATGTAGTGTTGTACAATCAGTTCTATCAGAGATAATGGTACTCCTGCTCATGTAGGATGCTAGACATCCTGCATCCTAAGGAATGCAGGATGTGGTTAATTGCTCGTTACTCATAGTTTGGGTGGTCCGACAATTAGGAGTTGTCATTTGAACACAAAGGTTAGATCGTACTGTTCCCAGGAGGTGTGTCGCTTTTTTTCCCCTGATTTGCTTTTGAACATGTTTTAATCACCCATTTACCACAAGGGTTTCAATCAAGACCTCACCTGGTTTGACTTACTCCCGTATCTGCCCCGCATGTGCGAGTGTCATAATGATACCTGATTTCTCATTCAAAAACATGGCTGAATCACCTGCATATGATTGGGTTCAGAAATCCTTCCAGGGAAGATAGAGGAGGGATGTGTGGCATAGGAAATTTAACAGGTTGTTTATTTTAGAAAATATAATTTTACCCCTGCATCATCATCACCCCCCCCCCCCAGCCCCCCCCGCTTCATTTTTGGGATAAAGGTCATGCCTTTATGTCTGCTCATATACAGCTCTTTTGAGAAAATGAATCTCTCTAATTTCCAGTGTAGGTTTATATTCACACTGTACCACTCTTGGACCTCAGTGACCACAACAGTGAACACACATCAAGTGAAGTATATTTTTTATTTTACCACTGTGACATTCCGGCAACATATAACAAGATACTCATATAAATAAACTGAGTAAAATCAAATAATATACCAATTACTTCAGATCACAAACATACAAAAAGCATCACACACATCACATCACATCAACACTATAGCGGGACCAAAACATTACTGAACATGGTTTTAATGTCAAATTATTTAATGTCAAATTATTAAACAGGGGGGGGAAACTTGACCCAGACTTTGTAAACAATGTTTTCATTGTTAAACTTTTGCAGATATGGCCAACAATACAGAAGTTACAAAACAGTAAATGTACCCCCCCCCCCCTTGTTCAGCCATTTTTTCCCTCTTTGTTCAGCTATTCTCTCAAGTCAAACTTTACACAGTGATATGTCTCTCAGGAGATTGCCAGACTGTAGGCTGGGGCTGAACCCTCGTTGGCTGCATCTCGCCTGTCGTCGACCATTTTGACCTTCTCCAGCGAATGCTCCTTCCCGTTCAGAGGGATCTTGGCCATGGCGAAGGAGTTTTGTTTCACGGAGCGACGGCCTCCTCTGAAGCACTCCCAGCATCTCTTGCTTAACAGGTAGAAGACCTCCAACAGAGTGAGGACGATGCACACGAAGCTGGTCACCACCATGAAGATGGTGAAGATCTTCTTCTCCGTGGGCCTGAGGAACAGAGGTGACAATAAGGTGAAAATCTATTGATCCATGGAGGGAAATTTGCTTTTCACTAGTAGGGCCCAGGTCTGGGTCAGCTACTGAACCACCATCCTGAACCTTTAGTGTCTTGCTCAAGAACTCATGATGTTTGATAGGAGGCTAAAAGTTGGAAGTTACTCTTACCTTGCGATGTAGCAGTCCACCACATTGGGACAGGGGTCCTCGGTGCATTTCACCAGCGGCGGGAAGAAGGTGGCCTCGTAGATGTAGAACAACAGGAAGATGAACACGGCCTCCACCGCTATCTTGAAGAGCAGGGTGAGGAAGTAGGTCCACCAGAGCCCCCCACGCTTCTTGCCCGTGTTGTCATAGATGGGGGCGCAGTTCTCTCCGTGCTTCAGCCGGTGCTTGCGCTCCCGCTCGTCCCGGTAGGCCACGTGGAGCACCACCAGCAGCGACGGGCAGGTGACGAAGATCAGCTGCAGGGCCCACAGGCGGGTGTAGGAGATGGGGAAGAAGTGGTCGTAGCAGACGTTGAGGCAACCGGGCTGGCGGGTGTTGCAGTCAAAGTCCTTCTGCTCGTCGCCCCACACCTTCTCGGCGGCCACCACGAAGACCATGAGCCTGAAGATCAAGACCACGGAGAGCCAGATGCGGCCGAACGCAGTGGAGTACTTGTTCACCCCGCTCAGGAGGCCCTGCAGGAAGGCCCAATTCATGCTGTTGTTTTAGAGCGGCCCTCCAAAAGTGAAAAAACCTCGAAACACCCCAAACACGTGGCACACGATCTGGGTGCTCAAGTCCTCCACCCGACGCCTTTAACTCAACACAACATGTACCGAACTGAGCATGTCAGGCACGACAGCTCTTTAATACACTACTTATTACCGCTGCCTTCTTGGCACAGGTTGGAGGGGAGGGAAGAATATTGAAGAAAAGCAAACACAGACTCATTCCACTGCTCGCTCACAGGTGGGAGTGGTGATATACGAAACAGCTTGACGAACATGGGCAGGAGAGAGAGAGAGAGGAAGAGAGAGATTAACACTCTGATTCACCCAACTGTGCTGTCTGGATTCAGGGTGACTACACGGTTCAGTAAGATGAATCAAAGACTTTTAAGGCTTTTTAAGGGTAGTTCAATTGTAAAACAATACACAGCAAAGTGCTATGCAACTAGGGAGATTTCTTACCAGAGAAGCAATGTGAACTGAGAAAAAGCAACATTTGAAAGATTGTATTTAAGACCTGTTATGGCCTGAATTGAGATCATTTAGCTTGTTTGTGTGTGTGTGTGTCTGTGTGTGTGTGTTTGAGCTGTGAACGTTATATGCTATGATAAGAAATGTGAAGTGTCTGTCTGTGAGTGAGTGAGTGAGTGAGTGAGTGAGTGAGTGAGTGAGTGAGTGAGTGATCGATCACAGCTATGCCATTTTATGTGAAATCGCACTGAATCTTTCAGGAAGTGTAAAGAGCACCTTTGCGGTTGACCTAACAGAGACAGATTTTTTAATTAGGTAATTAGGGTCGATTAAATGTGCAAAATGACTAATTAGTGGCCAAAATGACCCAAAACAGGTTCAGCACCATGGAGAGCTCCAGAGTGGAGGAGCCCACAGGTGCTTCACAGTGGAGCAGCTCACAGGTGAGCAGAGTTTGAATGAGTGAGGTGGACTATGAAAACCCCTCTGGGGAGAGAGAGGAGAGGCTGCATGCCAACTCTGTGAGTGAGGCCTGACTAAAGTCACACAGGGACAGGTATTCTGCAATATTGAGAAACTATTGGTATGTAGAAATGTAATCTTTTCTCTTGGAACTTAATGAAGACTGAGGACACAGTGGTGTACAATTGGGTGTGCATGTTATTTTCTATTTTGTTTCAACCACACAGCAATGTGTCCTGTTGATGTGCCGGGGCATCATGACCCCTGACCTGCTGTATGCTGCTTAGAATAAGAGTGTCAGCTAAATTGTAAAGAGTATGTCTGCCTATAGTCAGTGTGCACAGAGAGCAATCAACTTTTCACTTTGCATTTTGATTTCCCTCCCTTTCATAAAAGTGCTTCCTGAATCACTGCTGCAATTGTGTGGTGTTGCGTCAAGTCAGCCAGAACTAGCAAGAATTTGCGGAAGTTAGATGATTTTGCATTTAAAATTAAAGTGTACAAATCAATCAAAAAACGTGTGTTGTAGGTTGTATGGAACATCTTTTTTTTTCACTTTAGCCTTCCTATATTGGGCCAGTGTTTAGTTTATTTAGTTTATTTGTTTAGCACAAATTTAGGTACAAATCTGTGCAAGGTGGGAACGAAGCCTTTGCAGGCTTGTACAGAGTTCCACACCTACTCATATTAATTTCGTGACATGCAGGCTAAACATTCAACAAAAAAAAAACACAGAAAAAGAAAAGCTACATGTTAAATTAGCAAAGCAGTGAAAACAAGGTAATTTGCATCTGGAGCAAAAGCAAGAAGGCTAAGAGGAGAACAAAGTCTGTTCGAGAAAAGTTGTCAAAATCTGTCAGAGAAGGATGAGTACAGGGATCAGGAGGACAGTAGATGTTTCTTCAGGTGCTTTTTGAAAGCAGAATAAGAGGACATTGATCTTAGCGGTAGTGGTTCTCTCTCTCTCTCTCTCTCTTATGAATGTACCCCCTTTCAGGCATGTTTTCAGCCAAGTAATTTACACCAGCACAAAACATTTGGTGGGGGGGGGGGATTGTATTTGCATGTTATTTTGCAGAGTAATGAACATTAAATGGGTTCGTCAGTTAATTTTGTCAGACTTACAATTTAGTGAGATATGCTTAAGCTTCACTTGTGATTTTTGTCATTCTGTGTTCTTTTCTTTGCTTCGCGTGTTGATCATCGAAGAAAATAATGTCTCACACAAGTGGATCCAAAGGGTCGTAGCTGCTCCAAAGACCACCACCACTGCACCACCACCACCACCACCAACAACAACAACAACAACAACAATTTTTTTTCTTCTGGCTGCCCCCTGCAGTCGAAGGGTAATTGGACTCCCATTTGAGAAACACTGTTAGGCTACTAAAAATAAAAAGAATAGGAAAAATATCCAACTTGCAGTGTTTGCAGCACGTTCGTCAATGCGAGTTTTATTTTTAACCGGAAATCAATCCTTAACTTGGTGAGCTTGACAGTCACTGTGGTGTCGGGCGAGGGGGTCATAAATTCAGAGACAGACTCCCATATTTACATATCTGCTAACGTTTCCCACTGCATCGCAGGACTATACAATGTGACCCTGCACGGTTCATCCTGTCCTAGGTGTTACCCGTCAGCTCTGGACCGGACCGAGGAGTTTGTTCTGCAGAGTTGGGTGGACCAGGACTTTTTCAACAGTTTTCCCCCATCTCCTCTGTCCGTCCAGCCGGCTGCTGCCTGCCTCTACATCGACCTGAGGTAAGAGAGAGGTGCGCCGCTTTGGGACAGTCTGCTAGCTAACTAGCGAGCTAGCTCGTTAGCAGCTGAGTATTTTCTGTTCCCTCGAGCTAACGTTGGCTCGCAGCCGTGTGTCAATGGTCTCATCGCTAAACTAGTACTAGTATATATCAGCTTGTCTGAAATATTGTCAATGTCACGTTAGCGAATTCTCCGTGACTTCAGTGTTAGCACCATGAGCTAACTAGCCCAAGCTAGCTTGACAATTGTCAAGTTAGTCGAATATAAAGACTTCCGGTCACAACCTTCAAAATATCTTAAAAATATCAATAAAAAAAGTTGTGTCTGATAGACAGAATCTCATCAACCGGGGGCCCTATTGTGAACTCAATTATGACTCCTTGATGAAAGGTGGATACGAGGGATCAGCGTGACATCACACCCACCCAGAAATACAAACGTTAATATCTAAAAAACTATAGGCTACATCGGTTACATGCTGCCACTCCGACGTGCTGCCACTCCGACGTTCTGCCACTCCGAAATATCGGCACTCCGAAAGGGGGTCTATATTCCCCGTTTTTCACTAACCTCTCCCAACCCCCACGCCAAACCTAACCTCCCCCTATGCCTAAACCTAACCTCCCCCAGACCCTAACCCAAAACCTAACCTCTCCCACCCCCACGCCTAAACCTAAGGTCGGCATTGCGGCTTCTAAGGTGAACGACCGCCAGTCCGAATGATGGAAGTTAACGTTCGGAGTGGCAGCATGTCGGAAAGGCAAAGGAACCCCATCCCGGTTTTACCCCTATTGTCAACAGCCAAGGTAGCCCTTCTCAAGACGTGGGTATGAATCATACCAGCGTCCTGAGAAATGCTTTTATTTTGAAATTGCTGTATTTCCTGTCTGTTTCTGCCTCTTTCTGGCTTGACGTATGTCAGGCTAGCGGTCTATCGGTGGGACGGCTGGTGCGCCAGCAAACTAATAGCAAAGAGTTAAGTGTTAGCTTAGCCAACATAGCGAGCTACTAGCGTTATCTCTTGTTGTTGTAGGGTTGCCAGCATGCTAAGCAAGCCAGCTTAACCGCAATACACTGCAGCAAGTCCAGTCCCCTGCCTGGCTCAGTAGAGGTCCAGCCGAGCTGTGCTCCAGCGAGCCATGCGACAGTGGTGTGTCCCGGTTGCGACCCCACGCACTGAACCACTCCCCACGGGGCGCCTCTCAGTGTCACCCCCTCCAGCAGGTAACGATGGCACACATATTTCACTTTTTTTTTTTTATCAACCTCTGCTGTCAAGTACATAATCACCTTGTTTTTCCACTAGAGCCTAGAATACGTCTGGTAAAATCGTCTGACTTGTCTTGCACGGCGAGAAAATTTGCACCAATGTCAAGATGATTTACAACTGTCATTTCTTTTAAATGTTACTTTCTTATCGGCAAAGCTGCATACGTGTTAGACCCAGCCTTTTTAAGGCACACATAAATAGTTGAGGTGCTGATACATTCCACTAAACATTTTCTTTCAATATAATTTTGCAACTTTTAGAGTTTGTTCACTTCACTCTGTTATGACTGCTCGCTGTAGCCCGCCACGGTGTGTTTTGCTGGAAGAAGATATTCTGAACTGGTGAAGCAGTTCAGTAAAAGCTGAAACGAAACTGCTGCTTGGCGGATCTATGTATGCCGAATTGAAGAGCAGCTATGGTGGTCAAAAGTATATTACTGTATGTAATGTTCTACCAGGTGTGTCTACCTTTGTCAGTAAGCAAGGCCATGGTAAATTGACAGATGTTTTAATAGTGTTGGAGTGATGTTCCCTCAATACAAAAAAACAACGCATCAGGACTAGGCTGACTGGACCAGATGTTAGGTTATGACAGTGTGCCAGCATCAGGACTAGGCTGACTGGACCAGATGTTAGGTTATGACAGTTTGCCAGCATCAGGACTAGGCTGACTGGACCAGATGTTAGGTTATGACAGTTTGCCACCATCAGGACTAGGCTGACTGGACCTGATGTTAGGTTATGACACTTTGCCAGCATCAGGACTAGGCTGACTGGACCAGATGTTAGGTTACGACAGTTTGCCAGCATCAGGACTAGGCTGATTGGACCTGATGTTACGTTATGTGTGCCAGCATCAGGACTAGGCTGACTGGACCTG
This sequence comes from Poromitra crassiceps, assembly GCF_964638095.1. Classification (NCBI taxonomy): domain Eukaryota; kingdom Metazoa; phylum Chordata; class Actinopteri; order Beryciformes; family Melamphaidae; genus Poromitra; species Poromitra crassiceps. The sequence goes on along the minus strand of NC_139643.1, from coordinate 29,568,794 downwards.
ATGTTAGGTTATGTGTGCCAGCATCAGGACTAGGCTGACTGGACCCGATGTTACGTTATGTGTGCCAGCATCAGGACTAGGCTGACTGGACCTGATGTTAGGTTATGTGTGCCAGCATCAGGACTAGGCTGACTGGACCTGATGTTAGGTTATGTGTGCCAGCATCAGGACTAGGCTGACTGAACCAGATGTTACGTTATGACAGTTTGCCAGCATCAGGACTAGGCTGACTGGACCAGATGTTAGGTTATGTGTGCCAGCATCAGGACTAGGCTGACTGGACCAGATGTTAGGTTATGTGTGCCAGCATCAGGACTAGGCTGACTGGACCAGATGTTAGGTTATGTGTGCCAGCATCAGGACTAGGCTGACTGGACCAGATGTTAGGTTATGTGTGCCAGCATCAGGACTAGGCTGACTGGACCAGATGTTAGGTTATGTGTGCCAGCATCAGGACTAGGCTGACTGGACCTGATGTTAGGTTATGTGTGCCAGCATCAGGACTAGGCTGACTGGACCCGATGTTAGGTTATGTGTGCCAGCATCAGGACTAGGCTGACTGGACCTGATGTTAGGTTATGACAGTGTGCCAGCATCAGGACTAGGCTGACTGGACCAGATGTTACGTTATGTGTGCCAGCATCAGGACTAGGCTGACTGGACCAGATGTTAGGTTATGTGTGCCAGCATCAGGACTAGGCTGACTGGACCAGATGTTAGGTTATGTGTGCCAGCATCAGGACTAGGCTGACTGGACCAGATGTTAGGTTATGTGTGCCAGCATTCAGGACTAGGCTGACTGGACCAGATGTTAGGTTATGTGTGCCAGCATCAGGACTAGGCTGACTGGACCAGATGTTAGGTTATGTGTGCCAGCATCAGGACTAGGCTGACTGGACCCGATGTTACGTTATGTGTGCCAGCATCAGGACTAGGCTGACTGGACCTGATGTTAGGTTATGTGTGCCAGCATCAGGACTAGGCTGACTGGACCTGATGTTACGTTATGTGTGCCAGCATCAGGACTAGGCTGACTGGACCTGATGTTAGGTTATGTGTGCCAGCATCAGGACTAGGCTGACTGGACCAGATGTTACGTTATGTGTGCCAGCATCAGGACTAGGCTGACTGGACCTGATGTTAGGTTATGTGTGCCAGCATCAGGACTAGGCTGACTGGACCTGATGTTAGGTTATGACAGTGACGTGTGCCAGCATCAGGACTAGGCTGACTGGACCAGATGTTAGGTTATGACAGTGACGTGTGCCAGCATCAGGACTAGGCTGACTGGACCTAATGTTAGGTTATGACAGTGACGTGTGCCAGCATCAGGACTAGGCTGACTGGACCTGATGTTAGGTTATGACAGTGTGCCAGCATCAGGACTAGGCTGACTGGGCCTGATGTTAGGTTATGACAGTGTGCCAGCATCAGGACTAGGCTGACTGGACCAGATGTTAGGTTATGTGTGCCAGCATCAGGACTAGGCTGACTGGACCAGATGTTAGGTTATGTGTGCCAGCATTCAGGACTAGGCTGACTGGACCAGATGTTAGGTTATGTGTGCCAGCATCAGGACTAGGCTGACTGGACCAGATGTTAGGTTATGTGTGCCAGCATCAGGACTAGGCTGACTGGACCAGATGTTAGGTTATGACAGTGACGTGTGCCAGCATCAGGACTAGGCTGACTGGACCTGATGTTAGGTTATGACAGTGACGTGTGCCAGGGTGATCTCACTTTATTTCCAACCTGGATGAATGGAGCAAGGTTAGCCCCAAGTGTCTGTGCCAAGTAGTTGAAACTGTGCCAAAGTTTTGAATGACCCAAGGGTTCCTCAGAGGAGAATGCAGTTTATGTAAATTAAATTAAAGTAAGTCAGTCACTCTTGTAATCAAAGTACTCCATTCATGATAAATATACCCAGATGAAACAAATGTAGTGTCTGAATCCAGCATTTCATATTATTTTAATTTGCCTTTTCATCTATTAATATTTTTCCCTCTTATCAGGGTGCCTGCAGGTCCTGAAACAGTCTTTCGTCATCTAAACTCAATGCCTTAAAAGGTGTTGAATACAGATAAATATAGCATTTTAAGTTAAATTTACTCTGAGATGTGTGACAGATGTTGCAAGAGAAATCAGCGCAGTCTCTCAGACCTACAGTATATTATGATAGTTGTTTTCATTTTCATGTTCATTTTGCAAAATTAGTCTTCTATCATTCAAGTGGCACTTTCAGTGTCTTTAAGTGTCAAATTTAACTCGACAGAACTTAGACCCCAGTTTACGTGTCTTAGATGCCAGAATGGAGTGCTGCGAGGTCGAGCCGCGCTACACCATCGAACAGATCGACCTCCTGCAGCGCCTGCGCCTGTCGGGCATGACCAAACCCCAGATCATCCACGCCTTGGAGTCCCTGGAGAGGCTGGACCCGGACCACCGCACGCCGTACTGTGACCCCCACCCCGCCCCGTCCGACAACAACACCCCGACCACAGCCGCCCCGGCCCCCTCCTCGTCCTCGTCCTCCTCTTCCTCGCTCTCCCTGGCTTCTGCCACCACGCAGACCTCCGGCCTGGATGGTCCCGCGCTGTCCCCCAGCAACAGCTACGAGGCCTCCCCCCCGCCCCTCTACCCGCCCGCCGCAGGGGTCCAGAGGTCGTTCAGCTACGACATGATGGGAGAGGAGGAGTGGGACCTGGAGGAGAAGGTGGAGGAGTACATGAGGTGAGAAGGAGGCAGAGATGCTCACAAGTCATTTTTTGCAAGTCCCAAGTCAACTCAAGTTTTTGAGCTAGAGTTCAAGTCAAGTGTCAAGTCTTTGAGGGGCAAGTCCAAGTCACATCTCAAGTCTCTTGTTATGCGTTGTATCGTCTGCTGGATGCCATCCGGTCTGCTTAGAACACTGCATAAAACTAAGGAATTCAAAGCATGTGCTGTATTATCCTCACTCCTTCTATTGGCATACATTATCAGCATTGATTAGAAGGTGACATTATCGCTAGTAGACATTTCCTTAATGTCAATGCACCAAAAAGATTACAAATAAAGATTCTTCATGAGTCCCAAATTTCGAGTCCGAGTTGAGTCTCAAGTCTGTTGAGGACGAGTCTCAAATCAAGTCTCACGTCACTGTGTGTGACTTGAGTGCGACTCGAGTCCAAGCCCCCATCTTTGGAAGGAGGGAGGGAGAGGATGGCGACGCTTTAGTGTTGTCAGAGCGAGAGATGAATTAAGGCTATATGAGGACAACTTAAAGGCAAGTACAAAACGCTTGGTGGAAAGGAGACTATTATAACATCAGATAATGACAGCGAACGTCCCCAGAGGTGCAGGCTTATTCTCCGGAATATTTAGTTGAGATAATTCAGGTCAGGTGTATCAGGGACAGCTGAATAAAGAGAGGCATCAGTGGATAAGGTTAGGCAGCTGTGATGATGGCTGTTGTTTTAACCACCGTGTGTAATGGTCCTGATGCCATGCCGGCTTCTTCTTCTTCTTCTTCGTGCTACAGGAGGGACAGCAACCTTGTGAAAGAAGAGATCAAAACGTTCCTCAACAATCGCAGGATCTCTCAGGCAATAGTGGGCCAAGTCACAGGTACTCTGCTTTCCCTAATGTGTTTTTACTGAATCATTACAGCCTGCTTCAAAGGGACAAGGATATTAGCGACTTGTAACTAGGTAATGCAATTAGGTGCTTAACCCATTGATACCTGATGCAGCATTTGTGTGTATATCCCTCATTTGTGTGCATATCCCTTTAAGACCGCGAACCGCGTTAATGCGGTTCGTGGTCTTAAAGGGATACACACACACACAAATGCTGCATCAGGTATCATTTGCAGTAATCCTGGCTGCCTAGTATTGGCTGATGATGATGATGATGATGTAAAAATGCACTGTTTGCATTTTACAACAATCCTCAATTAAAACAAATAATTATTTCTTATAAGAATAAAACAAAATAGTCGACACATCATTTTTTCCCTACACTTGTCTCAAACAGCTTATTAATGGACTCTCAGCAACACCGTGTTCAGAAAAGGTTAACCGATAAAAACAGGGCAGTAGGTTAGGTATAATAATAATAATAATAAAACAAAATGACATTTACGCTGCTCTTCTAAACAATAGCTGCTATGCCTATTGACTTCACAAATGTCAACAATTCAGCATTTGTACAAATCAGGAGACCTTTTTCTCTCTCCCCCCGTCGAAGTCTTTATATTGCACCAAAGTGTATGCCATTAAGGTATCAATAACAGGACGGCTTCATTAGTTGAATCCAAGTACTTGGGAACTGGCTCATTGCCAATGGCAAAACTAGCGATGCTATCGGTGCACCGCTAGATAAAATGATGTAATTAATGTGTTGGAATAACATGTCTCGCCTCCACCATCTCCCTTTGCGCCTCCTCTCATCCCACCCCGCAGGCATCAGTCAGAGTTACATCTCCCAGTGGTTGCTGCAGCAAGGCCTGGAGATGAGCGACTCCAAACGCAGAGCTTTCTACCGCTGGTACCTGCTGGAGAGAAATAACCCAGGTGAGGCGCAGGGCAGAGGTGGAGGATTGTGGCAGTTAGACTGGGATCAGAAGGGTTTCAGATGCAGTGTGGGTTTGGACTCTTACAGAGCAGAGGAGTGGGTTTAGGGATCAGTGCATGGAGATTGGACGTTGGATACAGACAGACTAGGTCTGTGATTGAGTGCAGAGCAGGGCCAGGAGGCTGCATGTGTGATGAATGATAAGGGAGCATTGATTGATCGGTGTAGGATGGAAGTCTATGAGAAAAATGACGTTATTTGTGTCTTTTGTGAGCGTGAACCACTGCTTGCTAACCTTCCCTTGCACCTGTCCTCTTCCCCCTCGTCCTGTCTGTGTATTGCATGGTAAACCCTCCCACCTCACTCGTGCTCATTCCATCCTGGTCCTTGAGGGCTGTGAGGTCAAGGAAGGACAAGAGACAAATCTATAATTTTAGAGGAAAGACAAATGATAAAGGTAGTCCTGTCACTGGAGATGCTAATCAATAATGTTAAGGCTTCTGGTTGGAAGTGAAACTTTAGTGGGTGAATGCGGTTTGTCTGTACAGGCTAGAGTAACAGTGCTTAAAGACCTCTGGACAAGTGCCGGATTTCCGGCATCTGGACATTTTTCAGATTCATAAACTATTTTCGACAAAAAAAAAGAAAAGAAAAATCACTTCATGTGAATTTTTGTTTTTGATGCGTTTTATTCAACCCTATTTAGCATAGCAATATTTTACATTTACCAATGGAATGCGAGCAAGTTGTCTCCCCCCCAAATTATTTGAACAGCAAGCTACTTTCTATCTCGATGTAGCACAGATTCCATGATGTAGCAAAGCTGAAATATGGAAATGAAGTTTATGAAAGCAGGGAAAGAGACAGGCGTCACCGAGACAGGAGTAAAAAACAAGTGATAGGCATGGTTTGAATAAACGGGTGGAGACGAGAAACCGTTTCACACTTGGCGCCACAAATGAAGGGAAGCGGTTGCTTGTTCTGCACTGTGTGCTCAACCAGCAGAAAGAAAGTGCTCTTTCCACATGGGGTAAACCCCAGACAACGCTGCTGTGTGTGCGCTCAGATATCTGACCACACCGGGAGCCACACTTGCCGTTAGTTGCTGCTCCAGCGTCAATGGCAGACCTGAACGTGATCTTTCACAATTTAGTTTATATCGCGGTCGTTGCTCCCCCCCTTCTGCCGATCTGCGTTGTAGACTAGCACATGCTTCCTCCGATACATGTGCAGTCGCCAGCCGCTTCTTTTCTCCTGACAGCGAGGAGTTTCATTGGCAGGACCGGCACATGGGAGGATCACACGACTCCCCCCAGTTCCTCTCCCCCACAAACAGGCCAGACCAAACAAAGGAGGCGCTAGTGCAGTCCCACCCACAGACATGGCCAATTGTGTCTGTAGAAACTTCTGACCAAGCTGGAAGTACCGCTACCGGGAATTGAACCCGGGTCTCCGCGGTGCTCTTACATGTACGCTAGCCCATCTTTCACAATTTGCAATCGTCATTCAGCATCATAATGTGGCATTGCTTTGGCTGTTCTCTACAGAACTCCCCAGGGGTCACCTGTGAAGAAAAAAATAATTTGATGTGGTAATCCATAAGGGGACTGATTGGTAAACTGTGCATAGATTAGTAAACCATGCCCTCAAATTAGTAATCAGTGCTCACAGAGTCCTAAACCATGCCCGCAGATTAGTAGACTGTGCACACGGATTTGTAATATGTATATTGATAACGTCAAACAGGGACAACAGAGAGACCAACAGAGTTCCATACAATTTAATTAACATGCTTCCCTACAAGCATTATTAAATGGGTTTCCTATTGTCACCAAAACACACATCCGATCATAAATTAGACCTGATTTGATTAATCAATGGTTATGGTTCACATTATGCTGTAGGTGCCTAATGGCTATTACAGCTCACTATATGTATGCCAAGCAGTGTGTAATGCTCTGGCTCACTGTATACAGTATATGCCTAAAAGTCCCTCTTTGATGTTATCAGCATAGCTATTATAAATCTGTACGCATGGTTTCCTAACCCGTGCTGTGGGCACAGTTTAGGAGTAAATTGTAATATAAACATGCCCACTGATTTAGCATAATTTTTTTTTGGTACCAGCCCAGGTGACCCCCCTGGGGGGCTCCACACTTATCCTCATTGAGGTGGGTTTATAGAGTAATAGTCTGACTCAACGGACAGTGTTTCCTCTAGGATGGAGTTGGAGCAGCGATGGTGAAGCGCGCCCTGCCTAGTCGTATCCTATCTAGGAGATACAGTCAATAAAATTGGATTTGGCAATAGGGATCTACTATTCCTATAATATTCCTTCCTATAGTATTCCAATAGTATTCCAATAGTATTCCAATAGTACTCCTACAGTGTCCTCCCTGTCACCTGTGCTTCCTACACTTATGCGTTGTGCTGACATCAGGTAAGCGCAAAGTTTCTTGTTTATATATGGCAAGTTTTACATACTCATACGCAATTTGATTCCACCAAAACAAGTTCCCGCGCGACACTATTTCCCCAAGGACACCATCGCTGGGCTTAGCACCGCCCAAGACAATTGTGATTGGTTTAAAGAAATGCAAACAAGGCAGAGCATTTTCTGTGTTTTCTCTAGCATGCTGGATATAAATCAGGCTAAAGTTGTCCATCATAACTGATAGAGAAAATTTACATCACATTAGCCTTTATTTGGACAATCACTAGTTATTAATATATTCATATACATTTCCATTTTAGTTACATATAGTTATGACACAGACATACTTCATATTTAGATGACCTGTGTACATTCACAGATAGACATCATATTTGGATAACCTGTGTACATACACAGACAGACGTATTTAGATAACTTGTACCTTACATTTGCAGCTCCTCTCTATCGCACACTGTGCCCTGTCACCGTGCCACGGTGCTCTCTACAGGGCCAGAATAACAGATAGGTTATACGTCTATCTGTGTATGTACACAGGTTATCCAAATATGAAGTATGTCTGTGTCATAACTATATGTAACTAAAATGGAAATGTATATGAATATATTAGTGATTGTCCAAATAAAGGCTAATGTGATGTAAACTTTCTCTATCAATAACTGTTGGTTTGTGTCAGGCAACATGCATTCACACTTCACAGCACATCTGATCTTGTGTATAAATATATATTCTTTTATATGATCAAGTCTCTGACATGAACAAAGCCACTGATGGACCATCTGCTGTCCCTGCTTTCTCCTCTCATCTAAATCCTTCCCTTCCCGTTTTTATTGAGTTATTTATTCATTCTTCACCACCCATGCTTTGCCATAGCTACTCTGTAGTTCTCAGCCCTGATCCTGGTGGTACTCCAGTGCTGGTTTTCATTCCTACATGGCTAACAAACAGGCTATTAACAATGATACTAACAATAACAACTTTTCTCTGCAATGTTTCCAATCCGAGGTGGGCACTTCGCTTACAATAAACCAAACTAACTAAACTCCTTTGGACCTCCCCCTATTGTAAACCTTGAGAAATGATAACACTTTGCCCTTTCTTACGTTCACACTAGTGTTAGCCCTATCTGGCGTATATATTCAATTTGTAAGCAACTAGACATTTGGTTTTGAATTGATCATGAATACAAACTGACAGGCAGGTCTACAGGAGTGTGCTAATGTAACTCAGAGCCACAGATGTAGCAGTTTTTTTAACATGGAGCCATCGAAACGTTAACTCTCCAATAATCACATCTGCCCACATCTGTCTATAATCTAATCTATGGCTGTGGCCTGCCTGACCATTGGTTTTGTCCTGACTGAAGGGCTGAGGTGGAGTGAAAGCCAGCACAGCCTGAGTCCCATGCCCAGGGCCAGGGGAGGGGACAGAGACAGAGACGGGACGGTAGCAGGGGCAAGCGCCAGCCTCACCAACATCCTCCCCAACCCCAACACCAACCTCAACCCCATCCCCAGCCCGGCCTGGGGCAGGCAGAGAGAGCTGCTGATGCACTTGCTGCCCTGGTACACTGCTGCCGCCGCAGCCGCCCAGGCACAGCCAGGTAACCGCGCCCTCGCTCTGGCCTCAGCAGCTTCAGCCTCAGGAGATACCTGACCTGATCAGCTGGCTGCTTGCTCCTCAGCCTCTCTTTTATCATCTAGGGAGGAATCTCAATAAGTCTCAAATGGCATTTTCCCCATCAGCAAAGAAACTGTAGAATTGTACTCCTAGTGATGAAAAGGACGCCGCTCCATGCTATTGAGATAGGTCCTCATGTCATTGCCATAGTCACAGTCCACGCGTCATCATTGTTCTCTTTGTTCTCAACAATCATTTTGCACAGATAAACTCATACGTTCGCCCTCTTCATCAGGTGCCACCTTGTCGATGCGTTCTTTGGTGAAGGAGGAGCCCGACTGGAGGACGGGGATCATGACTGGCGACAGGGGCGGCATGGTGGGCGGGCCTCTGAGGCTGCGCAGAGGAAGCAGGTTCACCTGGAGGAAGGAGTGCCAATCCATCATGGAGAGGTGAGGCGATCTTACTCGGGATTTAATGGTGAAAGAGACAATCGCGCAGCCTTTACATCATATGGGAAAGCTGGTGGATAGGAGCTTCCTACTGGAAAATTCAGTTTAGAATCCACCTTCAGCTGGGAAATGCTACTTGGGGAGTCAAGTTTTGGGCTGTGATTTCTCTGAATTCTGTAATCACCTGTCAAGTATAGCAAATGATCTAGAAGTTTTCATCACATACCGTTATTACTGTATAACTCACAGCTATGAGATAAGTCATGACTCATGTTATGATCACAACTCTAAAATTGCCATGACGGCACACTCCTAGTTGCTGTTTTTTTGTGTTTGTTGCAGAAGATGAACTTGCATGTATCACTCACTAAGTGCGCGTGTGTTCGGTGTGCAAAAGACTACCAGGAGCAACCGGAGTCTACAGAAAACCTCAGTCACGCCGTCTTGACGCCTTCAAACGAGTGAACACGTTCAAACCTGCAAGTCGTTGCTTTCATCCGTCACGTCGTTCCGACAGCTATTTCCCATACGTCGCGAATGCAGCGTTACAGGAGAATAACCGACTTAACCTTGCCACGGTCACGAGTCCTGCAGTGCCCTGCTGTCGGGACGTATTGCTGATAGAGTGGCTGTATATTATGCTCGTTCTTTATTCGGGGGTGTCGTGTCCTTGCTTATCACTCGGTAACATATTTGTCCCAAAACAATAACCGGGCTTCTCAGCCGGCAGACAAGAGGATGCTGAGAAAGAAGAGTAGACATTCTCCCCCCCCCCCGCTCCGAAACACCGCGCGCGATTGATTTCTCTATTATATGGCTGCTGTAAGTATAGGGTGCAGTCGTGCCACTCACCGTAATAAGACCACACAGGCACTCAGACAGGGCTCACCAGCACTGCTCCTGGATTACGCAATTTCACTGCAGTGCTGGTCCTTATGAGCTAGTTTAGACTGAAGGACGATACAGTAGAGGTTAAGATGATGTGGTGTGTGTGTGTGTGTGTGAGAGACGGAGTGGGCAGGATAGGGCAACAGAGAGAGAGAGAGGGAGGGTGAGGAGGATGAGAAGGCTGGGGAGAAATTGATCCATGTGTGTTTTGTAAAGTGAGATAATTATTCTTTTTCAGCCTTGGGAGGATATAAAGGGAGCGAGATGAGAATAAGGGAATTTAGGATAGGATCGGAGAGGAAGGACAGGGCGACTAAATGGGCAACCTCATATTTATAGGCCGCGGAAGGGATTTCAACGTGGAGTGATAAAAGTAGAGAATTTAATCCGCGTAATGTAGTCATTAATCTACTCCTTTACTGTGGCGAGGCTGCCGTGATTAGATTATGCTCGCAGCATTCTTATGCATCTGCTTTTTTTTTCATCGGATAAATGTCGTGTCCTCGCTTTCCTTCGATTCAGTACAAGGACTCCAGAAAGCGATGAGGTGTAAACGTGGGATGTGTCTTCTCGCTGTGCGGTGTGCATACGCTATCTTTTAATAAAAGTACAGCCTTTGTTTTGATGCGAGATGATTTATCTCTGGATGTTATCTCTTACAGTTTCTTCATGGAGAACCAGTACCCAGATGAGGCAAAGCGAGAGGAGATTGCCAATGCCTGCAACTCAGTCATCCAGAAGCCAGGTACCTAAGAAACATCTGTCACAGTGTCTGCGCCTGCTTCTATCCAAAATCCCCTCAGGCAACTGTTCATCATAATAGCATCACACATATATAATCAGTTTCTTACCAAAAAACAAAGCAGTTGAATACTGATTTGGAACGTCGAGGTGCCATCATGATGGTGCAATGTAGAGGGCTGCGGCCCAACCCTAATTTGGATATTGTTATTAGGTTATGCAAATCGATAGGGCTTCCTCTGATACATGTGCAGCCGCTTCTTTTCACCTGACAGCGAGCGAGGGGTTTCACTGGCAGGATGCAATGCGTGGGAGGGTCACACTACCACTCCCCACCCCCACCGGCTTCCACCCGCAGACACGGCCAATTGTGTCTGTAGGAACGTCTGACCAGGCCGGGAGTACTGCTGCTGGGAATTGAACCCAGTGCCCCCTAACACAAGAAAGAAAAGTGCGTTTTGGATCAAAGCACCACAAACGCTCATGTTTAAGTGATTACTGTTGATCCCTCCTTACCTTGCAAGATGTTGATGTCCAAGAGTCAGTCAACAAAGCCCTCAAGCCAGCCTGTGACTTAACTGACGTTCTCTCATTGGAAAACTATGTAACTGTGTTATCTCCTCTCCCAGTGTTCGATCTCATCCGGCACAACATTTTGGCAGAATGTTGTCTAAAGAGCCAAAAGATGGTATTGTTTTGTGACTTCAGTCAAAACATCAAAATGAAACAGAACTGTTGCGGAAGAATGCATTCGTTGATCCTCGCTATCGCGGGGATCAGGGCCCAGATGTGGAGGAGATTAAAGGCAACGTCAAACATGTGGTCCTCATTGAAAGACAGACAGACACTCCCTATGAGAGAGGAGAAATAGGAGGGAGGTGTTCAGTCTTTCACAGATTTCTACCTATTAGAACATTTTGTTTTTTCTACTTCTACAACGGACTAATAGAAAAAAACATGAAAATAGTGCCCCAAAAAAGTACAAACATATATTTAATATATTTTTGTACTTTTTTGGGGCACTATTTTCATAATTGTACTGTTTAAAAAAATATTTACAATTTGCATTTGTACTTTTATATTTTATTTGTACTTGCCAAGGCTGTTTTCTACAACCAGTGTCTATTCGACCATGTAGAAAAGCTGTGGCATTCATGGAAATGTGACCCACCCCCCTTATTAACTTATTTTGTGCCACGCAGCGGCTCTTATCCTTATCATGATGATACTGGCATAAATGTGAGCCATTCTATATACCTCTCTCAGCCTGCTGTCTGGGACTGTGTTACCAAGTCCCGCCAGAGTCTCACATCAGTTGTAAACACCGTGGATATTTATCTGATTTTGAGAATATGGACGATGCATTTGAATTCGATGGCCGCCCGTATTTATTTGAGCTGGAATAACGTTATATGGATTACAAACTGAAGAGCGGGGGCAACTACCAATGCGACGGACAGCAGACAGAGACAGGGTGAACACGCTGGCTGCAGCAAGGTAAATACAGCATCCATTTTCTCATTGTCTCTATGATATAATAAGGATATGAGCCGGTGCGTGGCAGAACATAAGCTATTTACAGGGTGTAAATGCAGGGATAGCATATGCCCTATCGGCCTCTGTTCCAGGCCGTTGCGCGGTGCGCTGTAGCTTTATACTGGATCAGACATTTCTGTTCAGGGTGACTTGTAGAACATAAATCAAGCTGGAAATAACGTCCAGGTTGTAAAAAACCAGAATTCTCCTTTAAGTGACAAAGATGGTAATCGACGTCCAAATCAGCGTTTGAATGCTTCATGAGTTTATTAACCGATGGGGAAATTACCACACCGTCGCCAGCCTAGAAGAAGGTTTACAATGAAACGACACATTCTTTCCTATTTTCAACCCATTGTGAGTGAGTACATGTTTGTTACTGTTTGTTCCTCTGTTTGGCTGTAGTCTGTTGCCTGCTGTGTGTCACAGCGCTGCTGTTGTCTGATATTCGAGCCGCTACACAACGTCACCGCCACAGCCGAGAACACACAACGTTACCAGTTTTTATTTTATTTTGGTGTACAAGTTGCTTTCTCCCTCCCCGCTCAGCTTGATTTTTTGCAGCGGCTCAGTGATCGCATGATAAATGAGAGGCCTTTGTTGTCTTGTTGCTTGATGTTTTATCTCCCAGGCTGCAAGCTGTCTGAGTTTGAGCGTGTGACGGCGTTGAAGGTGTACAACTGGTTCGCCAACCGCCGGAAGGAGATGAAGAGAAGGGCGAATATAGGTGAGGACGTGATCCGTATTTAGAATCCCCAGGAGGAAGCTTGGGCCACACGTCTGCTTGTCTAGACACGTTTCACTGCACACACTGTATGTATTGGCCTTCAATATTCTACTGCAGTTATTTTTGCACACCCTGAAAACATGCTGTCATTCATATATTTTTATATTTTTCATTCGTGTGTTTCTACTTGATACTAGGCTATAGTGTTAAATTGTGCAACCTAGTGAACATCTCTGACATTCACTTTGCTCATCAGTCCCCGTTTGTCTCTCACCTCCACTTTTCATCTTTCATGTCTAACTCTACCAGAGGCTGCCATTTTGGAAAGCCACGGGATTGAGGTGCCAAGTCCAAGCTGCCACTCAAACGGAGAGGAGGGAGAGACGCACGAGTTTGCCGATCAGGTGAATCATCGATTCTCCGAGCAAGTAAGTAAACGCAGAGCCAGTAAACCGCTGAAGTACAAAACTACACTCAGTATGCGCTTTTAAGTAGGGGAGGTCTGGGACGAATGAAGCACTTTTTGTTTTTTTTGTCATTGTGTAAAGATTGTTTCAGCTGGAGTTATAATATTTTCATGTAAGCAACCTACACATGTCCTCTGGCAATACCAACCGTAGTTTCGTTCCATGGGTCAATACATCAGACGTCATCAGATGGCAACCAGAAGCTGCGCAATGCTTAATTTGTCCCACAGTGAAGGGACAAATAAAGCACAGGCGGGGGACTAATGTAGCGGTTGTGAAAAAGGCACAAAAACAGCCAGGTAACAATTTTTTTCTGGCATTAATTCCTTCATCTTTTGGTCATCTAAGAAACTAAGTATTATGAAATACATTTTAATATGTTATATGTTGCAAATTAATATAATTATAACGTCTATCTATATATTTTGCTGATGTGATGTGATCAATATTTTACCTCCCTTAAATGGCTTATCCAAAGAAATATTTGAATGTGTGCATTTTTTTGCCCTCTGTCCGTGGTCCTCTTCCTTATGCGAGGCATTGTCCTGCAAGCACAGATAAATGCATAGCCTATTCAAGGCAATTGGAGCAAAGTGCTTTATTTGTCCCCCGTGCGTTTCCCTGGATGAAAGCTAAGCTAGCACAAAGGATATGCTAACATTACACACAAAACAATCATTGAGCTGTAGTCTACCGATAGGTCTAACAGATGAATAGCGTTAGCAGCATTAAATAAATAAATTCCAACACGCTAATAGAAAAATACACAGTTTGCAATATTTTACTCGCGTTTGAAAATAAGACGAAAAAGGCAACGTTTTTGCGGATATCTCCGCCATCCACTGACTGGCCGAGCTGAAACTTCACAGGAAGTGAGGTACCAGGAAGTGTAACATGGGGGGAAAGAATCGTCTTCCTGGGTTTTGTCAAAGATAGTATATGAGGACAAGCTAATTCCGTCCCCCTGCTTAATTCGTCCCGGACCTCCCCTACACCGTCCCATATCTGTCCAACCACTTGCTCCAGACAGTGAGTCACGTTAAGAGAAAGATAAGTACAAAGCATGCAGACAGGGTCAAGAGGTTCACTTATTCATCAAATAAACATTAGAATGAGCAAGATGTCAGAGGTTCCAAACCTTCTTATAATAATAATAATAATAATAATAATAATAATAATAATAATACATTTTATTTGTCATGCACTTTTCATTTAAGATAAATCTCAAAGTCCTACAGGGTAAAAACAGAACCATATAAAATGCAACAAGGCAGAGAACACTCTTCTTCCACTCATGGCCCACTTGAAAATGTCTGCAGCCCACATCTGACCATAAACAGTACAGAGGCCAAATAATGCGTCCTCAGAGCACTTTTTATATCAACATCAGCACGGCACAGAACAAAGAAACTAAAAGTGAGGGGCTGTGCTGTCTGCTATAGGCTGATTATCAAATAATTGATTACAAATTAAATAACGCTATCATTCAACAATGGAGAAATGCATAGATAATCTCATACATAAATACACAGCTTGGGAATGGCTTAGATACAGTAAGTGACTTTGGCACCAACAGTCGTACATGTAATTGTTCAAACGGTTTCAGCATTGCAGAAATGGCCGCCTTTCTACAATTTTGCCGCTACAGTATCTAGAGTTTTACCAAGAATGATGCGACCGTGTGCTAAAGCGAAACGAAAAAGATCTATGAATCCCTCCTGCTCTGTCAACAGTACAGGCTAGTAGTGGTGTGAGGAAGGTTTTGCTGGCACAAATTAGCACGTAGTACTGAGCGATCATCATTTGATCACCTCAGTATACCTAAACATTGTTGCTGACCAGGCACATCCCTTCATGGACACGTTCTACCCTTTTTTTAAATGGGACTTCAAGCAGGTTAATGTGGCCTTGTCTCAAGGTGGCTCCAAGAACACGACAGTGACTTTAGTTCGGTCCAGATATCAAGTCAGCGTGGAGACCAAGATCCCTGTGGAACGTTTCCAGGACATTGTTGAATCCAGTCCTTGAAGAGTCCAGGCTGTTGTGGAGGCAAGATGGGGTCCACCCTGTACCTAATAAAGTGGATACTGTCTGTCAGATCAAACTGTTTGCTCATATATTCATGTTTTTCCACAGGAAGAGCCATCCTCCCAGAGGAATGTCGACCAAGAAGACCCCTCCTCATTGGCTGCCACCGAGGTGGCGCCCCTTCCTAGCCCCACCCCTCAGATCCTGGAACCGAAAGATGAGGATGTGACAAAAGGGGAAACTGTGGACGAGGAGTGACCAAAGCTCGAGGAGCTTTTGGATAATCACATATTTGAATTATAGACCGATGAAATAGGAAAAATGTGAGTGTCTCCTCCATCCCCTGTGGCATTTGGGGCCTATGACACTCTGAAAACAAAGGGAGAAGGGTGCTAAAGCTCGCTGTGGTGCCTCTAGTGGTAAGGAGGCCACTGTATGTATCAACAGTAATCCTGCTTATATTAATGGCAATATCTATCTCTATATATAGTGCATTCCAAGACAGTCTTAACAAGCCTAAATTCCTTAGAGGGAGAGGAGTATAAAAGATACCTCACCCATTTTAAGCTAAGCCTTTCCTTTTCCCCCCCTTTGCAACATGCCTTTTAACATTTTCAAAGAGTGGTTGTTTGATGGACTGTGGTGAGATGAATGTGCAGAGCCTGCGGGTCAGGTGTGTTTTGGGTGAGAAGAGAGCTTGGTGTGATGTTTGCTGTGGGGATCTATCATGATGTATAGGAGCTTGTAGTGAAGATGCCCTCTGCTTGCTTGAATGTCAACGCCACCTTGTTCGTGAGACTATAACCTCAATCAATCGATTGATGCAATCAATCGGTCAATCAACCAGTAGTCTTGCTATCAAACCTGTACAGCCCTGAGGGACAACTGGAATCTCAGGTAATCCCAAAGATGGTGGATAAAGACAGTGAAGAATTGTACCAGTTTTTTTTTTGTTTCTCTCCACTTTGTTTTCTTCCAATGAATGTGTCATATCATCTTGACTATGTTCAGCCAAAACAGGATGTGTTATTTATACCTTTTGTATTAGCAAAACAAGCCCAGGATCATATATCTCAGTATCTATTTGTCATCCATCTTGTTCGTTCAACTGAATGATGTTGTCTTTGTTCATATTTGTAATCTACTGTACCCACGTCTCAAAGTCTGTCTGAGCCCTGAACTCAGCCAGTGAAGCTAGACGAGTTATGTAAGTCTACTTAGATTTCTTTTCCTTAACGTTTGAAAGAACGCTAAAACAGATATTATAAAATCGTAATATGTTGGCCTACTTGCTAGAAGCACCTTCCCTTATATTGGAATAAGCTAAAGCTTAAAGCTCATGTAAGTTTGTATGATTGCAAAGCTGCACTTCAAAGTGGATCCCACTATAATTGAAAGAAGGGAACATTACAGACTGTACCTTGCATTTGGGCCTAGACGTGTACACAACCCAGAAAATATATACTTGTATGGGTGCTTTCCTGTCTTCAAATTACATTGGCAGTATTTAGAAACTGTTAACTGTCAATTTTGTAATATGAATAGCCGACGTAAACTCTGCATTATGTAGTCCCCTATACTCGCTGGCCCAAGGCCGTGGGAGTTCTTATTCTCCAAATGTTCATAAAATGAACCAAGCCGCTTCTTCTCGAATGGCCCCCAAACCGGGTGCTACCATCTTACCTCCTAATGCCAAAGCTATGCCAAGGTAGAGATGTTGCTCCAGAGTAAACTGTGCTCATAGAAACAGTACCTAGTTGAGACATTACAGCTTATGTCAACAGAATTGACACAGTCATGACATCATAGATCTAGATTTCATTTGCTCAGTACAACACTAGCCAACTTTAGCTTACCTCAAAAATAATTCTGTGTCATAAATGTGTTACTGGCTCGTCATGAAACAGACAGCCGCTGTTGGTGACAATTTATGATATGGACAGTGTTATGTAGCATTTATGACAGTGGGGTTGACCCTGTATTGTTCATGTATACTCACTTCAGACAGACAGATGTCTGGCTTTGGACAGGAACCCCAAAGCTGCACGCTGTTTCTGATGATTAAGCTCCTCTTATCTGCTTTTATCTGACAAAACAATAACCGTAATAAAACCTGTAAACAATGGCTATGATATGTTTGGATTTGTTGGTAATGACTTAAATATGAATTGGTAAGGTTTGGGCCTCTGCCCAGGAATATAAACCATTCCTGTAGTGGTTTACATTTACACTATATATTCAGGTGCTTGACATTTATTATTTTACATTGTACATTATACAAGATTGTACATCAAAGATGGGTGTAGAAGTGTCATATTCAATCTGAAAATCATATTTTTCTTAAGAGTTCTGCTAATAGGGTAAGAAAGACTTGTTTCAAATTTCATTTATTTCAAGAAACAAGTAAAGTAGTGTGTACATTTCAGAACATGTAGTTCTGAAAGTCTTAACATGGCAGATCACTCATCAGTATAAAAAATACATATAATTTGCCACCAAATTTGGCAATTTCTGGGTAGAATTGGAGCAATGATTACCGATATTTGCCATTATTTGGTCAGTGTTATAAATTAGAAGTTGGTGACCAAACTAGCAGCTTAGAGGCAATATTGGTACTTTGTGTATGATTTTCTTTTTTGCCAGACCCGTAACGGGCGACAGCAGACTCCCGATGATTGTCGAAACATGCATGTGTGGCGAGCCTAGTTAAGCCGGACCGCTGCTGCTCAACGCACACGTGTTTCAACAATGGGGAGTCAATCAGCCTATTAACGGGTGCTGCAGTGGCTTGGCTAGGCTTGTTTAGATAGGATTTCCTACTAGTAGGATTTGCAGTTATGATTGATATTTGCTCTCCGTGATGATGGTCAAATCTACAGGATCAAATTTGGACTCGGGGATGGTGAGCGCCTACATGTTGTCATACCAATCGATTAATATAGGCTACATTGCAAGTCAAGGACAGGTGTACAACTCCCAAGAGTTTCTCACCATAGAATAGGACATCATTTTTTGCTTTATTTGCATCTTTTTATTATTCTCACAGTGTAGTATTGTCGCAGCTATTTGCCACAAGATGGCAATGTTGTTACTTGTCAGAGTAATATGGGCGCTGAAGCAAGGACAATGTGGGGCATGCAATCCTGACAATCTGTCAAGTCGTCATAGATCTCACTGCATGTTCACGTCTTTTATATTTTGTATTGGTGACTGTGTGCTGCCTGTCACACACTGTTATGTTAGTCAGGCATGCATATGATCCCAGGCTGGAAGAGTAAATACACCCTGCATGTTAAATAGCTGCTGTGCTGCTGAAGGGAGAGACGGCACAAGTGCTGCAGTGCAGGTGATGACAAACCAACTACTGAGTCACTCAGTGTAACCTGCGTTGTGTAGTCCAGCTGGGAATCGAACTCGGAACCTTTGGCAAGGGAGGCCAAAGGTTACCTACACAAACAGTGCCTTTTTAGAGAGCATTCACCCCCTTGACTTTTTTCTGTTTTGTAGTGTTGCAGATTGAATTAAAAAATGGGTTCAAGGTACCAAGGTTTAAAAATAAATTATTACATGTATTATTATTATTATTATTATTATTATTATTATTATTATTATTATTATTAATAATACTTATAATTATTTTTATTTATATATCCTTACTGGTCTCCAGACAGTCCCTGACTCTAAAAAACCCTCCCACAAACTGGAACATCCACAACCATTATTCTGTACTTCAAGTTGAAATACCTTCTCCAGATGGCTCGACTTCAAGAGACATTTCCTTGGACTCTGTGGTCAAGTTTCATGAAGTATCATCTGTGGAGACAGACTTTTATAGTGTCTCCTTCTAAATCATGGTCAAACAAGTTGAATGGCCATGTGTAGACTCCCCAAGTGAAATTGTAGACATCTCAAATAATTTGAATGCACCTCAACTCAGTTTGGACTGTCACTGCACACACAAAACACAATCTTAATTTAATCTCTTCTGAATTCAGGCTGTAACTCCACAAAATGCAGAGAAAGTCAAGGAGGTCTGAATACTTTCTAAAGGCGCTGTGCATCCATCACTGACAAAGCAAAGTTGTGCGGGTAACTGCAGCTCATTTCCTCCTGTTGTATTCACTCTAATCAAGTGGATACATTTGCAAGTATTAGCATACTACAAAGGAGAATCCATCTTTCTGTTAAATCCCATATGGAAACACATTCTTCTACTATTTCAAAGTTACAATAACAAGCGAGTTCAAAGTTTTACACTTCCAATTCACAACGAGAGCTAAAGCAAACAGTTTGAGAGAGCATCTGTTAAGCGAGAAGTGTCTGAACTTGGTTGGGTAGCGCCTTGGTTCTCCTCCAAAATACTTCCTGTGACATTTGAATGGCCTTTTTGCTCGCTCACACCTCGGCCAAGAAGTTGTTTGCATGGTGCTCTGAAATCTAATCTGCAAGTTAGGTAAGAACATACTGGTCTGAACCTCTGCCAGGCAATCGAGACGGTGTCAATGTTGTATATAATCAGTCACAGTGCCAATGCTACTCACCACAAGAAACAAGAACATCATCAATATTATGTACGTGCTAAATGAGAGAAATCTAAACAACACATGTAAGACATGGATGGACTTAATGAGGTGGCTGATTATTGGTCAAAAGGTTAATTGGTGTCAGCAGCGTCCATGATGGACAGTCCATCTTATTATCACCAACTTTGTAACATTGGAAGGGTTATTTTTTTGGAGCATAGCCATTTCTCAAACTTAGAGAAAAGACACTTAGAGAATGTACTCTACACCTGAAATTCATTAGTCATACATTTATATTTCCGACCTGTTAATTGATTTTCAATTGAGCAGTGTCGATGGAGATAACGATTTGGCAGACTGCAAGGAGGCCAAATAAACTTGTCTCGGGAAATTGGCATTTGGAAAAGAAAATGGTGTTTTATTGACTACTAGAGACATTGACTGAGCTGCTGCAATGGCAACATGATCAAATTTGCTCCACATCCCTAACAAAGTGAATGTTCTTCAGTCATATTTGCATACCTGCTGCTAAACCACACGAGGGAGACTCAGACACAGTCAAACTTCATTCAGTGGGTTTTTGACCACTGGGATGAAATAAATAAATAAACTATTCTCAATGTGCGTGTTTGCTTGAACTGGACTGAATTGGTAGGCTACTCCTAATTTTCAACCCAAGTTGTTAGAAACAGGTTATGTGAAATTAAGAGTACAGTACAGTACATGCATGATTTGCATATGTTCACAAATGTCTTTGTATTTACAGACAAGATGGGGTGAAAAAAGAACTCCTGCCATTTGTTTTAACCTACTTGATGTACCACAGGACCATATCCATAGAAGGTAGGACTAGTTCTGATACCCCTTGGAGCATGCAATCACTGTCGGTCTGTCGGTCTGTCTCTCTGTGTGGGCGCCCTATTTTTACAGTCTATGGTGGGCGCGTGCACACCCGCCACCTGCTGGATGCTGTGGGTATACCCGTTGGAGCATGCAATCACTGTCTGTTTCTGTGTGTGTGTGTGTGTGTGTGTGTGGGGGGGGGGGGTTCTCTGCTGGCTGCTGTGGGTAGTGCCATGTCTGTGTGGGTGTCACCTGGTGCCTGTTGTGGGTAGTGGTATCACTAATTGGTGTGTGTATGCGTCACCTGCTGGCTGTTGTGGGTAGTGCTATGACTAATTGGCCGTTTTTGACCATTTAATCGGCCATAATGGCATAATAAAAAAATCTTGCCCTGACACCGTCTGCTTGGGACCTCTGCCGGTACCCGTGCCAAACATGAATTCTAGTTCTGATACCCCTTGGAGCATGCAATCACTGTCGGTCTGTCGGTCTGTCTCTCTGTGTGGGCGCGTGCACACGCGCCACCAGCTGGATGCTGTGGGTAGTGCAAGCACTAATTTCTGATACCCATTGGAGCATGCAATCACTGTCTGTTTCTGTGTGTGTGTGTGTGTGTGTGTGGGGGGGGGGGGGGTTCTCTGACACCGTCTGCTTGGGACTTCTGCTGGTACCCGTGCCGAAAATGAATGCTGTCAGGCGAGGCCGACGGTGTCTGAGGAAAATGATACGTATGGTTTCCCTTTTATGTGTTAAGATACATGAGTGCCAGTGCGTTTTTAGACAATCACAATGAATGATGCATTTGCAAGTCAAATTAACACACCTCTCTGTCTTCTGCTACCTGACTCTCCCTCCATTGTCCTGTGGTGAAACTGTGAGAAATCTGCAAATTCTTTCCATTCCAGGTCTGAACATGAGACAAATACTGTTCTTAAATCCACACTTAAATGTCTGGAATAACTGGAGACTGACTGCATGTTATTTGTAGGTGCATTTGCTTTGTAGTTTCAACAGCAAGAAATGTCCATCAGTCTTAAGCCTATTGAAGCTAATTCTCTTAAAAAATGAGAACTATTTTGCTAATGGGGTGAGAGATAATTACACTTGTTTCCAGTGCAGTTTGAATTGTTTCAGCAGTGTCAATATCTTGAAACACCCGCTTGTTCACTACTAGACTAGGGTGAAATTAATTTTGCCTGTTTCTAATGCAAATCACCGGCATTTATAAATGGAGCCTCCGGGTAGTGCAGCGGTAGATTCCCTGCCTACCAACACGAGGGTCGCAGGTTCGAGCCCAAACAGCGTCCATACAGGCACAATTGGCCGTGTGTGCGAGTGGGAAGCCTGTGGGGTATGAGCCCTGGTCACTGCAGTAGTGCCTCCTCAGGTGCTGTACCGGGGGGTCATAGCGTGATCCTTGCACGTGCTACGTCCTGCCGGTGAAACCCCTCGTTGTCAGGTGAAAAGAAACGCGGCTGGCGACTGCACATCTATCGGATGAAGCATGTGCAAGTCTGCAACTCTCCCCAGATCAGTAGAGGGAGCAATGATCAGCACAGCAGGGGGAATTTACCAAGTACAATTGGGGAGAAAATGTGGGGGAAATCCAAAAAACTAAGAAAAATACTAGCTAGACTAAAAGGTTCTCGTCTTTCGCACCAAAACGTACAACGTGGCCACTTTGGAGAAATCAGAATTTGATTTGAAACCAAAACGGTCTTAAAAACAGTGCCTACCGCAGCTTTAAATGATCGACTACATTTCTGCCAAGGTATTTGGTCAGAGTAATAAATTATTACACATAGGTCAAAGGTCAAAGCCTGATTCAGCTCTCGTTTTGCCCTGTTCGGCTGCTTTGTTTTCTGGCCTGTGCTCGTTCCAGATTATGATCAGCGGCTCCCAGGCTGCCAGGGAGATCAAGCAGGCCAGTGCAGCACCAGCACAGAACAAGGCCTCATTACTGCACTGTTAAACAACACACACACACACACACACACACGCACACACAGGCAGACATACACATTAGCAAGCAAACATCCATACATAGACACACACACACACACACACGCACGCACGCACGCAACGCATGCA
>NC_139643.1:29498375-29543375 GCF_964638095.1 Poromitra crassiceps | reverse complement strand
ATCTATCCTGCATGGGCCGAGAGGGGTGACTGCACCAGCAGTTTACAGTTCTACAAACCACGGATATACTGTATGTATAGAAACTGTTGCATATCAACATTTCTAGATAGGTGTGTATCAACGTTACGTCATAGAGTCTGCTATAGCATGACGGCCAGTCAGGGTGGATGGAGGGCGTGAACACTTTCCTTTCACACCAGAGAGCCAACATTCTACTATTTACGTTGGAAAATGACGGTTCATTTGAAACGTTGCTATGCAACATATTTTGGGTTCACAAACGTTGAATAGGCTATCCGTGCTTTGTAGAAACGTAAACTGCCAACATATTCTGGCAACTGGGATGGAAATCAGCAACGTTCCGATAACAAACTTCCGAACCTCAATAGCTTCTAACACATCATACATGCTAGTGGCTCCACGTGTTACCCAAAGATACCGGCTTCCCAGAGGAGACTGTCCCATATCATTTCATGCTCCAGCTGCCCTGCTGTTTCAGAAGGGGTTAGGTTTATTGGCAGAGGATCAACTCGTATGAAACACCTTGTGTGCCGCGCCTCAGAGCCTCCCTCTGGCCCTGTGCATCACAGATAAGACTGCGTGTGTGCACCACCAAACAGGATCAACAGCTCACACAGCTTTTCACTCCTCAGCAACTTCCTCCTGCCCTGCATTTATGCCTTACTTATGAAGATCCACACGTGCACGTGTGTGTGTGTGTTTGAGAGAGAGAGAGAGAGAGAGAGAGAGTGTGTGTGTGTGTGTGTGTGTGTGTGTGAGAGAGAGAGAGAGAGAGAGAGAGAGAGAGAGAGAGTGTGTGTGTGTGTGTGTGTGTGTGTGTGTGTGTGTGTGTGTGTGTGTGTGTGTGTGTGTGTGTGTGTGTGTGTGTATGTGTGTGTGTGTGTGTGTGTGTGTGTGTGTGTGTGTGTGTGTGTGTGTGTGTGTGTGTGTGTGTGAGAGAGAGAGAGAGAGAGAGAGAGAAGGAAAGGGTGGTCCTGTGATTTGAATTTATTTCCCTGTGTACTGGAGTGTAAAAGATGCCAGAACGCTGTCTTTCACTTCAGTGATGAGATGTGCGACAAACGCACGAAGAGGGAAGTTAAACCAGTGGTGGATAGAGTAGCGACTGAAAATTTATTATCACATAAAAGTGCAATTAGTCCCATAAAATATGACTCAACTGAAAGGGGACATTATCGGTTGAGAAACATACTCAAGTAAAGGTGAAAAGTATCTGTTAATAAATTACTCAAAGTACCAGTTAGGCTACTTTCCATTTTGACTAGAAATCTTGCACGCTTCGTGCATTAATTTCTAGCGTGCCTCTTCACGTGCTCACGCAGCTCGCCTCAACTTGGGCCACGCAAGGAACCCCTTGCCTTATTATAGTAGTGAGATCTGTTGTACGCTGTGCGGGCCAGTACAAAATAATGAGAGAGAGAGAGATCATCTCTTTTTGATCAAGCTTTTTTTAAGAGCAGGTGGGCTAATAAAATAAATAATTATATCCTATAAGTACCAGTCAGTGGCCCTCTGACTTTTTGAGCCGCGACCCCCCAAAAAACGTTCAGCTGTGGTTCGCGATCCCCCCTCCCGCCGCTACCCAACACAGCGACAGTGCCCATGCATTCACACACTGATTTCACTCACTCACAGAAATAGTTTTTTATAGTTTGTATATAATACATTCAATCATTGGTATGAGAGATTTAATCATCATGGAAGAAAAATATATCTTTTTCTTTTTTCTTTTTTGACAATCATCAATCATCCTGCAATTTATAAATGAACATGCAAAGGACTCGTCCTTAAAAAATGCTTTTTTTTTTAAAACTCATGTGTGTTACTTACTCGTTACTACCCACCCCTGGATTAAACCCTCTCACTCACACACACACACACACACGCATGTACGCACGCACGTGTGCGCACACACACACACACAGACACACACACACACACACACACACACACACACACACACACACACACACACACACACACCCTCTAACCCTCACCCGTTTACCATTACACACTTTCTGACATTCATATAAATTTAGCCGCTCAGTACATTATTACTTTAAAAATGGCTGTAACCTTACCCTCTCCCGCCTGTCACTTTTATAGCTGCTGCTCTTTGCATGCAAATGAGACTGGCCGTATCCAGGGATTCTCTCTCACACACACACACACACACACACACACACACACACACACACACACACACACACACACACACACACACACACACACACACACACACACACACACACACACACACACACACACACACACAAGCTTTTGCTGCAAAGTCATCACACATTGTGTTAGGCTACATGTTTGTTACAGGTTGTGCTTAGCCTACTGGTTCACTATGTGGTCTGTCATATGGTCAGGTGAACGAGCTCATGTTAGTTTCTGTATAAGGTGGAAATTAAACCACGATATAAACACCTGCCAAATGTGGGTGATTTTGAGCAGTGGCTTACATCCAATAGACCTTATTCGATTGACGTAACTCACGTACGGGCACACCCACCACCGCCATGTTCTCGACATAGCGCTGCAGCTGTCAAGTGACAGCCTCTGTAAGAGCAGCGTTTATAGGAAGCTATAGCCGCCGTTAGCATTAGCTGTATCGTTCCTGTTGTGTTCGGATGGTGACCTGCGTTATATACATGGCTGTAGTAATGACAGCAATAAAGTCCCGTGGTTTGTTTCTATCTCTACCATCCACAGACGTGAAGGGAGCGAGACGGAGGATACGTCAGCAGCACAGGAGAGGTGTGTGGATAGTTAGGAGAGACAGGTGAAACTTTTTGACGGCTCCTCACAGCAAAGTCTGTTCACCTCGTTTTTTCTTTTGTTTATTATTACAGGCATTAACGGCAGCATACAAACAACAACTCTGGGGTTTTTATTGCTGTCATCACTATTGCTATTTTGTAATGGAACAGAAATGACAATAAGGCCGTTACTATAGTTGTCAGCTGCAGCGCCGTGCGTGCAGGACGGTATGTCAACAATATGGCGCCGTCCAGGGTTAGTGAAGGTCTATATCAGTCAAGTCACTCGTTGCAACACAGTCTCACAGAAAATTGTATAATACCAACGTTTTGGACCAACGGTCAGTCAGTCAGTCATGTGACAGTACCTTATGGATTTTGTATTGTGTTGATATTTTACTCGTATTCAATTCATGAAAACAAATTAAAAAGTTTGATAATGAAGCCAATAGCCATGAATTTTCACACAATCTCACAACCCTTTGCCTTGGAAGCAATACATGCCAATCACAGCAGGGTGAGCTAAGTGAGACGTGACACAGCAGGAAGGCTGCACTGCATAGAATATCTTGATATTAAAGTTTGAATGTGTGTGTTTGAAGGACTTCATGACCCAAAAAGCAGTTGCACCATTGTTGGTGAGAGCAGTTTTGTCTGGAGCTGCTCAGACGGAGCTGTTTAGGCGACAGTTTGAATTTCAATTTGTCATTTGCTGTGGATGGGGAAGATTTCCCACGAGTGAACACACCAACACCAGAATTCATTTGGGTCTTATGTGGGGATGGAACTATTTTCTGCTGCAGCCCCACTTATGTCATTTAAGTGTATTTTTACATAAAAACCTTGCCTAGTTCCGCTATAAGCAGGACGTACTGTCCAGACACTGAGCAGACGTCCTGTGTGCTGACCTGTCCCGACCTCTGTCTGGACGTACTGTCCACACACTGAGGAGACGTCCTGTGTGCTGACCTGTCCCGACCTCTGTCTGGACGTACTGTCCACACACTGAGCAGATGATGTTCTTTCTGGGTGTGCTCTTGGCTTTCTCCGCTGGAGCTCACCATGAGAAGACGCCTATGCTCTGCCATGCCCACAGCGCCAGACACAAGTTTGAAGTCCCAGTGTTTTCAAAGTCGACATTTCACCTGTAAGCCACATTTAACAATTTGCTACTGTATTTATGGATAATGTTAGCTACACCCTTCAATCAGGAAATTATAATTAATAGCCTGCCATCTTTAGTTTTTGTACTTATTACTTATTGAACATTTTGTAAATTTTTGAATGTAGCGTGCCTTGTTTGTTTCAACTTGTGCATGCCCTTTCCTGTGTGTGAGTACTTTGAGAGCTGGAAAGCTGGAAGTGGTCCAAACCCAGACCGACACCCTGGAACTGCAGACGGCAGTTCCACAGGTCCAGGGCCCATGCCGCAGGTCCAGGGCCCACGCCACAGGTCCAGGGCCCATGCCGCCGGTTCAGAGCCCACGCCACAGGTCCAGGGCCCACGCCGCAGGTCCAGGGCCCACGCCACAGGTCCAGAGCTCACGCCACAGGTTCAGAGCCCATGCCACAGGTCCAGGGCCCACACCACAGGTCCAGGGCCCACACCACAGGTCCAGGGCCCACGCCGCAGGTCCAGGGCCCACACCACAGGTCCAGGGCCCACACCACAGGTCCAGGGCCCACACCACAGGTCCAGGGCCCACGCCGCAGGTCCAGGGCCCACACCACAGTCCAGGGCCCACACCACAGGTCCAGGGCCCACACCACAGGTCCAGGGCCACGCCGCAGGTCCAGGGCCCACACCACAGTCCAGGGCCCACACCACAGGTCCAGGGCCCACACCACAGTCCAGCGCCCACGCCACAGGTCCAGGGCCCACACCACAGGTCCAGGGCCCACGCCGCCGGTTCAGAGCCCACACCACAGGTCCAGGGCCCACGCCACAGGTCCAGGGCCCACGCCGAAGGGTCCAGGGCCCACGCCGAAGGGTCCAGGGCCCACGCCGCAGGTTCAGAGCTAGGGTTGCCAACCCTCCCTTAAAATACGGAATTGTCCCATATTTGTAAACAAAAAGACTGACTGAACTGATACGGGACGCGCTTTGTCCCGTATAGGAGAAACGATGCAGTGCAAAGAGTGACGGGCTATTTGTATTGAGTGAGAAACTCCGTAGCCGCTGCAGCTGCTCTGCCCCTCAGCCTGTGTGGTGTCATGTTACGTCCAACTACCCTAGAATGCGCTTCTCATTGATTGTTGTGAGTCACGACCAATGAGAAGCGCTGTCAGCGTTGCTAGATTCAAATAAACTCTGACGACAGCAGTAAGCTATTTACATTGTATCTAATCTATACTAGTAACATGCCATTTTGTTGTGTTCAGAAGATTTAATCTGAAATCTAAAATGTTTTTGCACTAATGATTTAAACGTTCATAATACCAGGTTTGTTCTATTCAAAAGAATATGTAACGTTGCTGTTTGCACTGTTAAAAGAACATTTAATGAGTAGATGCGAAGTTGCATTACCGGTAGGCCATATCAAAATACCGTTTGTTCTTTCTTAAAATACAGCTGTTTTAGCCTATTAAGAATGAGAAACCTCTGTTTTGCAATGCCCAAATAAAATTCTTGAATGATAATCTAGGAATAGGCTACGTGCAAAAATTCAAAAACGGATCAAATTCAGGTTTGCTTGTCTTAATAATAATGGGTAAATGGTTGAAGTTGTAGCAATTGCAGTGATGTGATTGTTAAT
Source organism: Poromitra crassiceps (assembly GCF_964638095.1). Taxonomy (NCBI): domain Eukaryota; kingdom Metazoa; phylum Chordata; class Actinopteri; order Beryciformes; family Melamphaidae; genus Poromitra; species Poromitra crassiceps. Next base: position 29,537,833 of record NC_139643.1, on the reverse strand, counting down.
AAGTCCACTACTGACTGCCCCCCTGGACTGCCCCCCGTTCCTTATTTCCATTTCAAGAAGTTGGCAACCCTATTCAGAGCCCACGCTGCGACAGCTGCCGGGAGACAAAAGACCTTGAAGAACACATTAGTGAGTTAAGTCTCACTCTCACGTCAATACATGCAGGGATGCTACTAGAGATGTAATGTTACAATGGGGGGATGCTAACAGTAGTTGCCATGGCTTAGCATAACTTAATACATTCTAATCATAAATAAAGCCCAGTGTGTAATCACATAGTCTCAGATGCCATTTGTAAGACTAACCTAAACCATAACCATAACCATAACCATAACCAAGGTCTTTTAACACATTAAGTGCCAGAGACGACCTAACTCGTCTTACATAATCCAGCGCTTAAGTGCCAAGGACGAGCTAACTCGTCTTACATAAACATTTTTTTTTTTTGACGGTGGGACATCAATCAACCCCTTTTACATCTTCGAGATAACTATTTGGAGCAAGAGCATGTGTGTAATCTATTTTACCGACCACTAAGTGGCGACAGAGACCGAGAGAAGCCACAGCCACGGGACCCAAAAGCAGCCGCCTCCCGCGGAAATGGCTTGGCGATTTTACAGTCAGAAGCCCGGACACACACACAGAACGGACAGAGATCTCTTCCCCCCAGAGCCGCGGGGCAACGCGCGAACACACACACACACACACACACACACACACACACACACACACACACACCGCGGGAGCAAGCCATTCAAGGAAATGGCTTGGCGATTTTACAGTAATCCATTTCAGACTCATCCCCGCACGCAGGCAAGCAGGCAGGCAGGCACGCAGACAGACAGGCAGGCAGCACAACGCGCTTCTGACACGCCCGCTGTTAGGAGGAAGGAGGAGAAGACACACGGAGGGAGGAGTTTGAATGAGAGGGGTGTTTCCTGTTGTTATGGAGGAAATTACTGTTCAAAACTATTGTTTAGAATGTCTGACGGTCTTACTGATGCCAAAAATGAATGGTTAAAGTGACTGTTTCACAAAAAGCCATTTATCTCTGAATAAATTTCCAGACGCTGAAACCATGCTGTACTCAACGGCTAATATCTACATAACTACTAACTCTGCAAACTAACTATTTTAGACAGAGAAAGCACACATTCTATTAGTTATTTTTAGATGATTGGTGTTCATGAATTCTTAACAGAAAAGAATCCTCGGCTGTTCTAAAATGAGCCAGAATCGTCAAAAACACCCCTGGCACAACTTACCTACAGGAATGAAAACATGGCTGGCATTCAATGTGTTAATTGCCTAAACTCAACTTTTAGTTGCCTAACCATAACTCAAGATTTTGAAATGAATCTATGTGATGTTTTCAAATTAACGGCGGAGGAACGTAACCTTAAAATGGCGCGTTACGAAGTGACGCCAAGGGGTGCCTAGAAATAGTCAACATGGCACGCATTGAGAATGAGAATGCATTGGCATCCAGGCCTGATCATCTCCACTCTCCAGAGGATTACATGCACTGCCTCGGCCCCTCTTCTCCAATCCATTCTCTCCATTCCCTCTCTCGCCCTCTTCCCTCCGCTGTCTCCTCTCCATCGTCCTGTTGACCTTGTATTATTCTAATTCTTCTCATTAGCGTACTCCCCCGTAGCAGGTACCACACCAGCAGCGGAGGCTCGGCCCACCTTGGAGACAGTCGTACGATGATAGCTCATTTAAGCACAACAGCGACGGTCCTTAGCTGGCACGTGGGTGGGTGGGTAGTCGGGGGTAGTCGGCTCGCTCGGGGGAGCCAGGCTTGTCTCCTACACAGGTAATTAATACGCTTATTAACTCCTCAGCTCGCATCATAATCAAAACTGCAGGAGGAGAGCAGGGGGAGGAGAGTATGGGGGAGGAGGGTATGGGGGAGGAGAGTAGGGGGGAGGAGGGTATGGGGGAGGAGAGTAGGGGGGAGGATGTCTTAATGGAATTCACACAGCTCGATGGTGGGAGAAGAAAAACACAAAACTCCACTTCAAGTTTGGAGGTGACGGAATCACTCAGTCAAATCTGAGTGTGTTGTGTATCTGACAGGTGTAAGCGCGAGTGTCATTAGGATATGGTGAAGTGAGGACATATACATAAGTATATAGTATAAGTATGGACAAATGTGATATTGTTGTTTTGATCAACAAAACAGAGCAAGGATCAAGCAGAGTTTGATGCAGAAGCAATTTGAGACCAATGTTCCTCCATACGCAGTGGAATTTGTCCCGGGGAAATTTGGTTTGGTACGCAGTGGTACTTGGAAGGAAAAGTTTGGGAACCCCTGCTCTAAGCTAATAGTTTGGTGTTAAACAAATCAAAACTATCTTATATTTTACATTCATTAAAGCCCCCTTTGCCTTGATGGAAAGGCAAAGGCTTTGGAAACAAATTCATAGGCCTTTTATATTTGAAACACATTTCAAGCATTTAGTTCTTAGATCAGAAAGGGCTTTAAGAGAATGAAAAACATAGTACATTCAGTCAGACATGTCCGTTGTCCATTAGATGGTTAGAGACTTCGCCCATAACTTTGAGTTTACTGATGTGACGCTAGCCTACAGGGTGAAAGGAGAAGTTAAGTGAATGTAATAAATGCACAGAGCATTGCAACAAAAATTGCTTTCTTTAAAATGCAACTATAGTCGCTGAGGTTGCCCCGCCTCAGCAGCACTGTTAGTTGAGTTATTCTATTGAGAATGCAGAGTTCCAGTCGCCTCGGGCGACAGCAGACCCCATCAGACCAGCCATCTAGATCGAGGTGTGTCTGCATCCAGAGGCCTCGCCCTCTGCTTGGCCTGCAGTGTGTGTGTGTGTGTATTTATATTCCGACATGCGCGTGCGTTGTTTGCGTCGGGCCGTGTGTGCGTGCGCCCACGCTCCGGCTAAAGGCCAAACCAGACAAATCCGACTCGACGCCCAAGAATGACCCTGCGACCCCGGAGTGTGGAGACGGTCGAGCCGGCCGACCAATCGGATTACCGAGACGACAAAAGACGACACGTTTCCTGGTATTCGGAGAGGCAGAACTCCCTGGGGCTTTCATCGATGGTCCCTTCTTTTGGTCTGCGTGAGCTGGTCGCGCCCCGAAAAATGTATAACGTAGAAAATAAAGTTTTGTTTCTGAATGCCTCTTGAGCCGAGCACCGAAGTGAGAAAAAACATAGCGTTTTAAATTAGGGGGTGTGATCAGATTTGCCACTGTGGGGTTGGTTGGTCTGTCTGCAAAGCAGCATGCATAAAACAACACATATTAGCATACAGTGCATAGCTTTAGTCCTGCCATACTGGAGGGGAAAGATAAGGAGAACATTATGTGGCCTTCAAACATGGATAATGCAAAAAATGTTAATGTCTGGAGGATGAGCCAAATGCCACGCGCTCGTGCGTCCCCGCCGCGGAAGGCTGCAGAAAGCCCAGACCGTACGACGTGAATATTGTTCTTGGGGAATGAACAGGAAAATGTCTCTTCTATAGATAATTGTGAATTCCCATGAATAATTTACGGCGATACGCGGAGCGAGGAGGTGATAAATTGCATTTTTGTGCATTTGTTACGCGCATGAAACACTCAAAGTGACGGGTAACGATGCAGGGAAAGTTGGGTGACGGCGGCGCCAACTTCCCTTTACTTGTTTGCAATCTTCAGTCGAGGCGGGTTCTGTCTGGGGTGTCTGTCGTTAACTGGGACGAGCCAATCGAAGAGGCAGGCCTATCATTTTCACATGCACACACACGCACACACATACGCACACACACATATGCATGACACACACACACACACATGCACACGCATCTGCGAGGGGTGCATTTGATCACACACCTGTGAGTCGCTGGAACATGGTGTGTTTACATGAACACGTGCGCTCGTGCGCGCGCACGCACGCACACACACACACACACACACATTCGGTGCGATCAAAGGGAAACCTGAAAAGCAGCTCAAAGGCAGGATTTCTCTCCCCTTCTTTACCCTTCTATTTTATCTTTGTAAAAAGAATAGAAGCTTTGAAGCAGCAGGGTGAAGAGAGGTGCCATCTTTCAATCATTAAAAAGTGAATGTGAGATGAGTTACGGCTGTATTTCTGTAAATGCCCCAAAGGCAGAAAGCAGGTGAAAGAGGTTGAAAAAAGAAATCTCAGTAGTCATGACATTTCTTTATGGAGCTTTAACGGCTGAGAAAGGCCTCTGATCTGCATCTAACGGGCATCGCTTCCTCTAAGCAGCCTTTGGAGGCCTGAATGCATTTCTAATTAAAAGACCCCGCAACAAAATGCTAAATCCTCTATCGGTTTTTCTGAGATTATTTATAGTATTTTAACCTTTTCAGACACTATTCCGCAGAGAGAGAGGCAGGGAAGATGGGCGAGAGAGCAGGGTTTGACTGACATACAATATGAGATGGTCTGTGAGACCTCACCGATCCCACCAGTCTCCCATGCAGGAAGATCTGTTTTCATTTCAATTCATTTTCAATGACAGCTGTCTATTGTCCGGACAGCGCTCAACCCAGTTGAACCTTTTCTGCACGGACAGATTCGTCATTGCCCCTTCAGCAAATCAGAGTAGAGGAGGGTCTCTTCTGCAGTGTACGTCTATAAAGCCGTTTTCACACATGCGCTTTTACCGCTAAATGACCGGAAAGCGGTCTAATGCCTTCATGTGTGAAAGTTGTTTTCCGGTATAAGCGTTCCCCCGTCATCGCGGACATTTCACCAGTTTGGAGGTTGTCAGAGGAGCGGTATGCCGCGATAAGGGACACAAGTGTGAAACGGGTCCAGTCATTTCCCTGTATCAGTGGGCGTTGTCTCAGGTGGTGTTGATCTTCCCAAAATAAATTCCCTCGTGGTCTCTCTCGCTTCCAGACGGCTTTAGTCTCACGCAGCAGCGCAGAGGTACTGTCATAATCTGTCCCCGGTTTAGTCTATCTTCATATTCTGCACGATGTTTAGTGAAGAAGACTGCGAACGTTTGAGGAAAAAGCGCGTCAGCAATATTATCAAAAGAGTGGACGCCGGCTCCATGTTTGTTTGTTTTTTCTGACTGCCTTGCAGCACAGTTTATACGTCATGACCCCAGGCCACTCTCCTCCACCCCCCGCCCGCTCCGCAGTGCCGCCCCACCCCCCCAACATACAGGCTATTTGACGACTATATTCACACATGCGAGCACTCAGGTGTGAAGGGAAATTCCGGGAAATGGCCGATATTGATTTACAGGTAATTTTCCTGTACGCATGTGTGAAATCAGCCAATAGCAAAATTCTATTGCAATTAGCCAGGTCACAAACCAGTAGAGGTCCAGAATTGTAGAATTCAAATACTTTGCACTAAAGTAGATTTGGACCTGAATCCATCAACAACCCTACAAAATTCCCATATACTGTATACTAGTTTTCAGCTGAAAAAAAGTGGTTTGGGGAGTTACTCTTTAAGTTATCTCCCAAAGCTACTAATGTTTGCTTGCTGATAAAAGGGAAGGGTAGAATGCTGTTACAGTACCTGCACGGCCTCCCAGAGGTACCATTAGATATAAAAACGTAACAAGCCACAGGGCATTTTGTGAAAATATATATCTGTCTATAAACACTGTATTGGCTTTCCATTTGGGCTCAGTGAATGTGGCTGTGTAGCATAAATCAATACTGTAGGATAAGGATCTTTGGAGGGAGAGTGTACAGCGCTTACATCAAAGTATCAACGAGAGGGAAAGCCTGTGGGTGTAAAACATGTCCTACATAAATCACACACACGCACGCATGCACACACACACACACGCACACATACACACACACACACACACACACACACACACACACACACACACACACACCCAATGGTGCTTGCAGAAAAATCAGAACGTCGATGAAAATAACAAATTAAATCCTTGAGTATGAATGAGTAAGCAGATCCAGCCATGCACAGCTGCTCTGTGCAAAGCAGCAGCCTATTTTCTTACAGCGCAAATCACAGCAGTCAAATCAGATGTTTCTGAGAGATTGGCCTCTTGGTCAAATGACTAAATGAGACCTAAAGATGTTCTCTTTACTGCTAGTGTGGCTGGAGTTTCTGACCTCTTGATGATGGAGACCTGGAAGCGGAATGACTCCACAGTGTCGACTGGGGAGTATCTCAGGGTGATGGGGATGAGTGGGGCTGGGTTCTTCCGGAAGTCCACAACCATCTCCACTGTCTTTACAGTGTTGAGCTCCAGGTTGTTCAGTCTACACCAGGACACAAGGCCAGATCTCGTGCCTGTAGGCTGAGTCATCCCCACCGGAGATGAGCCCAATATGGGTGGAGTCGTCCGTAAACTTCAAGAGCTTGACAGACTGGTGACTGGAGGTGCAGCTGCTGGTGGACAGGCCAGGGAGAAGAGTAGAGGGGATAGAAGTTACGCAGCCTTGAGGGGAGCTGGTGATGATGATCAGGGAGTCAGCTGGTGATGATGATCAGGGAGTCAGCTGGTGATGATGATCAGGGAGTCAGCGAGACAGGAACGTGCAGCTGGGGAGAGCTTGTCCTGTAGCAGAGCCGCAATGATCATGTTAAAGGAAGGACTGAAATCCACAAACAGGATCCTGGCGTAGGTTCCTGGGGATGAGTCTACAGACCTGTTGGCTCTGGAGGCAAACTGCAGGGGGTCCAGGAGTGGGTCTGTGATGTTTTTGAGGTGTGACAGAACATTGCGCTCAAATGACTTCATCACCAGGTCAGGGCAACGGGTCTGTAGTAGCAACACGTTCTCACTCCGAGGGCGTCAAATACCACCGCTTTTGTCACACACCTTGTGCGTCAGATGTTGACGTGCTCGGACCCGCATGGTACCCACACACAGTACCTACACAGTACCTACATGGTACCCACACGGTACCCACGCGGTAGCCTACCTACACAGTACCTACATGGTACCCACACGGTACCCACGCGGTAGCCTACCTACACAGTACCTACATGGTACCCACACACAGTACCCACACGGTAGGGCTGCACGATTAATCGAAATAAAATCGCGATCTCGATTCATACAAAGACATCAGCTGCAATAAAACAAGCGTTCCTACTTTTGTGACAAAGTGAGGAGGCGGAGCAGTCAGCAGAGACCGCGGGCACTGAGGCCATGTCTACACTAGGCCGTATTGCACTTCGTTTGCACCTATTGTCCACACTATCTCTATTGTTTGGAGTGTTAAAGTCTGAGAAGAGAACCACGCACGTGAATAAAGACAGCAAGGCAGTCAGTCAGGCAGATCTCTGCAGATAGTGAAGTGAGAAACGGCCCATTGAAAAGTGACAATGAACGCAGGACTACAGGTTTCACTCTCACGACCGTATCAGCACATGAATAGAATGTGCTGATCTCTGCACGCTGCAAAACGAGGGATTTGGGAAGGGCTACTCAATGCCCTCTCCTCTCGCAACTTTCAAACGTGGAGACAGAATTGCGCGGAGGATATAATGTTACGATTTATGGTCCATTTGAACTATGGAACCATGGCATATTATGAGCCTGACGGTCCATTTGATCGATAGTGACTTCAACATGAAAACTCGTGCCTACAGACTGCGTTTCTCCACGAGGATCACACAGGCGAGGCTTTAGCCCAGGTACTGAAGGAGACTCTTACCTCCATTTAGCAAAATTAGTATGATGATAATAATAATAACAGAATAATAATAACAGCAGTAACAATAATATGAATAATCTATTTGAAAATGTCTGTGAACACCGGAGATAGCTGGTCATCAGCACAGTGCTTCAGGATGATGGAGAGAGACAGAGTCTGGACCGGCTGCTTTGCAGGGCTTCTGTCTCTTGATATGCCTGAAACCCACAATAAATATGCATTTTGAGTTCTTCACACCTCAGGAACATATGTTAATAAGCCAACAGCCAAATTTGAACGATGATGAACGTTGCAAAGTATATAAATTTAGGTTTGAAAGTCATGGAGAAACGAGGCAGAATTATCCCTTCATGCACCCTGGCGGAATGTCTGGGCGTGTCGCATTGAACCAGCTCCCAAATCACGGGGAGAGGTGGGGTGGAGTGGAGTTTGATTGTCCTTGCTGGCGTTGGCTAGTTAGTGGGAATACGCATACGAATGGACCCCATTCAGACAGAGTCCCAGCCGCACGAAGGTTTTGTTGAATGGACAACTGCAAGCTACGTCACTGATTGGCTCCCCCTAGTGATGTCACCAGGGGGGGGATTTGAAGCAGTTCAGCACCGCCCAATTCAAAGCTGCCTCACAAACAAATTTAAATATTGAAATGGTGATATTTAGGATTTGGGTTGAAACTAAACTTTTTGAGGCTTTTAATTACTCACATAAGACCCTATAATTACATAGTTAGAAGGTTTTTGTGGATTTCGGTTTCCAGGGTCTTTAACATACCCCTCCAGGATGGAGAGAGTCGTCGCTGTGGTAGGGGAGGAGGGTATCTGAGGTGAGCGGCTGTGAAGAGGACTGTCCCATTGTCTTTCAAAGTGACAGTCGTTGGCCAGATGCAAGCTAGGGGGCAGGAGAAGAGGAAGGCATGGGGAAGAGATGGATGGCGAGCTAGTTTTGCGTGTGTGAGCAGGATGTGGAGGGGTTCGGGGTGTTACAGACCTAAACAGGTGTGTCAGTTCTGAAAGCTTTCATGGGGACAAAAAGCTTTCAGCCTTGTAGCGATGCTAAACTGAGCGTGACCCTCGGGCTGAAACCAGCCGTCTCTCGCGCTCTCTCTCACACTTTCTATATTTATTTCCTTCTCTTGGCTAAACTGACCTGAAGAACAGGGAAAACCCTCTACTGTCAGCATGGTCAGACATGTATGGGATTACAAATTCCCACTCTATCTCTGTCTCTTTATCTCTCTACCACTTTTATTCCCTATCTCTCTGTTGTGTTTATACGGTTAGACCGTCATATCCGACCCGTCCTCATACCAAAAGGACAGAAGAAGGTCAGTTAATTTGAAAACATCACGTGGGTTATGTTTAAACGTCGGTTATGTTCAGGCAACTAAAACAACTTTGTTAAGGTTAGTCAACTAAAAGAACTTGGGGTTGGTTAAAAACGGGACGTCGGAAGGCGAAGCGGGTCTTGCGACGAGGAAGTTACCAGTCCACCAATCCTTCACCCTTGTCAGCAAACTATTTCAACATCAGACTGTGGTTACGTTTAAAGACCACCATCGGTCATTTTAACCCCCTTGAAAATCAACCAATGTTGTCGTTTTCCTTGTGAGGACAGCCATAGCTGTTGTGTGGTATGGGAGGATTTCACTCAACAACAGCTCCAGGCTGTCAGTAAAACCTGTGGTAAAAACCCTGTCTTAAGCAGCTGCTGACCCACCTGAAAGCATGTCATTACTCTGATGGCTTTCTGGCGACTTTTAGTGTCCCATGATGCTAATGCTGTTTAAAAAGCTTTATCACCCAAGGGTACAAAAACACTAGGGGAAGCGTTGAATTCTTGTATTTTTTTGGGGGGAAGGGGGGGGGGGGTACATTGAACCATGGGCCGTGGCACTGGCACATAATCAGCCTAACCCCCGCGTTTACTCCAATTCCATCTGCCCCTGTTTACCCCAGACTGTGTCTCTGTATGTTCAGGGACGGGGAATGTCCACACAGGCAGAAGGCGAGGGATCGCGGGGCTATCGGGTTGGAACTACTCCACCTGCCAGGAGAAGTAATTCTTGGTTTTATGAGCCAATTGATATTCAGCTCACAGGCTATCCATTCTGTCAATGACAAGAGGAGTCAGGGCAACCTTGCAACCCCCAACACTAATAACAGTGTAATGGTCAGAGATAGATCAACCTGAACGCTGATAGTTAGAGAGGGTGCGCGGCCTCCCATAAGTGTTTATGGCAGACAATATTTGCCTTCATTTGTTTTGAGCAGATGCACGCTTGGGTACACCTGCGGTCGATCGTAATAGTTTTTTACTCCGGCGGCCCCATTGACAAATGGCCCCGTTTGTTTGTTTACTGTTTGCTCAAAGGGCATCCGGCCACAGATAATGCACGCTGTACGCTGCTCGCAGACACGGGATATGGCGGGGGAACGCCGTGGCCTGGCTTTGTATGCAGTAGGACGGCTCTGACCTCTGACCCGCCACGCGCCACTCGACGCGCGTGACAGGTTCATTACCGCCGTCAATGTTGGGGTGGGTGGGTGTCAATCCAAGATGGAGTCTGCTCCGGGCATCCTTCGTCGATACACGTGCTTTTTTCTCTCGCGCGTTTATCCCTCCCCTAAGTGTTTTCAAATCAATACGAGTCGGAGGAAAACAGGGTTCCCACTGGCCCTCCAATCTTTGAAAGTCAATGTCAAAATCAAGGCCTTGAAAGTTTTTGAAAATAGACATAAATAGACATGGGTTATTGAAAGTGCTTGAATTGATATACCGTACTTTGTGCAAGAATATAAATTGAAGTTTTATTTGACCTTTGATTTTTTTTTATGTAACACAGCACAGTTGAGAAGTGTTCATACATTCAACCCTCTCAAAGCCTGCTAGTTGTCATTATAAAAATGATCAGTGTGTGTTGTTGTAACACTGTTGTAGGGTGCTTTCTCACTGGGAATGATTGCTTTCATTCCATTCCGTTCCGAGCCTGAGTACGCTGGTCGCTGGTCAGCTTTCACATTACAAAATTTCTTCTGTGCTCGGGAACAGAATACTTACAGAGTACACTTGCGTTATCCTGGAGTGTATCCTCGCCAGTGTGTTGTGGTTCGGTACGGTTGGTGTTCACATTCTCAAGTGTTATGTCCCCACTAGGCACGCCAAAGCATTCCCCAGACCACCTGTTCAAGTGGACCCTGTCACGGTACGCTGTTTCTGCACCCGGGCACGGAATGCAACATTCACACGCATGAAACGAACCGCACCTGGGGTCAATTTGGGGACAAGTGTGCTCGGTTTTGCTCCCGGCCGGTCCGCGGTCCCCAGTGTGAAAGCACCCTGATTCGTGTCTCAAACTATGCAATTGTGGGTCCTTCAATTTGAGGGAATTGGGCCTGGAAAGTCCTTGAAATTTGAAGGTGTGGGAACCCTGGGAAAAGAGGGAAGAAGGCAAAGGGCTTTTTCAGAATTTTTGAGCTGAGTGTTCTGAGCCGTGGCCCGCTTCCTGTCATGACCAGGACAGCCACTAGGGGGCAGTAGATAGCCTAGGATGAAGCTGCCATGCCCTCTGCACTCATGGACCGATTCAACTGACAAATTAAAATACTTGTGATGCGTCAGCAGCATGGATCATTATCATATATTCTTCATATTAATTAAGATAGAGCTGATATGAAAATTAATTGTACTGCAGTATGTTGATGTTATATTATTCTGTCTCCCACTGTCATTCAAGTGATTTAATTTTGGGAATATAATTTCAGATGAATTGAAGGCCAGGAGGATATAATACAGGTTAGGCCATTGATCTTGCTAGCATAAATTGGACAGTTGGAATTAGAGTTGAGTTCCTGTGTGGCCTTTGATATTAATAAAGAAAAAAAGGAGGGGGAAACGACACCCCTAAGCATGAATCTCGGAATACCCAAAACACTGCAGAAAATCTGATAGTAGGCTAGTATGTCTTATTGTATTCCCTGACAAAAAGGACATTGTACAAAAATAACAGCAAAGTTATTAAATCAGGAATATTACAGACAAACCATACAAATGCATACGTAGGCTATAAGATTTTTCTATGAATACTATAGAAAAATCACTATAATATGGCCTAGTGGTTTTTCATGATAGAAATGTTGGAGTGATGCCACCAGCTCAGTGGCCTTGTGGTTTGAGTGTCCGCCCTGAGACTGGGAGGTTGTGGGTTCAATCCCCGGCCGAGTCATACCAAAGACTATAAAAATGGGACCCATTGCCTCCCTGCTTGGCACTCTGCATCTATTAAAGGGTTGGAATTGGGGGGTTAGATCACCAAATGATTCCCGAGCGCGGCACTGCTGCTGCTGCTGCTCCCCGCTCCCCCAGGGAATGGGTCAAATGCGGACAACAAATTTCGCACACTCAGGGCAGGGCAGGGCAGGGCAGGTGACAATCGTTGGGACTTTACCTTACTTTACCTATGCCATTGCCAGGGAATACAAAAATACCATCGAGTGCTATAAAGTAAACTCACTGTGCCTACCACAGACACACTATTTGAAAGGAGAAATAGTCCTACAAGTTCCTATAGGAATATGATCCTATTATAGTTTTTCCTCGGGGCAGAGCGACCTCGGCATTGCAGCCATGGTGACTCCATGGCTCTCTGGGTGGTCTAGACAGTTTTATTATAGCTGTAAAATATACGACAGCCCTCACCGCCGGCACACCATATACAGTCAATGGGGCACACCCATAGCTGCTATGGAAAAATCTGATAGTGGGATTGGCTATCAGTATTGGTTGCTGGTTGGAGAGGAGGCGCGCAACAGCACCGCGCAGTAGGCGGCGTCACAGTCCGGCGAATCTCCGTCCTTCTGAGCTCACTTCCGTCGGTTTGAGTGGGATCATTCTTCTTGCAGTCTCCCCGCTTTTGTTCTTCCATTTCCAGCCAGCCAGCGCTGCCACAGCACGGGCTCCCTCCCTCCCTCTGGAAACAAGCACAAAGACCATAGCAAAGCAGCGGGTCCGTCCGTCGCCACAACGCACGGCAGCCACATGCGAAGCGCAGTCTGCGAAGACGCGGATACACGGCACCACTCCATAGTTACATAACTGGACTACTTTTTTTCTGTTGTTGGGTTTTTTCCTACGCATTTTTTGTTGTTGCACCGAAACTGTTTTTTTTTTCTTTACCCCCTCTAAACTCAAAATGGAGAACGAAGGCAAATATCTCCCCGAGCTGCTGGCGGAGAAGGACAGTCTGGACTTGTCGTTTACGCACGCCATGAAACTTTTATCCGCAGGTAAAGTGCTCTTATCTCGCCTTCTTCTATATACATTATATAAAGATGTACGCGTTCCATGGTTTGTACCGTTCGTGTGTCGGTCGGTATGGGTCGGTGATGCCGAGCTGCACCGGCCCGTTAAACAGATCACAATAATAAATCCCCCAGAATGACTAGGCTACTGACAAGTGCAGGGTGCAATCGGAAGACGACTTCCTTTGTCTGTTACATTGTAACGCATGTTAACAGACTTGCTAATTGTTACATTGTAACGTTAAAGACACACTTGTTACTTTAGAATGACCATGATCCTTGGAATTATTACCTGTTCTCCCTCCTGCAGCTACAATGTGTCCAAAAAAAGACTCCCAGGCAGAGCCCCCCCCCCCCCCCCCCGGTCGTGTCCCAGCTGCAAACTTGGACTGGAGAGAGAGAGGACATTATGGTCGTGTGTGTGTCCGCTGCCGAGAAGTCCCTGTTGATCTGTCCGGCAGCGGCGTTGCGCAGTTTAAAATGTGCGCCAGGGTCACCTCGGTAGGAGGCCTTAAAACAACACAAAACAACCATGTTATTGCTGTTAATATTGTGCTTAATGTGGATGGACACGATCTTATGAACGTTTGCTGCTTGTTTGGGAACGTCCCCCCAATCAGCCAGCTCTAACGGCATTCCACTGTTATCATTACCGTTTGTTGTGTTTATAGGGGCGACATGCAAATATCAGAAAAGTATAACTCCCTGCAGGGGGGAGTGATGCATAGTAGACGCAAAAAATGTCACCATACTCACTGTTGAGTAGTACCACAGACACACTATAAGATCCTACAGCCATGTGATCTGAAGAAAATAACGTGATTAGGACACAATCAAGTCGCTATCTCTATTGAGTAGATAGTGCCCTGTATGAGTTTTGTAGTGATTGATTGTCAGGATGGCTCTGAGCTCCATGTTGTGTTGTCCATGTGCTTTCCCAGTGGCTGGCGGGGTATCTGCTGCTGCTGCTGCTGCTGCTGCTGCTGCAGCCGACTTGCTTGGATGACTAGCCTGATAGTCGTAATGAATAACTCGCCTGGCTTGCTGTCTTTGTCTGGAAGATAAGGCAAACTCAAGACCATCTCACGCCCAAGTATTTGTGCAAGGGCAAATCTTTGCTTGTTTCTAGCACTCAAAATGTACCGCTGGGTCAGTACATCAAATGTGTTTCAGCGACCCAGTGGTAGGCTTGAGCGTAAGATATGCTCCCATGAGTGAGAATAAGAATAATAATCCAGAAAGAACCAAGTGTGTCAGTGTGTTACCTCCCTCAGGCATCCACTGTGGCTTCCCCCGTTGTGCAGCTGGTAGGCTATACAGGGGCTGACATGTTTGCACATTACGAGCTCAGGAGTTGTCACAGCCAGAAGTGAGGAGGTGGTTTGAAGTGAACTGCTACGATGGCGCCGTCGGGCGCCGTGCCGCTGTGGGTGAGGCGCCTCGAGGCGCAGCGCGCCTTAACGCTGGGAGTGCTGATGCTGAACGGCTGCTTCACAAAAGCAGCGACTGTACGTTGAACGCTTACTGTTGTGCCCATGCAGTAGTACTACCGGCTACTGATGTGGAAATAGCATTGTTTGACGTAGCTGTAAGTGCATTATAAATGTCCACCATGACGGGGACACACTTGACTTAACCACGTCGAATTCTGTTTGATGAACGTTGTCTCCCACCCCCCTATAGAAATAAATAGAGTGGAGAAAGGCGACGAGGGGAAAAACGTAACCCTGAAGGAGGGGGAGACGTACCTGGACCTTTTCACAATGAAGAACATCAAGCTTAAGGAACGAGTGCTCATCCCCGTGAAACAGTATCCCAAGGTAAGCCTGCCCCCGCCCTCACCCCCCAGTTCCCCCCTCCTTTCCCCCTGTCCTCGCCTCTCCTCTCTGATCCCCCTCTTCATTTAATTCATTCGGCTGGCGGCCCCGTTTCAATTACAAAAAGCCACGGGGTTACTTGGAACTCTCAAATGACTCCTCTCCACCATGATCTTTGAGCTGTGGAGTGTAATTACAGCACATACCGCCGTGTTTTAGAACATCAGTAAAAGGATCAAAATGTTAATGTTGTTATGGTTAAGGGCAGCTCCAATTTCCGTCGCGAACTGCACCCGGCAGACCGGATCATCTCCTCCGTTTGCATTCGGCAAGCGTCCCGTTGCCAGCTTTATTGTCTAACCTCCGGTGTGTTCGTCTGTGTGGCTCATCATATGGCAGCATTGACTGCAGGGCCACACAGGGATGCAAACTAGTCACCTTTAGGTGACTGTCGCCTTTCTCATCCCAAAGTATGACGCTTACGTGAAGGATTTCTGAGTGGTTTTGTGTCTGTCACCTTTTTCACTCCCCCCCGTGTTTGCGTCCCTGATGGCCTGTGATGCTGGAGTGGCGGTGCTGCAGGTCTACTACTGAGCTTCTAACCTGAACTGAAAACATACAAAACACTTTTTATTGACCGTTTGCCTCTTTTACATCGAAGATGGCTTAATATATTTGCGCCGTCCTTGTTTCTTTGGTGGCCGTCAGAAGCCCGTGTTGTGCTTTTTCAGATTTGATCAACTTTTTGAGCTTTGCAAAAGTGGATAGGCCACAGTACTTTTTTTTTTTTTTTTTTTTTAGAAGCTGTGCTGCTCTGTTCTAACAAGAATAAGATCTATAGATGCTGCCCCATCCCGAGCAGTAGATCAATATGATGTCAGATCCTGTCTGTGGAGTCAGACAGCCTCCTGATCTCGCAGAGTTTGTTTTGTCGTAAATCAGACCATTAAGTCTGGGTGGACGGAGCTAATGAGACAAAGCTGTTTTTTGTGTGGATCCGGAAGCTACTTGCGCAACTCCCGGAGGAACCTCTTCCTCTGAGCGTACAGTATCTGTGGGATTTGAAGGCGGCCGCTAATTGTCGGGAAAGATCAAACCTACACATTAATGGCATGGCTTAAAGTGGGTGGAGGTATGGATCCACAGCCTTCGACTACAAGTTGCTCGGATGATTGTAGCAAAGAGTTACTGACGGTGTTACGGCCCTCGAGGGTTCATATCGACCTTCCCTGGTAAATGTGCTACTTAAGGCTGCAGTGTGCGCAACAGGACACCTGGTAGTGATCAGCAATGGACTACCTCTGTGCGACTGTCAGGCTAATTGTGATTTGCTCTTACTTTTTGTTACCAGTTCAATTTCGTGGGGAAGATTCTGGGACCTCAGGGCAACACAATCAAACGTCTGCAGGAGGAGACTGGAGCCAAGATCTCTGTGCTGGGCAAGGGGTCCATGAGAGACAGATCCAAGGTAAAACACTCTTATACACACAGACTTGGTTACACGCGCCTGTGGGAAGGGTACCTGAAGCCATAGCACATCTGTCCTGTATGTGAGAAGCAGGGAGGCCAGGCAGGCACGCGGGGCCCAGCTGGCAAACACTTTGCCGGGTGTCGCTCAGGCAGGCGTAAACGCAAAGCCAAGGGCGTCCCGTCGCACCGCACATATGCCACGCACCCCTTTAGGAAAGCCTGCTAATTGTATTACCTACCTGTGGTAACACGATATACGGAATATCACACCCGCGCTCGATGCCTTCAGAGCTCGATGGAATGCAATTTACGCGTCGCATAATTTATTTCTTTTATTTCTTTATTTTCCTTTGGCTGACTTGATGCTCCTTGTTTCAGGAGGAGGGTCTGAGGAAAGGTGGCGAGCCTAAATACGCCCACCTGTCCATGGAGCTGCATGTGTTCATCGAGGTGTTCGCCCCCGTGCCCGACGCCTACCTGCGCATGGCCCACGCCATGGAGGAGGTCAAGAAGTTCCTGTTCCCTGTAAGTGGCCTCCTTTTTTCCCCTCAACTGTTGTCTCGCCAGTTTAAAGCCCATGGCACACCAGTCAAACATTCTCCCAACAAACACAGATGTTTGATAGGTGTGCCATGGGCTTAAAGAGGCCATGAAACGTATGACTCTAGTTCATTTGCAGTTCACCTCAGACAAGACGGGACACTGCTGTCCAGTCTGAAATGTACCTAGATTTGCTAGAAGGATGAACAAAATCTCACCTTTTCGCCAACTAGGGCACTGCTAGATGGTTGACTGTACGGTACAGTACAGTACAGTAGTGGGAGTACCGGCTAGTTATGTGTCGGTAGTAAGAATTGTGAATTCTAACAGGCTCACTGTTGTGTTTCTGTCTTAGATTGTGGTTGTTTTGATTCATTAAAATGTTAAAAATCCTTACTGCTGTACTGTACAGTAGGGATGTCACGATACTAGAATTTCTACTTCGATACCGATACCCAGGAAAATATCGATACTCGATACCATTTTCGATACCAAGCGGCGGGATGACAACACATCAAGAGGCATAGAAAATAAACAAAGACAGATGGACAGACAGATGCACACTTCTCCATAATCTAGGCCTGATAAAACTCATTAAAAACTTTGACCTTACACAACAGATTAGCCCTGCTCAGAATACTTTGAACTTGTTGAAGCAAAAGATAGATACCCACCAATGACAGCGAGGGACAAATCAGTGGTATGTTTGATTTTTCATTAAGAGAAAGCACTGCTGATATTGATACAGTTGCAAATGAGTATTGTATCCGTTTCAAATTTTTAGTATTGACTTTTATCGATACTATCGATACTTTTGACAACCCTACTGTACAGTCAAGTTCAACTCGGTGACATCATCGCCCTAGTTGACGAAAAGCTGAAATGTTCATCTTTCTAGCAAACCTGGGTACATTTCAGACGTGAAAGCAGTGTCCTGTCTGGTCTGAGGTGAAATGCAAATGACCTAGAGTCATATGATCCAAATGTTTCATGTCCTCTTTTAAGTCTGAAAATGAATCGGCCAGTGAGACAAAGTCTTCTGATTGGCTGTGAGCCTTTTCAGCACGGTGAGTCACACACAGTGTGTAAGCACTGAGAGCGGGGGGGTGGGGGGGGAGGGCGGGAGGGCGAGGGGTGTATTTATTTACCTGGAACAAACAGAGTGGACGGCCGAGTGGAGGCACATAAATATCGGCGTAACAGGAGGAATCGGCCTCCTTTCACCGTGTCAGCAGACCCGCCCCTTACGCCTCCGTCCATCACTCTGTCTTCACCCCATATTTATAGAGTAAGAAGAAATCGGCCCGGAGACAGACGCCCCCCGCCCCGCCCCCTCTCCTCTGGACAGATCTGTGGTGAAAGTTGCCCCCGCGGGGCCTACGCGCCTAGTGCATTGCTTTTATACTGAGAGAGATTCTGGGGCCGGGGCCAAGGCGGGCCACGCTGTCGAGCGAACTCCGGTCCACGGCGTTCCAGCAAAGCATTGTGTCAAACCGGACCAATAAGCCCCGGGCTTTGTAGGATGCCTTACATCTTCTAATTGGTGTGGCGAGTTCTGGGAACCGGGCGAGTGTAATTTGTATTAGGGGAGAGATGAATGGGCTGATGAACAGGCTGCGATGGCGTTATTGCCGCGTTACACAAAAAGGCCGTCCCCAGCAGAACCTGTCGTGACTATTTAAGGCTGTAATCTTTCAGGCTAAACTGCCTTGTGCTTGGGGGGGCCATATTTTCTAATGCTGGCTTCCTCAAAAAATGGGTGGACTTTGATTTTTTGGGCGACGGAAGTCTTTTGCTCTTTCTTGTCGTGCATCGATAAACACCGTATAGCGATTGATGGAGAACCGAGACACATTATTTTCTATCAAAGGCAGACCGTTTTGCATACGTATCATTCTGGCTGAAGGAACTAAAGCTGTGACTTTAATCCAGACAGGTTGATGGGTGAAGGCGTGTTAACTCGCTGGCTTGTTAAATGCAGTCGCAGTCTCATTGCTCCCAGCCAGAGGTACATTTGTAATCAGTTAAATGGCTTGTTTGCCTGCCTTCGCTGCAGATAGATTGAACGCTGCCGCCTGCACTGCATATTCTACCCCCCCCCCCCCAGATGTCATCAGACCAGCGTCACCATCTCTGTCCGGGGACTGATTTATGAAAAGAATTGATTGGTTGACGGTGCGACTTGTGATTGAAGTATGTGCTAGTCTACCGGTTCTCCCTAGATGGGCTGAGGGGGTGGGACAGCAGGGGGAATTGGCCAAGTATAATTGGGGAGAAAAAACTTGATCAAGAGGAAGAGAGGGGTGCCATGTTTTCCAGCACCTGGGTTAATTGCCTTTCACTCTTTATTCATCACACACTCCTGTCGTCTCTTTTGCCGTGTCCTCTGCTGTTTCTCATCTCACTCTCTCTCTCTCTCCCCCTTTTCATTTTCTTCCTGTGTGTGCAGGACATGATGGATGATATCTGCCAAGAGCAGTTCATGGAGCTGGGCTACCTGAATGGAGGCCAAGAGCACGGAGCCCGAGGCCGAGGGGGCCCGCCGGTCAGGGGCCGCGGAGGACCCCCTGCTGGGGCGCCCAGGTGAGGCGACACACACACAAACACACAATTGCAGGGCCTGTTATATAATGACAGCTGCTGGGTCATTGAGGTAACAGAAAGACAATGCTGTTTGCCTACCACTTTGTCAATGTAGTGGATTGAAGAAGTGCTGAGCAAGGCTGGAAGTGCAAATGGCATTTACTCTCGTTACACACTTTAACTGAGTTTTAGTGTACTTTTTGAGTAATAATCACTAGTTGGGTTTTTTTTGTCACTTAATTTTTTTTTATTGACAACAAAATAAATGAAATACATTACAGACAAGGGGGGGAACATAATATGAAATAAAAGATAATAGCTTGGGGTAAGTCTCTCTTTTTGACATTATGTTACTCAGTTAACATCTCCGTATCAGTGTCCTCTTTTGGTGTCTTGTACATGGTCCATTTTCCCCATTTACTCTCCATTTTTTCCTCTTGTAGCCTCAGGATGTGTGTCAGTTTCTCCATTAAATAAATATCTTCTACAATTGTTAACCATTGTTCTTTTGTTGAATAATCACTAGTTTTACTTCATGTTTGACACACCTTGCTACATTTTGAAGCTA
Organism: Poromitra crassiceps; assembly: GCF_964638095.1. Taxonomy (NCBI): domain Eukaryota; kingdom Metazoa; phylum Chordata; class Actinopteri; order Beryciformes; family Melamphaidae; genus Poromitra; species Poromitra crassiceps. The sequence continues at coordinate 29,517,898 of NC_139643.1, read as the reverse complement.
AAATGCATAAAGAAATTGTCTGAATTTCTTTATGCATTTGAAATTCTTGACATAGTTCTAGGTTCTCTCATCCTTTTTTTGCATTGCATGGCAAAGGCCATTATGTAATTACATTCTGTTTTTTTTTTTTTTTTTTTTTTTTTACGTTTTAACACGTTGAGTGCCAGAGCCGAGATATCTCGTCTTACATAATCCAACGCTTGAGTGCCAGAGCCGAGATATCTCGTCTTACATAAACATTTTTTTTTTTTGACGGTGGGACATCAATCAACCCCTTTTACATCTTCGAGATCACTATTGGAGCAAGAGAATGTGTATAATCTATTTTACCGACCACTAAGTGGCGACAGTGCTCTCCTGACTAGAGGAAGGCAAGCATTTTTTTAACTTGTCACGCCATTCTCACCCCAGCCATTCTCATGAAAATGGATGGGGGAAAACGCTTTCGTTTTCGCGCTGATTGCTGGCGATGCGGGATTGCAAATTTACATAATAGATTACAGGTGGAACACACTTTGAAACACGCAGCATAAATATGACCAGAATCGCAAAAGCTTCTCTCAACCAAAACTCCAAGAAGCGAGCGAGTCCATCCCGACTTCCTCAAACAGCGGCCGCGCAGCCACAGGCACAGGACAGCAGCAAAGCACTGAGACTGGTGACAAGCTTGTGACGGCCGCTGCAGCCAAGAAGAACGCCCACGGAGGGAGGAGTTGAAGCAACTCTCCCTCTCGCTCTCTCCCTCTCTCTCTCTCCTCTCAGAGAGAGAGAGAGAGAGAGAGAGAGAGAGGAGAGAGAGAGAGAAGAGAGAGAGAGAGAGAGAGAGAGAGAGAGAGAGAGAGAGCGCACAGAGTGGGAGACAAGGGCACCCATAATCACAGGCACGTGAGGTGGTTCTAAAAATCCATTTATCTCCAAACTCTCTGAAAATCTCTGAAACCATGCTGTACTCAACGGCTAATATCTACATAACTACTAACTCTGCAAACTAACTCTTTTAGACAGAGAAAGCACACATTCTATTAGTTATTTTTAGATGATTGGTGTTCACGAATTCTTAACAGAAAATAATCCTCGGCTCTTGTAAAATGAGCCAGAATCCTCAAAAAAAAACCTGGCACAACTTACCTACAGGATTGAAAAAATGGCTGGCACTCAATGTGTTAAGGAACAGTTCACCCGAAAATTATGTCATCTACTCGCCCTCATGCCACTTGAAACACAGGTGATGTTAATTCGCGACTCGAGAGAAAACCAGTCACCAATGCATTGACTACAGTACAACTGAAGTAAATTAGTCAAAGTAAAGTCAAAGTCGAAGTCAAGTAACTGGTTTTCTCTGGAGTTGTGCTGCCAACCTCCCCGTGTTATATGGACAAACTTCCCCTGTGTTTCAACTGGCATGAGGGGGAGTAGATGATGACATAATTTTTGGATGGACTGTTCCTTTATTAAAGATCTATCTCAAGTTGAAGCTTTTTAGTCTTTGAGTCAAATTAGCTTAAATTAAGCTATTTTGACTCAAAGACTAAAAAGCTTCAACTTGAGATAGATGTTCTGCTGCTCTTTCCATCCTGGTACTGAGCAGCATTGCTAATCCCTGCGTTACCCCTCCTGTGCTCCCCTCTCCTCCTCCTCCATCTTCCTCACCTCCTCCTCTCGTCCAGGGGCAGGGGGATGCCTCCTCGCGGTGGTGCCCCCAGGGGAGGCGTGACTCGAGGCGGCCCCAACAGAGGCGGGGCGGTGAGGGGGGCGCCGACGGGCCGAGGAGGGCCACCCGCAGCACCCTCCAGGGGAGCGGGCCAGCCAGCCCGGGCCAGGCCCCTGACCGCCGGGGGACCCCCCCAGAGGATGGCCCCTCAGCAGCACGCCCCTGCTGCAGCCGAAGGCTACGAGGAATACGTAAGTACAGGGCTCATCGTCAATGCCTGAATTCCAATTAAGGCTACATTTCCAAATTTCAAGTCAAAAACCCTTTAAAATTGAATGTACGTAGACATACATGAATAATTTGTAGACTCAAAAGAATCGCTAAGCCTACGAGGAATAAGTGATGCAACTGCCGGGGGGAGGGGTTTTAGTTTTCGTGTCTGAGATGCTGTCAGATTGGACTTAACCACACAGCAGCTGTGAATCAGTATTCATGACCTATCCACTTGACAACTCTTGGCTGTTCCTAAATGAGATTTTCCTGGGCACCGCGGTAGATTTTAATCGCTCGTCCGTCGACTGAGGAATAAGTGATTTCAGAGAGCGGAGACAGGGACAGGGGTGGGTTTGTCTACTTTAGCAGACAGGGGTGGGTTTGTCTGCTTTAGCAGACAGGGGTGGGTTTGTCTGCTTTAGCAGACAGGGGTGGGTTTGTCTGCTTTAGCAGACAGGGGTGGGTTTGTCTACTTTGGCAGAAGTGCCTTTCTTCGGGGACATCTTGACATTCGTGATTCAGGAACGAGCCTCTCCGACAGTCTCACACTGTCTCTCTCCTGTCCCCCCCTCCACAGGCCTACGACGAGGGCTACACAGAGACGCCCTACGAATCCTACGACAGCTACTACAGTCAGCAGCCGCAGACGTGAGTGAATCTGATGCCTCGCCCGTTTTCACCTGCCGCACGTATCGCCCCGCTTAGTGGCTAACTTCATTTTTCCCCCAGGGGGATTTGGCAACATAAGTATACTTTTTTACCAGTCTCACAAATTCAGTGTTGATGAGGCATTTTCCTTGTTGAATGGCGTTATTTGGAGCGCCAAGGCGGACTGAGACTTTCTAAGTACGGACGGGGCAATATATCAATATTACGGTATATCAATATTGTGATATGTGACTAGATATTGTGATAGATTTTGGATATCCTATCGTGATATGGCATACGTCTTGTATTTTTCTGGTTTTCATGGCTGCATTACAGTAAAGTGATGCAATTTTCTGAACTTCCCCAGACTGTTCGAGCTGTTCTTTTACTCATTTTAAAGAACCAATAGTCATCTCTCCACAATATTGCAATATCAATATTGAGGTATTTGGTCAAAAATATTGCTAGGTTTGATTTTGTCCATTTTGCCCAGCCCCATTTCCAAGCTAGAGAATCATGCTTTGATCCTATTAATAAGACACAAATATAATCTCCGACAGACATTACAGGCAATGGCTATATTTTATGTTTTCAAAAGAAAAAGGGGGTAGGGGCGGGGGGTATGATCTCGCTCTTCTCTCTCCCAATATTTTTCTCTTTCTTTTCCCATCAGAGAACCAGAATACTACGACTACGGACACGGAGAGTCAACAGAGTCATACGAGTCCTACGGTGAGAAAAGTTCATCTTCATTTCCAACATGGCAGCCCTCCTTTAATCACATCATGATATATTGATTATGTATACTAGGCATCTCGCGCGCTACGCTGATGATGTCATAGATGTCACAATTGCACGAGTGTAACCAAAAACCACAATGCTCGAGTGACATCGCTGATGATGTTATAGGCGATGTCTATGACCTCATCAGTGATGATGTCACAATGTATATGACCTCATCAGTGATGATGTCACAATGTCTATGATATCATCAGTGACATCACAATTGTTCGAGTGTAACCAAAAATGTGACCAAAATCGCAGAACCCACTTACTCCCTTTCATATAAGGATTGGACAGTATAGTATATTAATGGTTAAAGCAACACATACCACCATCTTTGCGGGAAAAAAATGCAATGTTACGACAGAGCTTCTTAAGCTTGTTCAGATGGATTTTTGTGTTTTGTTTTGTTTTTGCATTGATTCATCTTGATTACAAAATGATTGTCCAAATGTAACTTTTCAATGTTTTCTCGTGTGTGTGTGTGTGTGTGTGTGTGTGTGTGTGTGTGTGTGTGTGTGTGTGTGTGTGTGTGTGTGTGTGTGTGTGTGTGCCTGCGTGTGTTCTTCTCTTCCCCAGGCCAGGATGACTGGAACGGCACACAGCAGCGACCGGCCCCAGGGAAGGCCCCCTCGGCCCCCAGACCCGCCAAGACGTCTTACAGGGACCACCCGTACCGACAGTACTGAAGCGGACTTGCCACCCTTAACGCGTCGCCCTGACTCCCCGCCTGTCTCCACGGCAGCTCTCGCTTTAAGCAGCCCCGACAAAAGTAATTGTCCGTTTTGTCTTTGGTTTGGTCTTTTCCCACGCCGGACTTTTTACGAGAAAAGAGAAAATCGGGAACTGAAAATCGGAACTGGTTTTTAGGTTTGACTGCAAACCCCTCTCCCCACCAACTCCCCCCTCACCAACCAACCAACCAACCAACCAACCAAAGCGGCTTTTAGATGGGTTAGAGAGGAGAACTTGCGGATTTTCTTTGTTCTTTTTTATTTGAGTTTTTGTTTATTTTGCTGTATTTTTTTCTCTTTCTCTCTCTCTCCTCGATTTCCCCCTTCTGGCTTTATTTATTTTTTATTTTTTGCATTGTTGACCGTTAATTTCTTACTGTTTGGGAGTCGTCATTTCTAGTGGAGTTAGTGACTCCTTATCCACTTGTTAGTGTCTAAGGAAACCATTTTAATTGTTTAAAAAAGAAAAGAAAAAAAGAATCTGTCGAGGGTCAGTTGCAGATTCCCATTTAGGCTACATTTCAAAATTCTGTTTTAATATAGCCGAATAAAAGACCTTTTAAACTTTCAATTATGTAATGTAGAAACAAAAAGAAAGATCTTAAATGAAGTGAAGGAAAAAAAGAATCAATGTTAATGGAATTCAGTACAATTCATTCTTGATTAATGCTTCCCATTTGTTTTTAAATAGTTCTAAAAAGTTGTCAATTTAGACTTAGGCAGCAATATTTGTCATTGTACTTAGAGTTTTGAAATATAGCCCTAATAGACACTGTTGAGATGGACTGTCCTCATATCCTCTATTTGTTATACATGTTAAAAGTTAATTTTAATACTCTGAAGACAGAATGTTTTATTTATGAGAACATGGCCAAGAGATGGCCTCCTGTTATGCTAAAAACAGCTTAAGTCTTCAATTTTTTGATCTGATTCTCTATAAACTGCATGCACAAAGTACACAAGAAGGATTGGGACAAAAATCTCCACATGGGTCTTCTCTTTCTATAGAGAAGGGATCCTGCAGCTTAATCCGAACTATTGTACATATTTTAAAACGTCCTAATTGTACTTATTCTGCCACTAGTATCTGTACCCTCTCCATAAAATGCATTATGCTACATGTGTAAGCTTGCCTAAATAGGTAACTAAATCTGTCCAAAAGATGTTTTGCAGCAGTTTGTCAATAAAGCTTAGTTTGTTTTTTATGAAACTTAACTTGGTTTATTTGTTTCCTGTCCTAGTAAAATTTGAAATGGCCTTTTTTTAAACAACCTTCAGCAGTCAGATGTAGGTGTTTTGCTTTGTTTCTCATTCAAAAACGTATTTTAAATTTAAATGAATGTATTTGACGTCTGAAGACTTTAACCCTACTAAATGATGTCTTGATTGATTATCAAAAGAACACAACTTATTCTTTCTCTCTCTCTCTATACTTTTTAAAAAGGACCCAGAGGTAAGACCTCTAAAATAACCTGGATAGCTTCCTAATGTGTATAGAGTTCTAAAGCATTGAATGCCTGGGTATGTATAAGACTTTTTCAATCCTCTTACCTGTGGTCGTAATCGTTAATGAGAATTGCATTGATAGCATCTGAAAATTAACTGAATTCAAACCATTCAGGTCTCGGTTTCATTGTCATGAATGACGCCGGCGCGATGGCTACTTTAGTACAGAGTAATGGCAGTGCAATGGAGAGGATGGTTATAACCTAGAACACTCCACTGTAAAGGTAACCTAACCCTAAATGTTTAATTTCGTAGTGTGTTTATCCATTGACATAAACTTGCTGGTAAATGCGTGCAATTTCTTAAAATAATATTGCAGTCATGGCACAAAAAAAGAAAAAAGAATCGACTCAAAAGTAAGAAAAAAGTAACTTCCAATATCATACAGTAGTGAATTTTATGTACTAAAATAACTTGTGTACTAACAAAATATACTATAATAGTGTTAATGCAACTCCTGCTAAAATGAACAAAGCCAAATCTATGTCAATATCTTCTGTACAGTTGAGCTGCTGTTACTTTTTCTTTGCAATATCTGTGTAAAGGTTGCTTACTTAATGTTGAAAAGGTACCAAGTTACCCAAAAAAAAGAAAGCTTGAGTTGCATGTGCCTATCTATCTACTCCTAGACATTGCATGACTCAGTCTCAAGTTTCTCCCTGTGTTTTTAGAGGAGGTATTGATTTAGGGTTTGTCCTTCCTTCAGGCACAGCTATCGGTCAGTGAATGCCCGGAGACGGACAGTCTGAGGAGAGACCATGCAAACCTCAGGTAGGTCCGCCGCTGCACTTTCTACATTTGAGTTTTCCGCTAGGGATGGGACAATATGATTCGTTGCGCGATACACGATTCACAATACGATATAATCACGATACGATCATGGGCGAAGTTTGCATTGGTTCAGGGGGTTCACTGGCCCCTAGTGGCCGGAGCAAAAAATGCATGTTGGAATTTAAAGATGAAAAAATAATAACACGGAACTAATCTTCTGTGCGATACACGATTCACAATACGATATAATCACGATACAATACGATCACGGGCGAAGTTTGCATTGGTTCAGGGGCTTCACTGACCCCTAGTGGCCGGAGCAAAAAATGCATGTTGGAATTTAAATATCTCTAGATAGAGATCATCTATATTTAGAAACATAACACGGAACTAATCATCTATTGTAATGCCTAGCGCTACAAAGGGTAACCTAATGTGACAGTGATTATTTTCAATGTTTATTATAAAACATTGGTCTAATTTCCAATGCTGTGGTATGAAACGTAGCCTGCAGGCATCTCGCGCTCTTATCATTTAGCACAGAATGGCTCCAGCGAGACTGGCTCTGGAACTGGCTCCCAAGATCAAGGTGACAGTCGTCTACACATCATAATCATCATTTGCACATTAGATTGCATCCCTAATTATAATGCGGTCGTGTTTAACCGCACACTAATTTAAAAATACACAATTTGTGCATCATTGGCAGCACACAATGCGCACTCAATACCGCTCTGCAGACTATTGGCCTACCCAAATCTAAAAACCAAAACACGCGCTTGTACACTCTTCTCTGGATTTGCTTATGAGCCAATATCTGAGCGGCATAGCCTTGATGAAAACAATGCAGTTACAACATGCGTATGTAATAACATCTCCGTGGAGACGTGTGTGTGTGTGTGTGTGTGTGTGTGTGTGTGTGTGCGGATAAAACATCTCTTCTTCTCTCTCTGCAGCTGTTTGGGCTTTTCTCTGCCACCGACATTTCCACTCCACTGGAGAGACATTTGCGCTTCCTTTATCCATCACCTTGCCGCAAATAGGCCATTGTGTGCATCGTTTGGCCCTTATATTTGCTCATTTGCATGATATTTGATTATCTGCGTCTCCCCGCTCATTTGGGTCTGCTGGAAACGTGTTGAGTAAATGTCCTGGCGGTACAATTTTCACTGTAATTGCTTTTGTGCTGAGCCTGGAATGTTAGTAGGTCCACGTTAATGGTAATGTTGCATGTAGATCCGGGCCCTTGTGTTTGTGAAAGGCTACTTTAGATTGGCACTGAGATTTGTTCCAGCAGACGACTGAATTTAAATTTGAATTGAACTGAATTTCTATGGAATGACCTTGGGCCAATATGAAAGAAACTTGACTGTAGATGTTCTTATTTAATCACACATCAACCAGTGTAATATTATGCAGCGACACTGGTGCACAGACACTTTGGGGGGCAGGTGCTCAAGTGGGAAAAAAAGGGCACCCCTCTCATAATTATTCATACAAAATAAAGTTACATACAGTCAGGCCTGGATTACCACAGTGTGGTAAGAAGTGCCCCCCCCCCCCCCCCCTCCAATTTACATGTAAAAAAAAAAATCACCCCCAGGTGTTGAAATAAGAGGTGCAGGTTTGCACGTCTGACCCTTCTACTCCACCCCCCTCTTCCCTTTTCTGACACGGTGTGTGCTTCTTCTCTCTCGGTCTCTCTCATTTCTCTCTCCATCTCGATCTGTCTCTCTCTCTCTCTCTCTATCTCTCTCTGCCTGTGCCGACCGGAGACACATGTCACTTAAGCCGTTTTCCCACATGCGCTTTTTACCGCTAAATGACCGGAACACGGTCTAATGCCTTCATGTGTGAAAGTTGTTTTCCGGTATAAGCGCGACCCCGTCATCGCGGACATTTCACCAGTTTCGAGCCAGTCAGAAGAGCGGTATGGGACACAAGTGTGAAACGTGTCGTCATTTGCCGGTCCTTCTCATGGGCGAGGTGTACACACGTTGCTTAATGTTCCAGCGGGCATAATCTAATCATTTGCGCACATTAAAGCAAACTGGCGAAATTATCTTGTGATAATAAGAGCGGTATGTCAGCTTCCTGTGTGGGCGTGCCGATTTCCCCCTCTCCCCTCTCTGCTGCCCGCTCGCTCTCTGGCCAGTCCTTCAGTCCTCCTCCTTCAGTCAGCAGCCCGACAGGGACACAGACAGCTCTGAGAGTCTTGCAAGCCGCCCAACGCTTGTTGAGAAAGCAAATGCACGAAGCGAAATGTGGAAGTATTTTGCTTACGTTGCTGACAGCGAAGGCAAGCCCGGACACATCAAACGAAGCCAGTCTGTAAAAAGTGCTTCAACGCGACGCAGGTGAACGGATAAACATCGAACCAGCCAGGCTATTTCTCTCAGACACGGATCCCAAATTCTTCAAATATTTCAGTTCAAAGACTGGTTAGCGAATGTGAATGATACAACATATGCCCTCTTAAGTCAAACGAGTGTGATTTATTGTGTGACAAGCAAACTTATTTCACCATCTGAGTTTTGCCAACCCCCAAAATAAGGAGGATTCCCCATCCAAGTGCACACGTCACTCCCCACCCGCTCTGCAGTGCCGCCCCGCCCCCCAACATACAGGCAATTTCGCTGCTATATTCCCACATGCGAGCGCTCAGGTGTGAAGGGAAATTCCGGGAAATGTCCGATATTGACTTACAGGTAATTTTCCGGTACGCATGTGTGAAAACGGCTTTAGAGAAGCATCTGCAGCACTTCTTAAAAATGGCAGTAAAGACCACATATTTACATGAACTTATTGCTAAAGTACAGGCTCAATACACATGCAGTACTACAGAAAATGTAAACTAAAAAGTAGATCATTTTATGCTACTATGGGGACTAACATTACACATGAATTATACAATTGGGCTCATTGAATCCACGAGAGTCTCAGCTTTCCAGTCATACCTAATTTATGCAATTCCAAGAGTGTTTAGGGACCCCACTATGCAGAAATAACCCATTAGAAAGGCGAAAATAGCACATTTATACTATAACAAAAACAAAACCATTTGTTTTTTGCCAAACACTGCATGTTATTAGCATAAAATGGGCATGTCTGAAAAGGGGAGACTCTTGGGTACCCATAGAACCCATTCTCATTCAGATATCTTGAAAATCGCCCTGCTAGTTTTTCCCTCGCCAAAATGTAGCCTAACTTTGGAGCATTTATTTAACCCTCTTCCTGACAAGCGAGCATGACATTGGATGCCTTTAGTTCTTCCAGTTTCATGTGATGTCAGTATCTTCACTCTAGCTTTAAAACCCAGCTGCTACAGCCTCTGAAACACAGTCATGTTATGTCAAAGGGGCAGGTGCTTGAGCCTCACCTGGGGTTCATCTGTGCACGTCCCTTTGGCGATATTCATAGCATTTCAAGGGTTGGTTGATTCTGATGATTGCCCTGCTCCCGTTGTCGCCTTGCTTTTGACAGCACTGGTGAATGGGGTGTGTAGCGCTGGTGAATGGGGTGTGTAGCGCTGGTGAATGGGGTGTGTAGCGCTGGTGAATGGGGTGTGTAGCGCTGGTGAATGGGGTGTGTAGCGCTGGTGAATGGGGTGTGCAGCGCTGGTGAATGGGGTGTGCAGTGCTGGTGAATGGGGTGTGTAGCGCTGGTGAATGGGGTGTGTAGCGCTGGTGAATGGGGTGTGCAGCGCTGGTGAATGGGGTGTGCAGCGCTGGTGAATGGGGTGTGTCGCTGCTCTAGACAGTTGAGCGAGTCTCAGTGAGGGGGAATGCAAAAGCCTGTGTCAGTCAGGTCCCGGGGAAAGTGACTAATGAGGATCCGTATTTCAGGACTCTGACAGAAGGGAAAACAGGATCCAGGATTCCAGGATCTGGAAGCCACCAGCTTCCAGACATATTTGAAAGCAGGGGTACCGTGTTCCCTTTGCATCAACAAGGCATATCTGCCTCCACAGATGTGACGGTGTCAGTAAGTCACTGCTGCAGATGGCTTTTGGCTTTTCCCAGACTTGACTTGTTTGCTTCACGTGGCCCCGAAAAGCAACATAAATAATGTATGTTAATGGCATCGCTCAGTCACAACCCGCAACGAGAAAAAAAATGGCGGCGTTGGTTATGGTTTCAGTTGACTTTTGAAGCGGTCATAAAATAGCCAGTAAACTCCGAGCTGTGACCACAGGACTGTTCATTTAAATATTAACGCTCTTAACTGAAAAGCACCACTCGCTCCTCACTTGCTTGGGAGGAAAAAGACATTTAAGTATTTCCACTGATTTAATAATGGATACAAAAATAGACTTTTGTTGCACTTTGCGTTTTTACCACCGTTTCCTAAGACCAATAAGTCACTGAAGGCTGTCAACTCAAGCCAATGTCTCCCCTGTGGTCTTCTGTCTTCCACAGAGAACCCGTGCACAGGAGCCACTCAGCACGGAGGAGGTGGTCAGGCGGAGCGCTCGGGGCGCCCCGGTTAAGAGAGATCAGCCCAAGCCGCCACTCCGTTCCTGGGGGAAGGGTAGGCTGAATGGCGGGCCTTCCGCCAAGAGACCCACACGACCTGGCTGTGCAGCGAGAGGAGCCGGCATCGACTCCCACCGGAGCAGGACAAAGACTGCAGCTGGTCAGCTTAACCGTTCATCTCCTCACCGGGAAACTAGAATAGCCACAGAATGGCAAGAACATCCACAAACTGCCTTTTCATGCCGGACTATTTTCTGACCATGTACAATATGAATTACTGTTGTGATATCTCGGCGTAATTATTTCCTAACATCGACGACTGTTACTCGAAGCCTCGACGGATTGTACGGCGCTGTGCGCAGTTTCGTCTTGAACCACCCCCCCCTCTTCTGACAAATGTAATTGTTCTGGTCTGATTTACCATAAAATGAGCATTCCTGTTATAGTAGGCTGTGAAATTGTTTCTAATTCCTCTGAACTCTTAAATTAGATGTGAAATGAATATTTATATTTCCTGCAAGGCAAGCCGTATTCTTCTATCCGAAGCCCAAGAGAATTGTATGACATCTGCATTCAACATAATATGGATTCTTTAACATTCTGGTGGCGTGCGCTTTAGTGCCCATGCCTTTATAGCCATGTGAAATGAGTGTGTGTGCTTGTGTGTTAAAGATGCCTGGAAGAGGGCTGATCTGTATCTACACACGCGCCCCTCTTGGCATAGCCTACTTAGCCCCGAGGGTATCAAATGCTAATGCAGAGCCTATTGGCATGTACTCACATGTGCCCTCGCTGCAAAATGTGCAAGGCCTTCATAAACAATGTCGACCTGCTCCCCTCACCTCAGCATCCAAGTAGGATCATTCAGTCAGCGAGATGGAGCTGGGAAGACAGATCTGTGTGAGAGGGGGACAGAGGGTGAAGACAGACATTACCAACTTTCACTTCCACCTGCTATCCATCGTGTCTGCTGATTTGATTCCCCCCCCCCCCCCCAATGCCATTTTCTGCCATTTTCTGCCATTATCACTGATGATATTATGGTCATCTGCGGTTTTCCGTTACATTTAGAGGTCAGAACTGTGCTTTCCTGTATTAAAAACAAATGTCTCTGTCCCGACCCACTGGCCATAGGCAGCATTAGCCAAGTCGGGGAGGCTCCATTTACCTTATTGAAAGAGCCTAGCGGCTTAGAGACGTGGGCTGGAAAGCGTCATTTGAGATGAAACGTTGACGGGCCGTAGCCAAAGCAGATCATTTTTCAATCTTTATTTGCCATTATGTCTAAAATAATGATTTCTTTGTCTCCTGTAATCTAATGAAAGCGGTAATAAGTGATGGTGTGGAAGCCATATCCTTTGTTTGAATCGATGAACTGTCAAGAACATAAGGCTGGAAAAGTAAGTCAATGTTACTTTGCAATGATCAATAAAAGTGGAGTTGAATAAGGGCAAGCTGGGTATCAGTCATCTGTGATGTTTCTGTGTGTGTGTGTGTGTGTGTGTGTGTGAGAGTGAGAGAGAGAGAGAGAGAGAGAGGGTGTGTGTGTTTGAGAGCGAGACAAAGCAGTGGGGATAATGTTGGCAGATAGGGGGGACAGCTGGATTGGGTCTTCTGGTCCTGATGCGTTCGGCGCACACCAGACCAGAGGAACATTGCATGCTGATGATGCCAGTGAAGATCGGTGACAATTCAGCCTCCACCCACACACGCATCAGCTGTTCATACAAAGTCTTGAAAGTTTAGTTTGATTTTAACCATGTGTTCAAGGTTAGGATAATGTGCTCGAATTTGAATACTCCTTGAAAAGTGTAGTTTCATCTACACAATCAATCACTCATGCGAACCAAAAATCTGTTAATACCTGAAATGAAACGATCCCATAGTTGTATTTGTTGTCTAGCAGCATCTCACACTAGACACAGTGGACCGGAGTTAGATTGACTGACATGGGCTCTGACGCTTTTCAGTTCAGCTCCGCTCCACTCATCCGCTCCTGTTCCCAGTGCTCTCAAAGTGCTTGAATTTGACTCGTAGAAAAGCTGTATGAAACCTGTGCTTCATCCTAAGAGGCAATATCCTGCTCCTGTGGTTACGCAGTGGGGAAGGCGAGTGGTGCTCCAAAGTGGGATTCAGGGGCTCTCCAGCAAAATGAAGGATCATTCAAGTTCACTCTTTCCACACTTGTATACAGTATAGCCAGAAAATAGAAATGTACAGCCAACGGCATCCGGGTAGTGCAGCGGTAGATTCCCTGCCTATCAACCTGAGGGTCGGAGGTTCAAGTCCCCTGTGTTATCTCACTTACCAGACCTATCTCCACATTAGCACTGTGCCCGCGTCCATGCAGTGCCTTCTCTCGTCAGTTGGGGTGCATTTTCGGGGGGGGGGACTGGGGGGGATAGCATGACCCTCCCACGTGCCACGTCTTGCCGGTGAAACTCCTCGCTGTCAGGTGAAAGGAAACGGCTGGCGACTGCACATGTACCGGAGGAAGCATGTGCTAGTCTACAAATCAACCCAGATTGGCAGAGAGGGTGGCGCAACAACAGGAGGAATTGCCCAAGTACAATTGGAAGAAATAATAAGTAAAAGAAAAAGCACAACCAAAAGCTTCTTTAAAGGAATAGTTCACCCAAAAATTCAAATTTGGTCATCCCCATGCCAATACAAAGTTGAGCAGAGCTGGCCCGTGGCATAGGTGGTATAGGGTTAGGTATATTATAGGCTGACCAACCATAGAGACACTGCGGAGCGCATCATCATTCAGAAACCACGCCCAAAACGGGGGAAAACACAAACTCCCGTCCAATCCTGGCATTCTCCTATGTCGCGTGCATAGAGACACTGCGTAACGCGTCATCATTCAGAAGCCACGCCCAAGACGGGGGAAAACAGAAACCCCCCACTCCAATCCTGGCGTTCTCCTATGTCACGTGCATGGTTGCGTGTTGCACAAAAATATCGTATATACGGAAGATGAACACTCCAACTTACTTCCTTGACAGCTAGATTCACATTTTTCTTCTCGCCAATTCTCAATGGCTTCCTTGTTTTGCTCAGGAGTACAAAAAAACTTTAACTGGCGATTTTTTACATTTGTTGTCTGCGCAGCCCACCACACAACAGCTGCTGGCAATTGCTTTGCCTCCACCACCCCAGCCTCCACCTTCTAGCTCAGAGTCTGCATGGCTCAAAGGCTAAACATGTATTCTAGCTCAGAGTCTGCATGGCTCAAAAAGTGTATTCCATGTTGATGTCTTGCTTCTGTTACACTATGGCTTTAAATTAATCTGGAATCTTGTATTCCCTTGGGGGATTTTGCTGCACTCTCTGTTCGACGTAGCTTGCTGCTGCTGGGCCGATTCAGGGGGGAGCATCTTCTGTACAGAGCGGAGCCTTCAACGCCAAACATAACTGTATTTCCATTTATGCAATAAATGGTTAAATCTATGACGAGAGTGTGAATGAATACTATTACTATGAATGTACACTGTGAGTACAAAATGTGCAATAGAGACACTGCATGAAATAGGCCACGCCCATCACGGGGGAAAAGCTCTGTTCATTTCCACACACCAGCGTCATTTTCCTTGAATTAAACATAGCTAAAAGCTGTTGTGTGGTGGGCTGCGCAGACAACAAATGTAAAAAATCGCCAGTTAACGTTTTTTTGTACTCCTGAGCAAAACAAGGAAGCCATTGAGAATTGGCGAGAAGAAAAATGTGGATCTAGCTGTCAAGAAGTAAGTTGGAGTGTTCATCTTCCGTATATACGATCTTTTTGTGCAACACGCAACCATGCACGTGACATAGGAGAACGCCAGGATTGGACGGGGGGTTTCCGTTTTCCCCCGTCTTGGGCGTGGTTTCTGAATGATGACGCGTTACGCAGTGTCTCTATGTGGACCATTTAGTGTGCAATGTGCATTATAGTGTCTTCAAAGGAGGGGAGGGGAGGAGTCTTTAACAGACTTAACAGTCTTTATAACAGACTGCTAAAAGATCTGCAACATCTTGCTGCACACATTGAAGGATCTGAACTTCCTCAGAAAGTAGTAGTCTGCTCTGCCCCTTCTTGTATACAGCCTCGGTGTTTCCAGTCCAGTCTTTTTTCTAGTTCTACCCTCTCCACCTGCTCTCCCCATGGAAATGATTGAAGAACACTTATTTTAACACATTAACATCCAGATTAAAGTGTAATCGAAGCAAAAACTGTATTGTTACACCTATTTTCACTTTTATTCAAGTACAAATACACATGATTCTGCTGCGTCATTGGCTGCGATAATAGGTACCAGATTAAATCTTTGGTGCCTAGGGCACCAAATTGATCAGGGCTGTCTCTGAAGTCGAGGCTCACTGCCCGATCCATCATAAAGCATAATCCATGTCATCTGACACGATTTAAGATTGAATGTAAATCAAATCTTCCTCCATTACTCATCTGATTTTGTACTGGCATGAGGATGAGTAGATAATGATCAAATTTTAATTTTGGGTGGACTACTCCTTTAAAGGGGGTACATGGGGCCAAATCTTATCAAAATGGTGATTTGTGGTCTCAAAGTCATTCTCTATTTGCTTGACATGGCATTTGGGAATCCCTATCATGCATTCATAATATCATGGGCTTTTCAGTCCCACTATTGACCTGTTCACTTACCTGTTCACTTGTGTCACATCACCAGCCACTGTGACATTTTAGGCATCTGCCAGGCTCAATGCAAAACAGTCCTCTTCTCATCCTCTGTTTTACTGGACTTGACAAGGTTTAGTTCAGGGGGTAGCCCTGCTGGGAACACTTTCAACACTCACTATTGCTATTTGCATATGGATTCTGTTCTGTTTGACACTGCCCCCCCCCCCCCTCCCCGCTTTAGATTAAGTGTCTATCAAATGGTGTCAATTTGCACGTTTAATAGTTAAGAACAAACATGGCTGCTTGTCTCATGCCATTCCAATACCTTGTTAAACCAGAAAAACAAGACTGTATTCCCATCAATCATGGAGATGTTCATTGCAGATCTGCACTGCAGAACTGTCCATCTTAAGCCGTTTAGTTAAGTACTGGGTGTTAAAATCTTAAAGGCTTGAAAGGAAAGAAATTGCCGGAGGGGAGATTTACTTGCTTAGGGCTTAAAGTTACGTAATTCAGTATTTTACATTTACCAATGGAATGCGAGCAAGTTTTTTTTTATCCAATGATCAGCAAGCTGCTTAATATCACTGATTCCGCGGTACAGCACAACTGAAATATGGAAACAAAGTTTAAGCTGGTGAAGAAGGCTGACAGAGTAACAAGCAGATCCTGTGCAGACCGATGGTGCTCCCTCTAGAGGCCATCTGACAAAGCGTTCATGACTAAATGACTGACTGCCTAACCTGAATCTGGCTCGTGCCGGCTGCATCATGGAGAACAAGCACAGATCCGGCACAGACCCGCGGCGCGTGTGTTTCCAATGCACTGCACTGGGACTCACTGTGTGTGCGAGCAATGCTCGGCTAGCAGCACGACACGTTGATGACCTCCACACCAACATCGCACCACAGGTAACAACGTGAGTCGTGACCGGACGACCGTTAAGGTTTGCAGGACAGCAGAAGATGTGGATGTCTGTAAATTTACAGTGAAAAGTGTGGCTCTAGGTCACACATGGGCAAAATACGGCCCGCGGGCCCCATGCGGCACTTGGGCGCCACCTGTGTGGCCTGTGATGGAATTACAAATAATTTTTTTTACAGTGCACCTGAACACAACATGCAAGATACCCGCTGAATAAGTGTCCAAATATTCATGTCATTCTGGCCAATACTCCACTTCTGTTATTGCATTTCAGTCTGGAATATGGAATATCTTTCAATAATTTTTATGACTAAAAGGCTACATTGAAGTAGAAATTTAAATAATTAACTCATTGGTTTTGGATTTATTTAGCTTCAAGAGTGCATTTTTGTTCGTGTGACCCTCAACACAGGCTTTGATCATCCCGGGCCACTTACTGATACTTATGCTTAATTAACCCACTCATATTCTGGTTTATTTCAAGAAAAACATTTCGGCTAGTGGAAATTCTAATTGGCTGGTAATTTTAAAATCTAGCAGCCATATTGGCAGGTGGTCAAAAAAGTTAATTTCAAGCCCTGAGAGCAGGTGGTGACATAGGAGTGAGTGAGAAAAGGATGAAATATTGGTGGTTAAGACTGAATAATGACATCACAACTGTTAATTTAAAATGAATTATTCCTCTAAACCTGCCTTCAAATGCCCCACATTTTTCACGCTGGCGCCGTTCTGCCCTCAGCAAAACCTGTTTAGCGAGGACATTTTTTGTGGCCCTCTCTATCATCAAAGTTGCCCATCCATGGGTTACTGCATGACAATATTTGTTCGGGCCCCCGGCAACAATCTGGGTTTCTCATGTGGCCCCCCATGAAAAATAGTTGCCCACCCCTGCTCTAGGTGATCTCTTCAAATCAAAGACGCCCTCTAGAGGCCATCTGATGAAGCGTCATCTCACTAACTAAGCATTACATGACTGACTGACTGACTGACTGAATGCATGCCCTGAATTTGCCTCGTCATACCCTCAGCTGCTCTGTGGGCAAAACAAATGGTGATATGGATTAAATAAACAGGTGGAGACAGGAAACACTTTGACACTTGGTGCAACAAATGAAGGGAAGCGGTTGCTTGTTCTGCACTGTGTGCTCAACCAGCAGAAATGGGCTAAATCCCAGACACAACGCTGCTGTGTGTGCACTCCAATATCTTAGCACACCGGGAGCCACAGTTACAGTTGATGCTCCAGCGTCCGCAGGATGTCATCTTTAACAATTTACAATCCTCATTTAGCATCAAACTGGTTACTTTGGCTTGTTCTCTACAGAACTCCCCAGGGATCACCTGGTAAGAAAAACCAATTGATGTGGAAATCCATACGGGCACCGATTGGTAAACCGCGCACGGCTCCACGGATTTGTAATATGTATATTAATAACGTCAAACAGGAACACCACAGTGGCCCACAGAGTTGCATAATACAATTTAATTAACATGCTTCCCTAAGCATAATTTATAGGGAGTAAATGCGTTTCATATTTTCACCAAAACACACATCGGCTCATAAATTAGACCTACTGATGTAATTAATCAATGGTTATGGTTCACACATGGTCTACTTGGCCAATTCCACCTGCTGTCCAGCCAGGTCATTGCTCCACCCCCTGTGCCGATCTGGAGTGAGCTGTAGACTAGCATGCTTCCTCCGATGCATGTGCAGTCGCCAGCAGCTTCTTTTCACCTGAAAGTGAGGATTTTCACCGGTAGGATGTAACGCGTGGGAGGATCACGCTATTCCCCGTTACCCTCCCCACCGAACAGAGGAGGCCAGGACACACTATACCCTTAATGCTTCCCACCCGCAGACACGGGCAAGCCGGAGGTAACACAGGGGCTCGAACCTGCAACCTTTGTGTTGGTAGGCAGGGAATCTAATACCGCATGTTATGCTTTTTTATTTTGAAACTCGAGTCTACGCCTGTCATATGAAATGACTTGACTTTATACTGGGGCTTGGTTTCTATTCAAAAGGCTCAGCAAACCAGCCTTTAGTTGTTACTTAAGTGTAAATTAATCCCCTTGAACCTCACTGCCTGGGGACAAGAGACAGGAAGGCAGAGGTTGGCTTTTTCTCTTTGCCATGCTATGCTATCCGTTAAAGATACCGCTGTTGAATTGGAATGCTGAAGGACCGGTAATCAGCCAGCAACCACAAGCCTAGGCTTTCAAAGGCTTTCAAAATAAGGTTGTGAAACTGACAGGCTTTCAAAGGCTTTCAAAATAAGGCTGTGAAACTGACAGGCTTTCAAAGGCTTTCAGAATAAGGTTGTGAAACTGACAGGCTTTCAAATGCTTTCAGAATAAGGTTGTAAAACTGATAGGCTTTTAAGGCCGAATGGCACGGTCACCGACACTCACTCATTTTAGGCATCGGCAATCCTCTCTCTTTTCAAGCGTTTGTTCAAGAGGCCCATTTGGGGGGAAACCTTGAAGACTCAGTGTTGGTATTTGCACAAAGATTTTTGTCCTATTTGAGACGGTCCCCCCTCCTGTGTGGTGTAGCCTCATCACGGATGGCAGTGCTCAGCGGGGACTGGAGGAGACAAACTAGGCCAGCTATATAAAGTTGATGAATCTTACTTTCAACATGGCTGCCATGGAGGACTCACTCGATGCTGCGGTGGGACGGAGCGAGTGAGTGTGCCTCATGGAAGAGAGGCCTTGTTTATTCATGAAAGACAGAGTGAACCAGGAGAGAACAGTGAGTGCCTGTATACAGTATATATCTGTGTGTGTGTGTGTGTGTGTGAGAGAGAGAGAGAGAAGAGAGAGAGAGCAAGCAAGAAAGAAAGTGCCTTTATGTCTGGGCGTGCGAGGATATTGGTAGGAAATGTCATCCCTGTCGTGTTTCCCAAATAACATTTATCAAATTGCGCGATCACATTTAAAGAGCAACACAGCCGTCTTTTAGTGTAGTTTACAATCTGAAAGCTCATGACAGCCAGACCTTTCCCTCAGCCCATTGATATTCAGCGCGGTACGTGTGTGTGTGTGTGTGTGTGTGTGTGTGTGCGCGCGAGCGAGCGAGTGTGTGTGTGGGCATACGTTAACGTGCGCAT
>NC_139643.1:29475875-29493375 GCF_964638095.1 Poromitra crassiceps | reverse complement strand
CATGGTTTGTGTATTTATAAGTTTAAAGGGCAAAGTGATAAAATAAATTGTATTATTATTTTATTAGACCGAATTATTGTTTTCCAATTGGTGAAAGTGTTTTTCTGCACAGGGAAAATATATTTTGTTTCATTAAAAGGGGAAAAATCTTTGTATTGTATCAATGTTAAATGTATTGTATGTTTATTGTTAATCACATATGGCTAAACTGAAACAGTTATTGCCATTTTCATTTGATATTTGTATTATCATATTGTAGCGACCCGGGGTTTTGACATGTAATGGGGTGATTCTGTGTTTAGCTAGGAACTGATGTGGGGGGTTGTTCCTGGGGGGAACGGTGTGTAAGTGGCACTTTCCTGTCTGGGCATGAGGTCAGTCTGAATATGTGGGGAGGATGAGTGGACGTGTGTGTAGCTAGGAGCGTAGCCGAGTGTGGCTAAGAGCTGGAAGCTATGAGTGTGAGCCATGAATAAAAGCCTGTGCCAACTATGGGTCTCCGGTTCCTGGACGAATACCTAAATCGTCACAATATGATGATATTTGATTAGAATAACTATTCAATTGAGAATTTGGAATCTGAACCACTAGAGAATACATTTCAATGTAAAGTATTTTATTTTGCATACAGCTATGATCTGGTAGGATGTTGTACAACAGAAGAGAAATGTAAGATGAGATATAAGGAAGGAAACTGAGACTATGAGCCTGTTTCTAAATGCAGGTCAGGTCTTATATTGAGAGACGAAATCCAGTGAGGAAGATTCCAGTAGATGGCGAGCCTCCCAGCTTGATTCCCAGGATTCCGGATCTACATTCCCACGAAACAGCGGATGAACTATCTGCCTTGTGGTAGGATTGTGCCAGTCACCTGGATTGGTACCAGTTCAAACACATGTTAGAGAAAAGTGCACTCGAACCCGATCGAACTCTGACAGACAGGCTGATCACCTGATCTGTTTAGAATAGACTCACACAGACACAGACACAGACAACACTTATACTGACTTACACTCACACTGACTACTTTTCTTTATATTTTTCTATTCTCTTAGAGGGCCCAGTTTGTTATTTTCCATATCAATGTACCTGTTCAAAATTAATAATGCAAACTAAAGTTGCAGTTAATTGATTACACTTGTGTGGTTATTGCACTAAGAATATCCTAGCTCTTCAGAACCTAGAGCGACGTGTATATCCAGGAGTGGGTTACATAGGAACGCACAGTGACGATAAAGGCGTCCACATTCTCCGTTTACTCTCGGCAATATGACAAATAGGCGAATCCCTTTAAGGCATCTGGAGGGAGGTTTACTCACTGCACAGCACGGCCACTGAGACAGCATGCTGTTTTGTGTGTGTTTGTTTATGTGTTTGTTTGTTCGTTTTTCTAATCTATATCTTATGTTCCAACACAGGGGTCAGCCAGTTACTTCCTATTGTGTTTACACTTCCTGTGATAGTACAGTACTAGTGGTAAAACAGATGGTGTTTTGAACAGGAAGTCATAACACAACTGGGTCAAGTGGGCGGGGCTACATAATGTGATTAGGCTGGTGTCATCATGGGTCAAACTCGTGCTGTTTGTCACACTTTGTCATCATATTTAAGTCTGAACTGTAATTGGATCACCCAGAGCTGTGAACTTCTAGAAAGAAAGAAAGAAAGAAAGAAAGAAAGAAAGAAAGAAAGAAAGAAAGAGAAAAAAAATACTACATGCTTCGACTTGGCTATACGGTATGAGAGGTAGTCATACAATGAAGATGTAACCATGGCTATACAAGGGCAAGACAATGCCATTGTATGTGTGCCTGCAGTGCAGGGTGCAGATAGACGTATCTCTGTCTCCATAGCCACAGCCTGTTGGCTCCTGTCTTCTTCTCCCAGAACCTGTCAGACACAATTGAGTCACATCTGCTCCTTTTATCCCCTTCAAGTCAGAGGGACATGTTGGCAAAGCTACCAGCTGCTGGCCAGAGTGTGTGTGTGTGTGTGTGTGTGTGTGTGTGTGTGTGTGTGTGTGTGTGTGTGTGTGTGTGTGTGTGTGTGTGTGTGTGTGTGTGTGTGTGTGTGTGTGTGTGTGTGTGTGTGTGTGTGTGTGTGTGCAGGGCTGCGTGTGTTGTGTGTGTCGGTGTGTGTGTGAGACCTGTTTGTGTGTATGTGGCTGCAAGTGTTGATGGCTATAGTAAGCCAGCCCCTGTCACCAGGGACATCATTAGGCTTGGCTTGGCAGAAACGGGGATAAAGATGAAGGGAGGAGAGGAGAAGGAAATTAGAACACGGTACCCACTGCTGTCTTCTTCCAATAAGCTATCCTGCCCTCTAGTTGCTTGTGTGTTACGCGCCTGTGCTCGCAATGTCTGTGTGCAGCCTGGTTGGCAGAATAACATGTTGGAATGTTGGAAACATTTCTGCAATCCACTGGTATGTAGAATGTCACGTTTCTGAAGCAAAAAAAGAGTTGCATATTATACGTTTCAACATACGTGTATATCAATGTTATGCATGTCGTAGAGTCTGCTATTGAAATGGCGCGGTGGCCAGTAAGGGTGTTGCAGTCGGAGAGATGATGGAGGGTGTGTAGAGTAGACACTTGCCTTTCACACTGGAGAGCCGCATGTTCAAGTCCCAGTCACGGTCACAGCGTTTCTAAAGTCTACATTTCAACCGAAACATTCTACGTTTTTGTTATAAGTCGTTTTACTTCATAACCAAACTGTAGTTTTGTTTAACATTTACATTGAGATCGTACGTATCTGTGGATTGCAGAAAATGTACAATGCCAACATTTTATTCTGGCAACTGTGTGTGTGTGTGTCTGTGTGTGTGTGTGTGTGTGTGTGTGTGTGTGTGTGTGTGTGCGTGTGTGCAGTCGCATCTCGTCTTACTCCCTTTTTCTGCTCCCACAAACACACACACCTACTGTAGCAAACAGATTGCGAGCTCCTAACTCTGTTGTGTGGCCGTCATCCCTCTCCCCGCCCTCACTGAGGAGAGTAAAGAGTGGCTAAGGCAATGATCAAGAGAAGTAATGGGCAGCCTGAAAATGTCCCCGCCTCGGGCTTGTCTTCTTTCCTCTTGAGAGATGAGGGCAGGAGGCAGAGGGAGGGCGAGAGCAGGCAAGTGGAGGAGTGCATTATAGGTGCAGTACCCGACACCAACAGACAGACCACACAAACACAGTGTACAGTATATGGCTGCTGATACGAAACATCCCATAATACACTTTATTGTCATCAAAATGTGTTCTGGGAGAGATGGAAAATTAGAAGTTTATTTACTGTATATAGCCTTTAATCACAGTCAAGTCTCAAAGAGCATTAAATACCTTACATGTCATACTACATCATGCATCACAGCTGGCCAATGGCGTATAGGCGGTACTACCACTGGTACTGCCACTGGTACTGCCACTGGTACTACCACTGGTACTGCCACTGGTACTGCCACTGGTACTGCCACTGGACACCTCCGTCCATCCATAAAGGCACCCCAAATGGGGGGGGGACACGGCGCCAGAATGAAATGGCTGAGGCGGACGGTTATGCCGAGGGGGCAGATATTTTTATATAGTCAAACATATTTCTGCACTTTTTAACCATGCAATAGCATCTGAAAGGCTAAATAACAACACAAAAAATACTGTTATTTATTTATAACTTATTTCACAGCAGTGGTGATGGCAGTATTGATCCTGAGTGTCTTTGCACAACGCAAAATGTCGGGAACTGTCTGGAGCACTCTGAGTCTGAACATAGCTCTATGCAAAATGATATAGAATGAACGATTAGTCGACTGCAAAATCAACAAAAACTAAACAAAATAATAGCCCACAGTGCCAGGGTCATTAGGCTAAATAAAAAATAAAGTAATCATTATTGTCGTCTTTATGCTCATATGCTGTGTGGCTGCAGCTCTGTCTTTCTCTCTCGCTCTCTCTCTCTCTCTCTCTCTCTCATTGACCGTCACTAGAAATTTCACTTCTCCATGGTTCCATTCTGTGGCTTGCTACAATGGAGAAAAAATTGCCTAGAATTAGGGCTGAAAGTTCAATTCACAACCATGAAAGGAGGCTGATTGAACAAAGTGATGTGTGTCTATCTCTCATCCACTCCATTTCAGCACCGCGGACAGCGCCGCATGGCCCTATCTCTGCATGCAAACAGCCTAAACACATGACATGCCAGCCAAAGAGGGGGCAGAAAATAGAACTGAGGGGGCCACGCCCTACCATTCCCCCCCTCCCCCCCATGGCGTCGGGCCCGAGGAGGGGGCACTCGTAGCATGGCAAGGTTGCATCGCTGTCTCCGGCTCTTCTGCTCTGCTGTCCATCTATGTGTCAAGGATCTATAAATAGCGTTGTCTATGGTCTCAGAGCCCTGGGTTTGTTTATTGAAGAACATTTTAACACTTTAATATCCTACAATGACAAGTGTAATAAAAGCAAAAACAGGATTGTTACACCTATTTCCACTCTTATTCAAATACAAATAGAAATAATTTTACTGACTTAACAAACACAGATACCAATAGGGCTCTCTGCACATCCCTACTATTCAGTTTCTGTGTGAGCGGATGAACATCGGTGGTGGAATTGGCTGCGATGCAAGGGGCACCAGCTAAAAGCTGGCCTAGGGCACCAACTTGTCATACATATAACATGTCCTAGGTCATATACTTGAAATACACTGACTACATCATACTATATACATCATCATATGCATGAATGCATCAGATACCGCACTGTGTGCGCACACACGCACACACACACACACACGCACGCGCACACACACACACACACACACACACACACACACACACACACACACCCATGGGCAATTTAGAGTCTTTAATTGACCTGGCCTGAGCACACTCCAACACACACAGTCAATAGGATAAGATGCATTTCACACGGTGGCAGTAACCTCCGCAGCAGTGCCCTGCCCTGCAGCGCTGACTGAGAGAGAGAATCGGAGAGGGGGTGTGCGTGAGCGAGCGAGAAAAGTGGTACAAAAAAGACAGAAAAAAGAAAGTAGCAAGTAAGTAAAGACACTCAGGATGTGTCTTTTGTGGTTCTTCACAAAGCACATGGAGCTACACCGCCAGACTCGGGGACAGCAGCAGCAGGCTCCAGTGCTCGCCTTTCAGACCTCGCATATGAGAAGGAACAAGGCTCTGTTATAGCAGCACAGCACCCATGAATATGACTTAAGCCCACACACACGCAGACAATGCCGGACCATACATAAATAATGCCTGGCCATTCCGCCATGCTCCACAGCATTAAGAGCAGGAGAGAGATACTGAAGGTCCTTGCACATAGAGTCCGTTTTTTCGTCCGAAATTGACGCACGAAAAAAATAAAAATACGACCTCATTTGTGTCAATCATCATTGACACACCGAGTCCGACAATTACGTCCGTCATTTAAGTTTTCGGACGAGGTTCGATTTTCTGCGTTTTTCCGCATCCATGAAATCGTTTTGACAGGTGTTTGACCACTCAGAGCTGCCGTAGTGTTGCTATTCACAATGAAAAATGGCGCCTGAGAAGTTAATTCAGTTCGTCTCCCAGCACAAAGCATTTTATGACAAAGCAGGAATACAGAGATTCGGAATTAAAAGACAGAATGTGCCGGGTGATTGCAGACCAGCTTGGAACGCGGTGTGTGCGTGTGTGTGTGTGTGTATGTATGGGGAAGGGGGGGGGGGGGGGGGAGAGAGAGAGCCACACAGACACACTGCCAGTTGTGGATCAATAGGATCGCGGTAGTTTGTTGCGAATCTTCGCAACGAATATTGGATAATTAACGCATCGGACTAAGTGTGCAAGGTATCTGTGCGTGACGTGTTTTTTTCGGATGACGGATTAAAAAAACGCAGCGAACAATTCGGACTCTGTGTGCAAGAACCTTGAGACTGGGTGAAGGAGGAGGAGGGGGGGTAAAAAAAAAGAGAGAGAGAGAGAAAAGGGAGAGAGAGAGAAAAAGGGAGAGAGAAATTGACAGATTGTGAATGTGTGAGGGAAGGAGAGAGAGAGGTGGCAGCTTCTGGCAAACGTTGCAAGACATAGCCTCACAAGGCCGAAGTCTTCTCAGTCTGTTAATGAGATTCTGTCTCTGTCCTCCTCTCTCTCTCTCTGTGTCCTTCTGCTCGCACTCTCTCCTCTCGCTCCATCCTCTTCTTGCTTCGCCATTTATTTTCTCTCTGTTTCGCAGCATATTTTCTCCCACACTCTCCCCTGCCTTGAAGTTTAAAGTTGACCCGCTGAGACAGAGATGGTACACTACTTAGCTACTTTTCAACTCTTAGGCCTCTCTGTTACCTACTGTGCGTTCACACCGAGGCCAAATTCGCCTGACGAGATTACATGTAAGTCATATTCGCCCTGGACGGCGCAAATACCATATACAGTGAATATAGCAAGATAAAGCTGTGAAAGAAACATTATGGCTATGTTAAAAGCGGCTATACCTGCAGGCAAAGTCGAGAAAAGGTATTTTGCTTAAGGTGAATCTGTCATTTTGAGAAAATAGCTATTGCTTTAATAAACAGTAGCATTTAATCATCTACATTAACTCTCTTTTATCAGTCTTTGGTGATGAATATTTAATGCCCATTTTACACAGACAATAAACCCCCAAATATCAAGTTGACATTTGCAACCAAAGTCTGGTTTTTGTTTTTGTTTTTTGCTTGTGGTGCGCTGGCCTTAAAATCCCAACATCCCCAAGGAACACAGTTTCCTCTTTCAGTGTTCACTAATTAACTATAGCCAACATCAGCACACAGACGACTACCCAATGCCTGTATGTATTGATCAATGAGTATCTTTTTCAACCTCAGTCCTCTTCAGTCTGGACTGATGGACCCACATCTCAATTACTCCTCGGCTCCTCTTGGGAATACAAGATGTCTGGTAGAGTTGAACCCACAACCATGAACATAAACCTGATTGTGACCTTCAACACGTGAGTGCCCCTTGTGTGTCTTCAATTATACGGCTTGAATGTAAACAGAGAGGGCAAGAGAGAGAGAGAGAGATAGACAAAGAGAGAGAGACAAGGAGAGGAAGAGGACATAAAACAACCTGAGGGGTTTAAGACCCTCCAGGTCAGTCTGTTGAAAGGGTAGCTGCTGTTACACGAGGAATTTCATGCACAAGTGCACCGACAAGACACGCAATTGAATCAATATATCATGACCGGTTGGACTTTCATTTAAAAGCCTCTATTGATCAGTGTACCTTTTGGCTTGCATAATTCAGCGTGACCCCGGGTCCTTTTCCTGGCAAAGCCCTAAGCCCTAAACCCTAAGCCCTAAACCCTAAGCCCTAAACCCTAAACCCTAAACCCTAAACCCTAAGCCCTAAGGTCTAAGGCAGTGAATAAGGTTTCGACAACAACACGTTTTGCTGGTGGAAATTGGGCAATGGAGGGAACAGCCCTGGTGGTAATATGGGATCAGTTTTTCTTTTTGCCGTGACAGTGCAGCGTAAAGTGTTGAGCGGTGAAAGAAAGAAATGAGTTAGTACTGTAGCGAGTCGGTGCCATGTTAAGAATATTGAGCGGACAAACTAAATCTTCTCTCCTATCTGAGGCAAGGCCATACCAACAGCAGTGACTATCTGTTCAACTCCAGTTTGCTGCTCATCCATCAGGTTGCATTGCACCGGTTATGTGGAAAGCAAATATCTGCACCCATAGATAGCCAGAGTCCCTCCCCTTCCGGGCAGGCCCTATGCGAAACGGCCACGCGAAAAATGTGATCGCGATGAATGGCGAAAGACGGTACTTTAAAACAAATCCTGTTGGAATTGTGCCATGACGTACTCACATATGATGTTTGTCGATTTGAAAGATAACTTTGCAAGTCAAGAAAGTCGCAGTTTGTCGTAAAACGGTTGTACTGCTGTATAAGTTATACATCAGAAAGACTAACACACAACCACTCGCGTAAGTGCTGTCTCTCCCGCCAGGCCATGTTGGTGTTGCTGTGATGTATATTGTGCGTATATGTGTGACTTTCCTGTCATGCAAAGTTATCTTTTAAATGGACAAAATTCTAAAAGTATCGTCTCTTGCCATTCACCACGTCCATATTCTTTTGCGGCTGGTTCGTAGCTGAAGCAGGACGTAGGCGGTCACTTTGGCTCATACTAATTCCCATGATGTCACAAGCATTTTTCCTACCAATATGGCGCTATAATACACACAGCTCATTGGCTGTAAGTGTCACTTGATTGTAATCACCTGTTAATTGATCACAATCACCTGTTATTTTCCTACCAAGATGGTCAATGATGATGATGATCTAATGGAATACCATCAATACATCGCTGTGTCTCCCAAGCGGCAATCTCATCTGGAAAAATGAAGCCAATGCGCAAGTTCCAGAAACTGCAGTTCCTCGAATGGTCACTTGAGGCTGGGTCCAAAAGTGAGTCGTTCCCCATAGACACTCATGGGAAAATGCCCAACTTTACAGCAAAATTAAGTAAATTGACCAATAAATAAACAGTTTTTGTCTCTGCAATTTCCCTATTCATGACAACTGTACGGGGGTTGAATTTCTATATAACTCACCCGTTTATGCAGTCTGTCTCTGCGAAAAGAATTAAGTCAGATTAAGTCAATGGGGAAATTACTCTGCTTCTCACTTGATTTATTACCTCAGTAACCACTTTAATGGGTTTATGGTCTCAATCGCTAGTTTCAAGTCTTCTTCAACACACCGTGATGAACAACAATTTAGTAAGTTATGGTCCCATTTAGAGTCAAATAATAGATGATAAAACAGACTATGCTTTTGGGGCATGATTGACAGGTCGCCTGTCCGGTGACCGCACAGCTCGCCGTCGATCACGGACCAGGCGGCGCTGCGGCTCTGTCTGGCAAGAAAGAAAACGAAAAAAGATGGCGACGACGGCCAAAAAGCCAAACTCTATGGTACCTCCCAAACACTCAATTATTATAATGCGTGGTCCCTACAAAGTACACACTTCGTCAGGAAACCAGAGCAAAGTCTTTGGTTCAAATGACATGGTGCGATACGGCTGTGAGGGTGCCGACCCACTCTATGCGTATAGTATGAGGACAGGAGGTGGGTGCGTTGTGTTCCTCCGTGATAGCTATATGACAGGGGCTGTTTAATTCAACTCCCACTGCCATCACGGTCAACACCATCACAACGCAGCCTTTCAGCACCATTACACACGCTAATGGAATTGCGTGTAATATATCCTTCCTCCGCAAACTTCTCCTCCGACACAAAAGGATCGCTCTCCCCCGACTGTTCTCCCCTGCCTCCTCTTCACCTGCCTCTCTGAGGCTGTCACCCTCCCTCTATATGCGTCTCTGTCTCCTGGTCGCGCTCGCTCCATCTGTCTGCTTCTCTCTCCGGCTGAGGAACAAACGCCCACATGCTTCCAGTAGGACTCCTGCAGGCCACAGAGGCTCCAGTGCTGAGTGGGAGAGAGACAGGAGATCCAACGCAACTTGCTGTCTTTCTTTCTTATTACTCTCTATTTATGATTTCCAAGTGATGAACTGATAAACTGCCCGGGTGGTGAGTATGTCTACAGCAGAGCTCTGTAATGAGTTAAGATGCACTCGAGGTCCTTCACAGCCTCTCAACCTTTAAGCAGTCCTGCAGGACATACAGATAGCTCTGAACACATCAAGATTCATTCATCTCACACAGAAGCACATCCAGATTTATCTCATATCATAGCAATACATGTAACATTCATAGCATATTATATAGAAATACACTGTATTATTACTGTATCTATGGCATGTGACTTGACTTCCATATTATTGTGTATAACATGCAGTGTTGGGCAAGTTACTTTACATTAGTAACTTAGTTACAGTTACTAGTTACTGCTCTGAAAAGTAACTCAGTTACTTTAAGTTACTCGTTACTTTGCAGGTAACTAGTTACTAGGAAAGTAACTTTTGAGTTACTTTTTTTTTTAACTCAATTCTCTGCACACACATTATTTTGGGGTTGCTGTAGCACAGTGTGGGACAAGACAACTGTCAAATTTGAGCATTGTACCCATTATCACTACGACGAAAAGTAGTGGAACAAGAAAACACAACATTTTAGGCATTGAGGCATATTTACTATTGCCTTCAAAAAGTAGCCAGTACACTTTTGGCAGTGTATAATTAACAACTGTATCAGTAGTCTATAATATCCTGGCTGAACAACATAAACACCGTGGTTACCGTTTGTAAAAGCGGAGTGCACGCCTAAACCTAACCTCCCCCAGACCCTAACCCAAAACCATGAGGTGTCGGACTCGTGAGGTATCGGACTCGTGAGGTATCGGACTAGGGGGCAGTCCCCAGCAGCAGAGCCCAGCGCTGCCTGCAGATAGGGACAGAGCAGAGCCTCAAAGCAGCCGCTCGTCGCGGCTGCCTTTAATAGCAGTTCATCTCCAAAAGGCAGGAGACTTGCAGGCATTTTTCTTCCCATTTCATGACAACGCGAAACACACCGTGAACACCCTCCAACGCGAGGGGAATCTGTAAGTGAGAGACGAGTGCTGTGCTTGCCTGGGTGCAGCAGGGCACTGGTGACAGACAGCCTGAGAGAAGCGAGGAGGAGAGGGCTCCATGCTGCTGACTCGCCGAGCGGTGTGAAGTGAACACCGCTTACCGTACACAACACAGCTCACGCAAAATGACCCGTTTCACTATCAGAATTTGGTCTAGTAACATTAGAAAGTATAGAAGTGCCGCACGATTAGCCTACTTCCTCATCAGACCGCCGTCAGACTCGCATTTTCCTCTCTAGCCTCGCTGCTGTAGGTCCCGCACAGAATCGTGAAGTAACGAGTAACGAGCATGTTTAAACCGCAATAATTGTAAGTACGTTACGTTACTGATGAAGTAATTCGTTACAGTACTCGTTACCGCAAAAAGTAACTTAGTTACTGTAACGCGTTACTTAATAACGCGTTAGTCCCAACACTGATAACATGTAACTTTCATACCATACCGTACCATATAGAAATAAATGTATACAACTTCCATACCATATCATGTAGAATCACATGTAACCTCCTTACATATCATTATAGAAAAACATTAATACAGTATCCAATATCATATGCAGCAAATGTACATCTAACTTTCATACCATACCATATATAGAAATACATGTAATATTCATACCATACCATATGCAGCAAAAGTACATCTAAATTGCATACCATATCAAATGAAAATGCATGCAAATTTCGTACGGTATAATGAGCAAAATGCATGCTGGTTAATGACTTTATCCATTGCGGCTGAGTCCGTATAGGCACCACGGACACGTGTAGGAGTGGGCTTGTCTGCTCCCTGGGGACAGGGTGCTATAATGGAGTATTGATGCCACAGAGGGGCGGGTGAGAAGAGGGCGATAATTAGATTTTGTTCTCAGCCTCTGTGCAGCGCTCAGATACACACTGCTTCTAATGAGGGAGCAGCTCTCGCCAATAATCACCTCTGGATTTGCCGAAAAGCCTTCTCAGCTCGCCGAGCAGCCAAACCACGGTGTCGTGACCTGAGAAGACCCCCGACATTAGGGGGGGGGGTCACGTAATCAGGTGTCATTAGATGATCAAATGTGTTGGTAAGCAGTCGCTGACTAACCCCAAGTAAACATGACCATCTGTTCTCTTCCTAGCTGCTTGTGGGTGAGAGTATCAGCAGCAGAGCAGACGTCATATTTTCCCTGGGACCGCCTCAGGTGCCAGGTGCTGTTCCGTCCTCCTGTAGTCCTCTCACTGGGTGCTAATGCAATGCTCCCCACTGGGTGGAAAGCTAAGAGGCTCGACAGCATGGGAAACATGGCAAATACACACGCGCGCGCACACACACACACAGCGATACATACAGTACAGACCATCCTCTAAACAAGGAAAACGACAAGCTATGTACATTTTTCAGGGTGAAAAACAAGCAAAGTTGTCGCGACCTCTTGCAGTGTGAGTAACTGCATGGGGCGGCCTGCCTCTAGCGGTCTTTAGCGTAACTTTGTTGTTGCGAGGGAGCCGGTTCAACTCCCACCACGTCCCGGTTTTTGGTCTGCTTTTTCCCTGCCGTGTCCCGATTTTCACCCTCACCCAAACCATAACTCTGGCCTAACCTTAACCAAGTTGTTTTACTTTACGGTGTCACGGGACGAGGGCCGGATGAGTGGGTCTCCCGGGACCCGTGGCTGGACTCTCGGGTCGGCTGGAGCGCTGCTCGGTTGCGGCTGATCGGTGCTCCGCACCTCCTTCCACAAGTAACCAGGGTTAGCCGGGAGTCAGTGGAAATAGATCTATTCTGATGTTCTTTTGTCGTTACGCTATGAGGATGTGTTGTGCACTTCATACACCACATGTCGACACTCACTCATACCACAAGCCACAAGCAAACATATTCTCATACACACACACACACACACACACATACACTCATGCACGCACGCACACCACCAAGCTGGCCTTTCTCCTTTTTCTCCATTGCCCTGCTCGGAGACCTCATTCACAGAAGTTTGAGATGATTTTGATCTCAACCACGATGCACTGAACCAGCAAAACCACTCTTCACATTTTGGCGTGCACGACACACGCACGCACGCACGCACGCACGCACGCACGCACGCACACACACACACACACACACACACACACACACACGTGCGCCATCTTATTCCTTCTGCTAGACATGGCTTCTGGAGATCAGCGGCGTTTTCTCTCTCTCCACACCTGGTCGGCTCTCAGGATTGGTTCAGGCAGGAGTCGTGGTGCAGCATGTTAATGTTGGCTTAGACGCCCAAGTCGGGAAGATCTCCGCAAATATGGCCGCGTGTGGCATATTATTCTCCGACTGAGCGACTCGTGACATGAAGACCTCGTGCGGGAAACTCACGAGGGACAAGGCGCCTATATGTGAGTGAGTCATCATAGAAAAGAAAAAAAAGAAAAACAGACACGGGCGACACAGAAAGTCTACAAATGATAGACTCCATTCCCCCGAATAAAAATAAGAAAAAGGGAATAAAAATAAAGATAAATGTGACGTTTTCAGAATTGATTCCTCCATTTTATTCATTATAGCAGTTTCCCGCTATTAGAGAGGAGGAAAAGAAAACAGAGCTGCAACATTTTAGAGTGTCATTTCTGCTTTCCATTACCTGGGACTGATGGCAGGCACGGCGTAATAAACCACCTTTACGCTTCATTGGCTCATAAATCCTAATACATTTCATAAATGAAGTGCCGCAGCAGCCCGCTAGCTCTATTACTGAGCTCTGCGTGTTCGTCTGGCTTTCATTTACCCAGCATGCCCCCCGGGCCGGTACCACACCGCCACTGGGACCCATTTGAAACGCGACGCAGTCCCCCTTACAGGATTAATTTCCATCACCTCAAATCAAAGGTTGACTCGCAGAGGCCAGAGCTGTGCGTGCGTCCTGTACTGTAAGTGCGGCCCGTGTGGTATTTTTTTGCGAGTGGGCGGGAACATGGTAGCCTACGGCCCGGGGGATTGGCTGGTTTTGCCCCACCCGGTTTGATCACTCTAAATCTCAGTTCCCGCCTGTTTTTTCGAACCGTGGCGCTAAGCGATCATTGATTTTGTACGAGTAACAACAAATTGGTTATAATGACCATTCGCTTAAATAGTGATCAATTTGACCCGTCCCAACGGAAGGGGAGTCCACTGTATTTGGAATCACGAGAGACCATATAACATTTCAGTCGGACCAAAACTAAAAAAGAAAAAAGTTTTGGTCCGAGTGAAATGTTATATGGTCTCTGATTCCAAATATAGCTTGGTTTGACCAAGTAAAACTATTTTTATAAGCGTTTTACGAAATGTAGACCAAAAAATAATGGCGGGTGAATGCCTCTGGTGTGACACATGCTTAACCGGAAGTGGGCGTAACTTTGGCTCTCTATATGTAAGTTTCCTCCCAGCTGGTAACCAATTTCTCCCTTATGCGCCTGCAACAAGGCTGCTGACCAAGGCTGCCGTTTGATACCTGCGCCCAAAGCTTGATCATCAAAGCTGACGTGGAAAACGGGTTTGTGCGACGGAGGCCAATCGTCAGTGAATCCCAATCTTTCTTCTTCCGAAATAAAGAGACGCACTCTCTCATCCGGGGCTGCTTGATGGCAGAGAGACTGTTGTGTTTCGGCCTTGCTTTGTGAGTCATCAGGATGAATGATGAAGACTTGGCAACGCCGACACAGGCATAACACGCTAGATTTGACGTGGAAATGTGCCATGGCAAAACCTCAAAGAGACATCAAGGTCTTTCACATCGGAGGAGGGAGGAGGAGAGGAGGTGGAGAGGTGTGTGTGTGTGTGTGTGTTAAGGCAAAATGTGAGATAGTGGTGGTATTGGTGCATGTTTGCGTGATGGTTTGTTAGTGTGTGTGTGTGTGTGTGTGTGTGTGTATGTATCTGTACGTGTTGTTAGCGTGTGTCCGTGTGTGTGTCTGTACGTTAGTGTGTGTATGCAGACTGTGTACACACACACACACATGCATTAATCTGCTTATTAGTGTGCGTGCGTGTGTTTCTGGTGTGTGTGTGTGTGTGTATGTATGTATGTGTGTACTGTATATATGTATGTGTGTAGTACACACACACACACACACACACATACACATAATATTATAGTGTTATATATATATATATATATATATATATATATATATATATACTTTATTTCTTCTCTTTTCCACCATGTTGTGTCTTTGCTTGTCACCTTGATTTGTGTTTATTTGTATGTGTGTTTGTTGAGGGGAGATATTTTTAATAAGCCCCTTGGGTCTTTCGTACCTGCACAAATGAGTAATTTGCATCTCTTTCAGTTTTTTTTTTTTTTTTTTTTAC
Organism: Poromitra crassiceps; assembly: GCF_964638095.1. Classification (NCBI taxonomy): domain Eukaryota; kingdom Metazoa; phylum Chordata; class Actinopteri; order Beryciformes; family Melamphaidae; genus Poromitra; species Poromitra crassiceps. The sequence goes on along the minus strand of NC_139643.1, from coordinate 29,478,485 downwards.
CATGTCCTTGTATGCTATGGAAAGGTGTATGGAGATGGATCTGCCTGCCTGTGCTTGTGCTGTAGGCTACATGTGTACAATAGGCTGTACTGTGCTGTGTACTCTGTGTGTTTGTGTGCGTCCTGCCTTCATGTGTTTGTCTTTGAGGAGGCCTTATCCAACACGCTCAGAGCCCAAATCAAATAAACAACAGAGAGAGGTTGACAGACTGTTAGTGTCTGTAGAGGGCCGCTCGATCTGCCTCTCTCTGCTGCCGCTGCACGGCTTTGATTCAGCATGAAAGACACACAGCTATTTTAATGGCCACGGGAAATGTGTGTGAGAAAGTCTTTTCCTCTGTGTTCTATCTGTGTGTGTGTGTGCCTGCCTGAGTAATTGTGTCTGTGGCTATATGCCAGTGTGTGGAGCATTCAAGCATAATCTGGTCCTAATCCCTGCCAGAGGCATCCGATAGCTGCTGGAAATTAAAGTGGTGATTTTTATTTTTATTTTTTATTTTCCCTTGCTGTGATGTCATCACCCTATCTCCCTTCATGGCGGGCAGGAAACAGCTGGCACATTTAATCACATTATATGACCAACCCTGACCCGGGCACCTGAAAAATACTACCGTGGGTTTATATGAGGTCGGCCGTGTTCCAGTGTGTCTGTGTGCATGTTTGTTGACGTGCAGTGAACCCTAACTCCAGTGTGTTCTCCATCCATCCATATGATTTCTTACACAACATGATGCACCATTGCTTTGCACTAAACATAAGGGCACTGAAATATAAGCATGTGCAGCTGGCCCCTCACTTCCTCTTCTTCCCATAGCTCGAGCACCATATGGCTCCAGTACAGATTTAAGCTGAACAGGATGTAAATTACCTCTGTTCAAGTCAACTTGCCATCTCAGTGCTTGTGGAGACTTGGTTTATGCCAGGTGAGCAGTATGGAAGATTTTTATTGATTTATTTTTGCTCATGACCCCATTCACACTCAGCAGACAGCTCCACTTGCTTGACGCGGCTGGTCTCCATTTCTCCAAACTGGAACCGCGCCAGCTGCATTCTACTGCATGTAGTGCACTGACTGTCGGCAAGTACCTCATACAACCCCACATCAAAAAATCCGCACTATCCCTTTAAGGCTATAGGCAACTAAAACACAAAGCCGCAATAAGATGAATTTTCCTACCACGAGGGGGTGACAGAAATTAGCAAAGCCTCCAAAGGACAAACAAAGCACTTGCTAAAAATATTGCATAAATGCTACTAACTAAGCTAAATGTAGGTCTACGGAGAAGTCTCGCCAGCGTCTCGCTTAGAGTTTACGTTTTACTTTCCCGCTTCATCGATTCCACCATTGTGAGAACACTTTCAGGAATGGGAAGGGGCTAGCTAGTACAACAACAACAACAACAACAACAACAACAACAAAACACCCCTTGTGTCTCACATCTTAAAGGAACAGTTCACCCAAAATCATCTACTCCCCATCATGCCAGTTGAAACACAGGTGAAGTTTGTCGATATAGCACACAGGGATGGGCCAGCACAACTGGAGAGAAAACCAGTTACCATTGACTTTGTCTCCAGTTGTGCTGGCAACCTCCCTGCGTGTTATATGGAGCTATCCATTGTTGTGTGTGTGTGTGTGTGTGTGTGTGTGTGTGTGTGTGTGCGTGTGCTCGTGCGTGCGTGCGCGTAGACGATATGTGTGACTCTCCAACACCAATTTGCGTGACGAGCGAGATAAACCCCCCCACCCCCCCACCCCCCAGCCACGGGTAATTAATAAATCAGATTGTGATGATGAAACACTGGGAAGGCGTTGTTCCATTCATCGCCGTCCTCGTCCTGTTGCGGGTATCTTCCATCTCGCCGTCGCTCCTAATTAAATTGTACGGCCTGTCGATTGTGCTCATTACTCGGGCAAAACCAATCAGTGGCCTGCAGCCCGGCCTGGCCGTGGAGATAAAGACGAGAGCAAATGTTGGTAGAGAAACAACATGGCGTCCGTCGCTTGCCTAGAGTGCCGCGCCGCAAAACAACAACGCTTCCTTCAGCGTGTTCCTCAGTAGCGGAATGCACTGGAAGAGGAGTCGGCGCTTTGCATTTGTATTCATTATAGATTTGAAGCCGGAGACGAAAGTCCTCCGCCGACGAAACCGACTCTTTTGATGCTCTCACCTGCACAACAACATCCACACAACAACAGGCAAGAAACATTTTTATATTCCAACTCAAGCCTGCCTCAACTTTCACACAAATAACTACATCTGAATCTAAACGCATCGGATCCACACTAGATAATTCATCCGGCACAGTGACTGTAGTGTTCTCTGACTCTAAATGCTGCCGCCCGCTTCTAATATGTGTTCCTCCCACCGCCAGGCAGCCGTGTGCTGTCACTTTATCGCCCAAGGATTCACAAAAATATCCTTCCGGTGATTTGTCTTTGTTCGCTCTTTCCACTTCCCTGCCTCAAAGCGTCTCCTGATCTCACCTCGCTCGCACTCACTCCCACAGCGGTTCAGCCGTGTGTCTCTGTGCGTCTCCCTTTAGTCGCCTACATCGCTGTACACTTCCTTCGCACCGCCTCCCCACCTCGGCCTCAGAAGATAGCCGG
>NC_139643.1:29417359-29473175 GCF_964638095.1 Poromitra crassiceps | reverse complement strand
GTCACTTCATCTTCGAGCTGGTTTTCTCTCACCGCGCACTTCGTTTGTCACTGCCAGCACAGTCTCACGTCTCACTTTAGTGAGGAATTGCATGTGTGTGTGTGTGTGTGTGTGTGTGTGTGTGTGTGTGTGTCTGCGTGCATGCGTGTGTGTGTGTGTGAGTGTGTGTGCGCTGTGCGCGTGCATGCTACTAGTGCAGACAGAGACAGATGGGCTGACTCCCACTGGTTACATGTGTTTGCTCTCCGTTAGGATGCTCTGCCAAGAGGTCCGGACCCGCTTGCCACGGAGGGTAATGCTCTCTCCCTGCGGCCGCAGGGTTGCTAGTTCAAAACCCCGGCCTGCTGTTTCCATGAAACTGGCTCTCTGAGGCGAGCCGCTGTACGTAAACCAGGTTAGGAGAGGAATGGAAAAGTGTAAATGCGTTTCCGGAACAGACGAGAGAGGAGATTGTGTCGGACGCGCTTGGCTGATACAAACACCCACTCACACAAACAAACTCTCTCTCTCTCTCTCGCTCTCTCTCTTATATAACACACCTTCTGGCCTCCGCTAATAGCTAAGCTCGGTGCTCCTCAATTTACCCATCATCCCCGGCACCTGTCCATCAAAACCCATAACAGCGACCTAAATGCCGTGACAGCCCCATCAGCCCCATCAGCCAGAAGGCAATGACATCGCTGTCACCTGGAAAACAGCCCCGACCCCCCTTTTAAAAGCCCAGTAACAAGCTCATGTTGCAAGTGGAAGTGGGAACTTTTTGTCCTAGTTTAGGTGTTGAGGTGTGCTCGTCGTTTCCCTGGCACCAGCAGCCGACTGGAGGATTTGTGATGAGCGCCAGAGGAGGGGCTGAACTGGGGGGGGAGGGGGACATGGTTTTGGCTTGATGGGGAGTTGTGTTTTTAAGCCCCAAGGCTGTCGCCAGTGATGGGCAAGCTACTTGGAGAATGTAGTAAGCTAAGCTATCAGTTACTCTCGATTAAATATAGCTAAACTACATTGAAGCTATCACCAGAGAAATGTAGCAAGCTAAGCTACGAGCAACATGGCAAAAGCAGCTTGCTACATCAAAGCTACTTTTTTTTCTCACATTGAATCAACGTCATGTCAAAGAACAACTTTCCACCAAACAAAGGCAGGCAAAAAAAAAATCTCATTTTGATTGTTTATTATATTATAAAACTCTCACTGGCACAATATTCAAAAACAGACAATAAAACCTGAACGTCTTCTTCACTGCCAGTGGCTCCCTCTGGCTCTGCCATCTTTCAAAGTTCATTGCTGATGTGACTTCGCCAGTACAATGACATATTTTGCCCTACCCTTAACCAATCGTCAGTCTTCATTGCCTAAACCCAACCCAATCAGAGGCAGAGTAGTGCCGGGTCTTGCTGCAAGAGAGGCAAGGATGCTAAAAGGCAAGGATGAGACAACAACACTTGTTGTCCGTCATAATGGAACTAGAAGTGCTTTATTGGCTACACAGGCACACTTGACATATGCAATGTCTCCTCCTGTTTAATCAAACCGCAGCAGAAATCTCCACTGCGTGCTTTGCTCATGGCTCTTCTCTGGCAAGTAGCTTGTAGCTTTTGCGGGAAGCTACAAGCTACTTGGGTATGTAAATAGCTTAGCTACTGAAAAATCTACTTGGTTCAAAAGTAGTGAAGCTACCACCAAGCTACTGAGAAATGTAGTTAAGCTATGTAGCTTCGCTACTTGTAGCAAGCTACTGCCCAACACTGGCTGTCGCCGGGTTTAACAGCTGCTTCTGTCACATAGGGCAGGGTGCAGGAAACACAGGGGTGTGTAAGAGTAGCCCACTGCGAACGCACGCATGTACACACACAAACACGCATGCACGTGCACACACACAAAGACACACACACACACACACACACACGCACGCACACACACACACACACACACGCGCGCATGCAGAAACAAATGGCCAGTTCCCCACAAATCACAGATGGTCCTGCACACACCAGAGTCCAGGACGGGAGCTGTAACCAGGATGTAGCTGTCTTTAATGTAATGACTGTCTGATATTGAAATAGCTCACTGACAAAAAGGTGAAGGGGTGGGATTGGTGGACCAGGAACCTCCTCGTCTTTCAAACGAGAGGAGGTGGATTTGATTCCTGAAGTGGTCCGTATTTAACCTTAACCAAGTTGTTTTTCAAATGGTGCCATGTGTGGCAGATCACCTGCATGCATCGTTTCGTTCATTGTCATTTTTTGTGATTGGAAATCAACTTATTCTGTCGTTTTGGTATGAGGACATGTTGCAAATCAACACACAATGAAAAAACAAACAAAAACAGAAGAAAATATTACTATTGCTCATTGGTGCATGTGAAATGTGACTGAGTGACCATGGAATTCTGATAGAGTATTTGTAAAAATAATGTAACCAGTAGGGTATTTTAAAAGACGGGTAAACGATGACCACCAGTTGGTGATAATAAGGCAAACAACCACGATAAACAAAATTCAAGAAGAGCATTCATTCATTCTTTTGTTTTCCTTGTAAGACCCTAATTTAATCATTTACATCAAACCTCATAATGACATCAGTTTGATATAACTTAGTAAGGGAATATGATTGACCCTCCCCAAACAATATGCTATTTTCGCTTGTGAAACAATCTTCAGTCTGTGTGTATATCAATATTTGTGTTTAAATAGCGGTCTCTTTTCTGTTTGGTTTAATTGCGGGTATGTTCTATAATTGCAATACACCCCACCAGCAGCCCTGCCAATCTCAATAAACTCCGCTTTCATGTATTATTGTCTAAACAGATTTGTAGCTCTGGTGAGAGTCAAGCCTAGCTGAAACTGTTCTGAGCGCGTACCTGCACAGAGTAGGGCTGTGGCAACCTTCCTGTCGTACTCATTGACCATTGACTTAATAGCCCTGTGCACCAGTTCAGCGGTGAGGTCGTCTGCCATTTCCTCATCCCTTTCCCTTTTCTTCGTCCTCAACGAGGTGTAGAAAAAAGCTCTCAATTGCCGTTGTCCCATCATTGAGAATAATAAATTGTTGACCTGCTTTAGTCCTATAGATTAAAACAGGGATGCCGAGTGATTGGTTTAACAGGCAATCCCGAAACCATTCTATTTGAATGTGTTCACGTTCAAAAAAAGAAGAAAACAACTCAAACGCAAAACTGAAATTAAGCCATCCACACGGTTTGTCGCCGTTGTTGTGAGGCAGCAGTAACTCTTCCAGCACTCGTTTGATTCCTCTCAGTTTGTTGTCCTCCTTTTTGTCCAAAGCATCTTCGAATTTGACAAGAACATCGACAGCAGAGAGAGACTGCAGCGAAATCCTTAATCTTCTGTGCAGACAGCTGGTTTTACGGACATTCGTCCTCTCTATATTTTTTGATGCCATGTCTGTTTGTTTGCTCGACTGTTCCAGTGGGTTATTCGCGCTGGAAATGTACTTCCGTATTATCACCAGAAAAGCGCCACTGATTCGCCAGATACTGTACACGCATACTGTCTGGATAGGCCAAGCACAATGATCGACAGATAGGACCGCCAAAGATAAACAATGCACCGGGACATACCAAACAGTTTGGACAGGCGGGGTGTAAATGAAGCAACTCAGTAGTTGTTGAAGTCTGAAAAGCAAAAAAAAAAAGTTTATATATTTTTATCGAATCAAAATTGTATAGCCCTCAAATTAAAGAGAGTGTACCCTCCCTCAGACTAAATTTAAAACAGGATGACCCTCCCCTATTTTCCTCCAGTGGGCCCTTCCCTAAATAACGAACGGTCCCTAAGAATACAGTGAATTTAAGATTTTTGTCAGCCCAAAAAGGTGGAGTAAACTAAAGATAGATCCTGACAGATTGTTGGAAAATACACTTAATACACAAAACAAATGAATCAAAGAGGTTATTTCGTGTTTTGCCATATGGTACGTGAGAGCAGTTATCTTAGCACCACTCTGACAGAATGTCATTATTCCAGAACCTCGCATCTGGACACTTTTTTTACTGAGCTGACGTGAAATGAACTGTAATACGCTCCCTCATCGTCTTTCCATCACATTAGATGAATGCAGTTTTGTAACGTGGGCGTCGCTGTTTGAGACAAACTTAGAATGCTGGTGCTGTGACAGAGAGAGCTGCACCCAGTTCAATTAATATCGAGCTTGAGTCATTGATCAAAATCCAAGGTCTCCAAGTCAATTAAAAGCCATCATTTCTCTTTCTCTCTCTCTCTCTCTCTCTCTCTCTCTCTCTCGCTGTCTCTGTCTCTCTATCTGTCTCTCTCCTCTCTCTCACTCTGTGTGTGTTTGTCTGAATAGAGTGTGTCCTGTGGTTTCGCACTTACTGTACAGTTGATCACAGCAGTCCAACTCCCAGGGAGCCTCGCCTTCTAAGGTAGTGTCATCACCTTCAATAACCCTCTGTTTAGCCATGGACACACACACACACACATGCACACGCACACACACACACACACACACACACACACACACACACACACACACACACACACACACACACAGGCGTATGAACACACACCTAGGCTATATTAAAGGGATACGCCAACATTTTTGGAGATTCGCCTATATTTGCCATATTGCCGATAGTAAATGTAGAATGTGGATGTCTTTATCTTCACCTTCACTGTGCGTGCAAAGTGCGTTTCACCCCTCACCGCTAATAGCATAGCCCTACAATGTCTATGGTACAGCTACCTACCCCCGTTCAGTCGCCCAAAATGTTGTGACTCGTGTACTTACTCACCACGCGATGAATAACTTTGGATTAATAATAATCCAAAGTTACAGGAAACGGTCATTTTCTAAGTAAATCCATAGCGAGACCTAACAAAGAGGGTTCCCTCTCTAACCAAAGTTACTTCCTCGTTTGCCTGAGGCGCATGTATGCGCACACATGTGCCTCAGGCAAACGAGGAAGTAACTTTGCTTCAAGTGCTAAGCTATTAGCAGTGAGGGGTGAAACGCACTTTATAATGCACGCACAGTGAAGATAAAGGCATCCACACTCAACATTTACTATCGGCAATATAGTCTCGGTTTCCAGACGTTTGGTGAGTGGCGCCAACAGCGCCACCTAACCACCAAACGTCTGGGAATTTACTGTTCCAAATCTGGTTCATTGAGCCCGGCGACAACGGCCGGCAGCAGACACGCCTACATTTATTATTAGAATTTTATTTGGTACCGGCAAATGTTTCATAGTTCCAATAAAGGAAAAAACATCGCATGGATGCATAACTGGGACGTATCCTCAGTGATGTACCCTGGGGTCATAGGATGTTTCGGGTCTCGCAAAATCATACACCCTCGCCCAGGTGACCCAGCCGGGGCTGGCCAAGCCCCAACTTACGTCCCAGTAGCTACCCACGGTCAGCCCTCTAGGGAGGGTCGAAGGTGGTCACGTGGTCAGGGCCACTCAATCCGCCTCTCCGGAACTACTCTGCTGGGACCGGGGGAGGGGGAGGGCTCTGGTACGTAGAGGGACCGGGCTCTGTGGGTTGCCACCCGGCCGGGTTCCTCCCTCGTCTCACCAGGTCTACGACCTGTGCGCTGCACCAGACTCCCCCGCTCCAAACATCTCATTCCGAGGTGATGGTATCTTAGTGGACACCATGCAGTACCAGTACTTGGTGGCACTGCAGTCTCCACTTGCGGCTTGAATGGCCCTCCTAAAAGGCCTCTCGTGGGTTGTTGGGCTTCTTCCTCACGGAAGACGCAGGCTGGGGAGCTAACCCATACTGCTACCCGGGTGCCGTCCCTGTTCCGGCTGTCAACTGACTCTCCAGTAGTCACTAGTCTTTCCTGGTTGTCACATAGTCTATTCCTATGAGTCACTGGCTAGGCCAGGCTAACTAATAAAGAAAAAAACATCGCATGGATGCATAACTGGGACGTATCCTCAGTGATGTAGGGCAATATAGAGCAAGACACTGATGTGCTGCAAAGAGAGTTTATACCTGTTGTTTATTTTACAATAATTGTTCCTACCCGGAAGTGGCCCGCTTGCTACTGTGAAGCGCTGTGAAGTCATCAGACAGCAGGCTCTGTAACGTAGCCTCGGGAGTCGGGCATATCGCCGGGGGAAAGACCTCTAGCCGCCGGGGCCGGATGAAACAAGTCCTATTAACAGGTTATGTTTGTTTCTAAGTGATTAATATGTTTCTCCACAAACACGACAGCACCGGTTCTGCATGAGCATCACTGCTCCCAGAAAGCAGGCCCGCCCACAACACTCATGATTGGCTCTCCGATGCAAGGCTTCCAACAGCACCACCTAACGTTATGAAAAGATTTAAATAGTAATATTCTCAGTCTTACAGTAGTGAAACGGATTAAGACTGAGAGCTGAGTCTATCGGCAATATGGCAAATAAGCGAATCTCCAAAAATGTTGCCGTATCCCTTTAACACAAACCCGCAAACAGGTGTGAAGAATGGTCTGATTGTGCAGAGAGCCGCGGTAGTAAACAGTGTGTCGGGGCTAGATGAAGGGCTGCTGAGAAAAAAGTGGCTCCATTGTTGTGCGACACATTATGCAAAAGAGGAATTCTACCTGTTCTGAACAAATTGTGTTTTCATTGCCAACAGAAAAACAGACAGATGGTAGCGAAAACAGAGAGGAGGAGGAGAAAGGCGATTGGTTGGGCGGAAACAAGTAGGTGGATGATCGATTTAATCAGATTCCAGGACTTTCTTTGTGTGTGTTTCTGCAGCCAGTCGCCAGAATACAATGTAGGCATTGTACGTTTGTGGAATGGACGGAAATGTACAATATGAACATTTCGGAACCAAAATATGTTGCGTATCGCGTTTCTAGATATGTGAATATTAACGTTATACACATAGACATCTCATGTTGAAGTACGTCGCTGGCGCCTAGGCGAGTACGGATGGGATTGGTGGACCTGTTAGCGTCCCTGTCTCATAAGCCAGAGAGCACCATGTTTGATCTGAGAACATGTTGTGTTTTTACTTTCATTTTAACCCCAAACCTTAACCGCAAGTTGCTTTAGTTGCTTATATCTTAGAACCAAGTCGTTTTACTTGCCTAAACATAACCAGTTGTTTTATTTGCCTTTAACGTTGGAAAGGCGGTGGCTGTCTCCACGCCGCGCCGCCAAACAAGATTTCCCGCTAAGTGATAACAAAGAAGCATAGGGAGGAAACCTGACGCCTGGTAAGGAGGCGGGGAGATGACAAGGCACCACAAGCTATTCATTGGGGGAGGGGGAGCGGCGATCCGTCAACCCGATCACGTTCCCGTCAGGAAAACCACTTTACTGCAACCTAGCGTTGTGCACTTATTTTGGCAGCAAGCGATCCACTCTTTGGCAAAAATCAATGCAAGCATGTTAAAGCTTTCACCCAGAGTGTGAGCTGTGAATGCCCCCCTCATGGGTGAATACAGACCAGAAGATGACAAATGCACGTGCTTCCACTACTCTCTTGGCTAGACAAAGGATGCTATTAGCTCGGAAACCTGCCAAGAAAAACGCCCTCATCCTCTTATACTTGGCTGAAAAAGATACAGTTTGACCTGCATTATATCACTTCAGTCGAACAGATAACCTATATTTCTATATTTCTGTTCAGGCTTGCATTAGTATTTACTGTCTCTGTAACATTGTGGAATGTTCGGTTTTTGGGTGATGGCGCCGCAAAAAAGTGCACCAATGTGAGCTATAACCACCTTTCTCTTGGACCAATAAAGCCAAGCAGACGTGAACAATGTCTGAAATGAAAGTTATTCTTTGGATCATGGGACCTAAATAACCATTTCCAAAGCTGTGATCTGAATTCTTACCGTGCCGAAACATCATATTGTGAGAATTGTGCGATTTGTTTAGGTTGATGTTGAACTTGGTCACCCTCTGCCTTCCTGCACATCTGTGAAATACGTGCGGGGAGATATTTATTACAGGGAAAAGTCAGATACTCGTCCTCCATGTGCATCCTTCTGTGTATGGTATGCATGCATTCCATCCAGTGTGTGTGTGTGTGAGTTTGTGTGCAGATGGCGCTCCAGCCAATTACAGAAGGAAAGTGGAAAGGGAGCCATTAGACCGCAATTAGCTGTGATTGCCTCCACATTGTTTTGGTGGGATGCAGTGCACTGTGAAATGACCAAATGCTGCCGCTCCGGCCTGTCCCTAGCTGCAGGAGCGAGGGACAGGCGACCAGACGGTCCTGCTGCCCACACATTTACCCTCGCCCATTACCCCCTTCCTCCTCTCCCTCGTTTCGGGCTCTCTCCTCCGCGCCATCGCCCCGATCCGATACCTTTCTGCCTCTCCGTTTTCACGTCTACCTTTTCCTACCCCTCCCTCTGCCAACTCTTTATTTCAAAGCAATTAGGCTATTTCACATCCCACCCGATGCACCCATTTTGTGTCTAAAAGGCAGGAAATAACACAGGTGCAAGCACAACACTAATGAGGGTCTCCAACTTCAAATCCATTTAGGTGCTCCAGTGCCGGGGGCCCTAATTAATGTCTTGCTTGCACGTGTGAAAATGCCTGCCTTTTAGACACAGAATTGGTGAATTGGGTGGGAAGTGAAATAGGCGAATAGGACGCACATTTTTAGATGGTAATGTAGTTGTCCAAACCAAATGAAGCAGATTAGTGTTTGTGCTTGGTACTGTAGGCTACATACAAGACTCAAGACAAACACCCTCAAAGTGACCAAAATGGTTCGTCACAATGTGATGTATTTTCACACATTCCAGCACAGTTCTATAACTACTTTTAAAAAAATAGGTTCAGTTAGTTTTCAAAAAGTACAACCATGAAATACACACTATTTATATCTATTGTAGTTGAACTTGTGCTGAATGCAAACAAGTCATGTGACTTTGAAAATAATGCTCAGGATTTGTTCAAGTTGACAATATCAGAGCGTGGCAAAATCATCAGTGTCTGAAAATACTGTACCCCCAGACTCCAGGGGGTTAACTCTCAGTAAAGTCTATCCTTTCCCTCTTTTGTCTCTTGTTACCGCTCGGAGTTCCCTTTCCTCCATCTTATGTGTGTTGTGCTTTTTGTGTGCTTCCTTACCTTGAATATTTTCTTCCTTCCTACTCCTTCCTTCTCTTTCTTCGCTCGTATTTTCTCTGTTTTCTTTGGGGCGTCAGTTCTGACACGGCTCGTTCTGGTTTCTATCACTGAAATACAGTATATATATACAATCAGTGGGTTCTATCAGCAAAGTACCATTCAACCTCTATTGACTTGACTCCCACATACAGTAGTAAGTACACACGCGCGCCCACACACACGTAAACTCTGGAAAATGCTTGCACACATGGCACGCGAAAACCATTAAAATGCTCTTTCTTTCTCTCCAGCTGAACTGTGTGAAATGGCCCGAGCCGTACTGCCGCTTATACGTTCATTTGTAATATTTGGCCACTGGATAAAAGAGTGCATTTATCATTGGGATGGCTCGGGAGGATCAATAGTCTCTTGACAGCAAGGACACAGTATGATAAATTGGAGAAATATACAAAAGCACAGAAATTGTTTTAGAAAAAAAGAGATAAATACTTGCAGGAGTACAATTTGACAAATTTGGCGGAGAGCCGGAGACTCTTCGATATTCAAAGGGTTTTATTTTTTATTCATTTTTTGAGCTTGAGCTTTATTTCTTTCTTGAGCTTCTAACCTTAATATTTTGTATATTGGAGACACATCCTTTAAGTGCTTGCTCACTGTCATTTTCAATTTTAATATAATCCTGGGGGCAGGAAGCATTGGTATATAATAGGGGCTGTGATGTTATAGCATTTTACTGTATCAAGATTTCCCCCCCGTCCGATTTCCTCCTCCTGTCCCGGTTGTTGCTGATCTGGGGGAGAGCCGTAGACTAGCACCATGCCTCCTCTGATACATGTGCAGTCGCCCGCTGCTTCTTTTCACCTGACAGCGAGGAATTTGGGGAGGATCATGCTATTCCCCCCACATCCCCTCCCCCCCGAACAGGTGCCCCCGACCGACCAGATGAGGCACTAGTGCCGCAACCAGGACTCACACCCCCCACCAGCTTCCCCCTCGCAGACACGGTTATTGTGTCTTTAGGGACGCCTGACCATGGTACTGACCATGCTGTCAAGTACTGTTGTCGGGGGCCTGGGTCTCCACGGTGGTAGGCGAGTACTTTAACTCATTCTCTGCCAGGGTCATTTCGGTCTGTGTGCTCCCAGTGCCAGGATTTTGAAAATATTTCCTGATCTTCCAGGACCCACAGAATATTCTGTGCTAGGAATAAAATTACACAACATATCTCACAATAAAGCAGAGACTCTCTTCGTACCCCTTGTAAAAAACTGAAACTCTCCCATGTTTCCTTGTTTAGTTACAAGCAGTGGAAGTTAGCTTGTTTTCACTAAAAATGCCCTCCTTGGGACAGAAATATGAGAAAAAGAGGTTTTTAGTGAAGGACACCGTTTCAAGCAGAACTCTCTTTTGAGCCTTTTATTTTTTTGCCTCAGTGACACATCAGACATATACAGTATTTGTTTTCCCAAATAAATAAATAAAAAATAACAGAATGTATTTTACAGTTGCCATGTGGATTTTTAGCTTAGCTTGATAAAAGCATAAACAAATGGAACGAACCCTTATGTGGTCACACTCACACACTCTCTCTCTCTCTCACACACACACACACACACACACACACACACACACACACACACACACACACACACACACACACACACACACACAGGAATAACGAGTGCTGTAACGTTACCTGCTGTCACGTTACCTCTCATAACTAACGTTAGCACAGAAGATCACACAATAGCTACGTTAGTGCTGTAAACTTTGAAATGTTTATGTGACACATGTTTCGCCTTGGTTGCTGGGGACGGGTGTGTGACGCGGTTTGACGCGTTTGACGTATCCATGTGATTCCCCCTCCCTTGAGTGTGACAGAGCTCTCCCTTGAGAGGGAGAGCTGGCAAGAGGAAACGTGAAGCGAGTCATGCCGGCGGCATAAGTTATAAACAATGCGTGACAATTATACTCGAATGTTGTGTGTGTGATCATTTCATCTCAAACGCGATACAAAAAATAGGCTACTTTTTACCATCGTCATCGCTCTCTCCAAGTGGCACCCATTTCTCCTCCGATTCATCTGTGTCAGACGGATCAGAACGCTGTGAAGGGGAGCCTTCGTCGCCATGGCGCTCCGTCGTGGAGCAACAAAAACGCCGGCGTCTTCCTCGCCATCGTCGCCATCCGAGAACTCCCGGACTCTGTTTCGACCACAGGCTCCACCCATAAATACCAAACTAGCGGGTTCCTTTTATCAGTTTATCAGATTTCCTCCTCCTGTCCCGGTTGTTGCTGATCTGGGGGAGAGCCGTAGACTAGCACCATGCCTCCTCTGATACATGTGCAGTCGCCCGCTGCTTCTTTTCACCTGACAGCGAGGAATTTTGGGAGGATCATGTTATTCCCCCCACATCCCCTCCCCCCGAACAGGTGCCCCGACCGACCAGATGAGGCACTAGTGCCCCAACCAGGACTCACACCCCCCACCAGCTTCCCCCTCGCAGATACGGTTATTGTGTCTTTAGGGACGCCTGACCATGGTACTGACCATGGTACCAAGTACTGTTGTCGGGGACCTGGGTCTCCACGGTGGTAGGCGAGTACTTTAATGTCTACACTACCTTTTTTACTGTATCTTTGAGTGTGTGTGTGTGTGTGTGTGTGTGTGGGGGGGGGGGGGGGGGGGGGGGCATAGCTAGGTAGAGGTGATCTTCTGACAGGCCAATTGTGGAAGATGGCAGGGTGCCTCGCCGTGGGAAATGTAGTTTGCTCTGACTTGTCTTCGCAGAGAACCTTCCTGATCCAATCCTCTATCTCTATCTCCCTCTCTCTCTCTCTCTCTCTCTCTCCTTCTCTCCTTCTCTCCTTCTCACGCACACCAGGTCTTTTTCCGTCTCCTTCAGAGTCGGTCGCTTCTCTGCGGGGTGGGAGTGAAGTGTTGATTGGTACCCTGCTGAGAGTGGAGGCGGCCCACTGATGCGAGCTCATGTCGAGCACCACACCCCCTTTGGCCCGGTCTGACAGCAACAAAGGAGATGAGAGTAAATGAAATGCCACTGGCTGATGGCCGGCACTTTTCGCTCTTCTCCAATGATGCTCCCGAGTCCCGCCTCAAGTAGAAGCACAGTTGTTTTCAGCTTCTGTAGTCTTTAGGTCTGTTTGCTTTGGAATCAGGCTACGAGTTGTTATTTCCGTATAAATTGCATTTCACTTACAGTTTGGTTCAGATTTGACGTGAACCATTATTCATCAAAGCCACATGGGAGCAATGATCTCCTATATTGGTCAGGAATTTGGTGCAGGGAGCGGCTTTCTTTTTTGGGGCATCATTATGTTACCCATAATGCACAGTGCTTCCTGCAGTTCTGTGGGATCCTGATTGGATCGTGTTCCCAGTCCAAATAATTGAAACCTTTATTTATCCCTGTGGGGAAATTCAGGTGTCTAAGACAGCCACACAGCAGCAGAGAAAAGAATAAAGGATACAGACAGACATCGTAAAAGCAGTGGTGTAGTCTACTTTATTCATGGCCATGGGTATACTGTAAATTTTGACTTCAGCTTGGAGATTTGTTTGTTTATTGTTTGCAGGAAAGCCTATTATGGTTCTCAGACTTTTTCCAAGGACCCCTAAACTGACACAAATTAGACCATGGATGTGATCAGATTATTGTCAAATCAGCCATCTGATGAGACGTTTTGCTTTTACAGTAGATGTTTTATTACAGAAAGTGTATGAAACCCATGACCAAAGTAGTCATACAGTAGTCATTGTGTTACTGTACTTATGGATGAAATTATAGTGAAAATATTATCCACCTTTTTGGACCCCCTGGAACCGGATCAAGGACCCCTGGGGAACCTCACTTTTGAGAACCACTGGCCTAATGGTACATAGTAGTATATATGGACCACGTTACTCACGTTAGACGTCTATGAAGCGATGACACATATCGCCATGGAAACCCTGGTTTTGTCCTCCTCTGCTGCATAACGCATCACATGCTCTCTCTCTCTATATTTCTCTATCTGTGTCTTACTTTTGTGGTAATTCAATAACAGACCCAATTTTCAAAAATAATTCAAACCCAGATAGATCATCATCCTACAATGTAGGCTATTGCGTTTAAAATGTGCATCGGTGCAGATAGATTCCTCAACAACAGTGAAGACGCTGGTGAGTTGGTGATATAATAGGGATGGCCATAATGTTTTCTATGGTATTTTCCTGTGAAATGTGCGGGCATGCAGATAATGGCGGAGTTTTACATAGGACATGCATGACTGATGCTCCCCAAAAAAACTGCAAATGCATAGCCAACAGCAAGTATATCAATAGACCAGACATGAGCAGAGCTCCACGCGCTGCGGTCAGTGTGAATGACCTGATCTATTGAAACGATGGCCACCTGAAAGGAAGCGGCCCCCTCTTTGGGACCGTTCTGCGGCCGGCTCCTCATCCCTGTTAGCAAACCATGGAGGGGATGGGTGGGGTTGTCCAGCATGGCATGCAGCTTCCTCCTTGTCCTTCCCTCTGCAACCACATCCAGACTGAGAGTGTGGAGGTTGTGGAGTGGGTAGATCAGGGTCACAGCCAGGGTCAACAAGGTACAAGGCAATATGTACTACATCATGACGCCATGACTACAAGATGACGCTCCATGCTAATAGCTCCATCGGTGACAGCCAGGGCATTGCCACCATGCAGTGCCACTTCGTGCCCATCGCCGAGCAGGAGAACAGAGAATGGCATCATCGATGTGATTGGAGTGTTGTAAGAGTGCAGAGGAGCTTTCCCGTATCACCACTAAGACCAGCAGAGAAGTTTCCAAGAGAGCCCTTCCACTTACTGGCAAAGTGGTGACAGACACACTGCGGGCAGAGGAGGCGGAGAAGTCAGATGGCTCTAATCTGCCTGTGGTCGCCATCAAAGGAGGTCGCCTGTCTGATTTTGGGCGCAGATCTGCTTTCTTTAGCTCAGCAGCCATGGTCAACTAAAGGGGAAAGCAGTCCAGCGTTCTAAACCAACTAGGCGTGAAAAGCCTGTAAATTACGCTATCACCATGAATGTGCCAAATGATGCTGCCAAGAAAAGAGAATAAATATCACACCCCGACTACAAAGCCAGAGGCTGAAAAATGAGGATTTCGTTAAATGTCAACTGACTAACAGGACTGTGTGCCGTTTCTTTCTTTCCTTTTTATAAACCGACTGGCTAGACGCTGCATGTTGGCAAAGGGCTCAGGGTGTCTGTGCCGTAAATACTTTTTCTCTTGTGGCAAGAGGAGGACGAGAGCAGAGGACGGAGAGAGGAGGAGGAGGAGAGCAGAGCAGAGGACAGGGGGAGGAGAAGGAGGACAAGAGCAGAGGACGGAGAGAGGAGGAGGAGAGCAGAGGACGGAGAGAGGAGGAGGAGAAGAGCAGAGGACAGGGGGAGGAGGAGGAGAGCAGATGATGGAGAGAGGAGGAGGAGAGCAGATGATGGAGAGAGGAGGAGGAGAGCAGAGGACGGAGAGAGGAGGAGGAGAAGAGCAGAGGACAGAGGGAGGAGGAGGAGAGCAGAGGACGGAGAGAGGAGGAGGAGGAGAGCAGAGCAGAGGACAGGGGGAGGAGAAGGAGGACGAGAGCAGAGGACGGAGAGAGGAGGAGGAGAGCAGAGGACAAAGGGAGGAGGAGGAGAGCAGAGGATGGAGAGAGGAGGAGGAGGAGAGCAGAGCAGAGGACAGGGGGAGGAGAAGGAGGACGAGAGCAGAGGACGGAGAGAGGAGGAGGAGAGCAGAGGACAGAGGGAGGAGGAGGAGAGCAGAGGATGGAGAGAGGAGGAGGAGGAGAGCAGAGGATGGGGAGAGGAGGAAGAGAAGAGCAGATGATGGAGAGAGGAGGAGGAGAGCAGAGGACAGAGGGAGGAGGAGGAGAGCAGAGGACAGAGGGAGGAGGAGGAGGAGAGCAGAGGATGGGGAGAGGAGGAAGAGAAGAGCAGAGGATGGAGAGAGGAGGAGGAGAGCAGAGGACAGAGGGAGGAGGAGGAGGAGAGCAGAGGACAGAGGGAGGAGGAAGAGAAGAGCAGAGGATGGGGAGAGGAGGAAGAGAAGAGCAGATGATGGAGAGAGGAGGAGGAGAGCAGAGGACAGAGGGAGGAGGAGGAGAGCAGAGGATGGAGAGAGGAGGAGGAGAAGAGCAGATGATGGAGAGAGGAGGAGGAGAGCAGAGGACGGAGGAGGAGGAGAGCAGAGGACGGAGGAGGAGGAGAGCAGAGGACAGAGAGAGGAGGACGAGATTAGAGGATGGGGAGAGGAGGAGGAGGAGAGTAGAGGATGGGGAGAGGAGGAAGAGAGCAGCGGACAGGGAGAGGAGGAGGAGGAGAGCAGAGGACAGGGACAATGGGAGTTGTGGAGGCCGACTAATCTGGTTTCCAGTCGCCGTGCTCCTCCCTCGCTCTCGCCGCACATGGGGAGTTTAGACGGCGCGCTGTAAAGGTCACAATGGGTGTAGTCGTCTCCGACAATGTCAGCTATGGGATTGGCTTGGCCCGCCTTCAGACAGGGGGATTATACCACCGAGCCGGAAGCTAAAAGTAACTCAGCGCTGACGGCCCAGTTCACAGTCAAATGACAAACTACAGCTGGTCCGGTTAGTTCTGTGGGCCGAGAGAGAGAGAGAGAGAGAGACAGAGAGGAGAGAGAGAGAGAGAGAGAGAGAGAGAGAGAGACACTTTGCTGTGCTGCAGCGGCAGAAGGATGATGGCTCTCAGAAGCTGGCTGGGTCCTTACTCTATTATACAGATGAGTGCTTCTATTCTGTCCCCTCTCCGCTTCACACACACACACACACACACACACACACACACACACACACACACACACACACACACACACACACACACACACACACACACACACACACACACACACACACACAGTACACACACACACACACACACACACACACACAGACAGTCTCGAAATCCACATGACTCCACTGCTCTCGGCCTCTTCCTCCAGGAGAAAGACATCATGGAAACACCCAGACACACACGCCTGCGCGCGTGCGCACGCACACACACACACACACACACACACACACACACACACACACACTGCTAATCTCTGACATACACAGGCGAACAAGCGTGCCCTTCAAAGCCAGGGGAACTGGGGCAGTTGAGATAAAGACGGACATGACGGCAGATATGTTACACAAAGCGACGGGAGACACACACCGTCCCAACGCTGTTTATTCCACACCCACACACACACACACGCACACATGCATGCACACACGCGCACACGCACACACACATGCACACACATACACACACACACACACACACACACTCGCGCGCACACGCACGCACGCATGCACACACACACACACACACACACATACCTTGACCTTGGCGTATATATCTACTTTGTCGAGAAAGTCCCGAAATTGACAAGATCTTTGACAGACTAGAATGAAACGTTCTATCTGAAAGATCAATAGATATAAGGAGACAGAATAGATGAAGCTCAGCACAATAGGAGCTCTCTGGGGGTGGGAGGAATAACAGTCTGTGATGACGCAGGAGTAAAGGGGGGAGCTGAGGTCAACATTGCTAATTGTCACGGCAAATTTGCACTAATTGCCTGTGACTGCGGCTCATTGAGCGGGCGGTGCTACGCTTGGGCGCCTGCGACCGGGTTCACTCCCCGGTCAGAGGCCGCTTCGGCATTTGGGTCCTTGGGGGCCCTCTGTCAGTGTCCGTTTAGGGGATGCCTGAGCGGGGTGTGGTGCAAATATCAGGAGTTGGACTTGCAATTATCAAAAATGTACTTTATTTCCTATAAAAATACAATTCTAAAATTCAGGGGGAAAGGGAGGTGGAACAGTTGAAGCAGAAGTCTTTCAGCGTTGCTCTATCTGATGAGTTCACACAGGTGAGCAGAATTAGTAGAATCAGTGAGGCATGACCAGTGAGTGGGCAAGCTTAGACCTCCCCACCTCAAGCTGTAGTTCCTTAAATGGCCACTTGGAGCTGGGTGCAGTAGGCATTCACCTCATGTTAAAATGCCCGAGTTTGTAACAGGATTCAACATGTTTCCAGTATGGGGCAAAACATGGTTTTGGTCTATATGGCTAATTTCACCTTTTCATAAGAACTGTAGGGGGTCAATTTTAATATAACTTCCCCGTTTGGAGTAAAATAGACGATAGAAAAGGGGGTGATTGGTCGCCTGTCCAGTGATTGTGCAGCTTGCTGATCACGGATCAATAGCAGGCGGAGTTGCGGCTCTGGGAAACCCCCATCTCACGTGAGCTGCGCAAGGACCCCAAGATGGCGACATACAATACTTTGCTGCAAAGCCTGAGTCCCAAAAATTGTGGATGGCTTCGTCCATATTATTTAGGTCAGTGGGCATGACGCACACAGACGCTCCTCCGTGGCGTCGCTGTCCAAGGTGCTGAAACCTTGACCAGAGCTAAACTGCAACACGGGGACGCTCCTCTGTCTCCATTTCTACTGGGGTGTATTGTTGTTTTTAATATATTCTCATGTCCTGCAACTATGCGGTCATGCAGGGTTCACTTGGGGCCAAAATAGATAAACGAGCAAGAAATGTAGCTACACTTTATTTGTGTAGCACAGACTTTTCAAAATGGACGTAGAAAAGTAATTTTACATCCAAGTAAAGAATAACAATAAATAAAGGCCATATAAATGCCAGACTAAAAAAGAGAAGAGAAAATGGGTATGAAAATAAAACAAATACTGAGAATACCATAAGAAAAGTGTCTTTTATAGATGCAAAGGACAAAGTGCATGGTCAAAACAATCCCCAAACCCATAATGCTATAAATACTTCAAATATGGGAAGCAAGCGCACACAGTAATCCAGGATAATGCTCAAATTAGTTCCTTATTAGTTCAGTCTTCATCAGGGGTGTGCTTTTGAATAAAATGAGCTAATTTAAAGATTATTCTGCCATTAATGCATGCACTTCCCCATTGGGAGTATTTATATTGCAAAATAGATTATACAAAAACCTGTGTATAAATATGTGTTTTGAGCATAATTTAAAATCAGTCTGCACTCCTTAAGCAGGGCGATGTGTTTCTGTGTGTACGTGGGGCTCTTATACAATAGGTTTGTCATGTATCACACATATTGTGGTGAAGCAGCCTGGCAGTTAGATTGGCCCGTAAAGAGGCGGGGCATGCAGCCAGCTGTTGTGTGTGTGGCTTGTGGGGTAAATTGTTATAGGAGTGTGATGCATTTAGATGCGTGAAACCTCATTGTTCAGGTTCATTGCTAATGAATTGTTAATTACATGTAAGCGGTAGCCTAATCCACAAAATCTCTATTATTTCTCCTTAGATTTTCTGTTGATGAAGTTTGACTTCTCTCTCTGTTCAGCCATGTTGGCTATTGCTGCTCATAACTACCCAGTTCATCTTCTATTTATTGCATGCAACCCGCTGTTACTGCTGCATTATGGTCGGATCACTGTTGGGTTACAGGGGGCAAAAAACAGACTTGTATTTCTCAGGCAGTTTCTCAGATTAGGACTTTAACGATGGGAGAGTGTGCTGAATGGGACAGATGGCTGTGTTCCTGTGAAGGCCACAGGTTCAAGTCTCACTTAGTGTTGGTGTCTCTGGCAGAGACTCTCTGCACAGTGACTGAGTCAGTGACACCACTGACTCATCCTCCCCACACCTCTCTCTCTCTCCCTCTCTCTCTCTCTCTCTCTCTCTCGCTCTCTCTCTTGTTTTACTCTATCTCTCTCGGCCACGTGGGGAGGGGGCTTCTCTTTAGTCTGCAGTTGCTCAACAGACATGCTCAGATTTTACGCACAGATATACAGTAAGGAGGCGTGGGCACACATGCTCGCGCGCACTCTCTCTCTCTCTCTCTCTCTCTCACACACACACACACACACACACACACACACACACACACACACAGAATATGAGCTTATACAAACACATACACATTTTCATGCACAAACACCATACATGCATTTGAGTATTTGAGTATGCTCATACACACACGCGCGCGCGCGCGCACACACACACACACACACACACACACACACACACACACACACACACACACACACACACACATTCTCTCACATACAAATATGCACACATACACACACACACTCTGTCTCCCTCTCTCATTTTATGCTGTTTTATTGGAAACACACTTTACTGCATGTTGCGTTCATTGATTCACTGAGGTTTATTCATTCAAGTTTGCCACACAAAAAAAGTTCTGTAAATAGCTCTCTTACCCTTGTGATCAAACACATCAATCCTGATTCTGAAGCTCAATTCTGAGACTGTTCTTTAAATAGTTTTCTCATCAACAATAAATATAGCAACTTCTGAATAAACCCATTTCAATCCTAAAATACCTGTACTATCTTCCAGTTCAAGCCACACCCACATTCGGTTTAAAACCTTCCAGATTATTTAAAATTCATAGTCAGATCTGATGATAAAAAACAAACAGAATCCAGGAGGTCTTGCTTGATGTCAGTCCCTCGGTTTTGATGCAGACCATGGAATGAAACGTAACGTAAGACACTCCGTCTTCAAGTGAAAAAAAATATATTTAATTATTGAGCATCTGCTGTATATCTGATGATCCATATGATGAGTTGCCTTAAAAGGAGTGCTTGACACCAGCACATTTCTGAAAAGTTCAGATATTTTCCGCTGGGAGCCGACGCACAAAAAGTGCTCTGAAAAAAGACGTTGGGCGCAGCGTACTTTCGCTAAGTGGCTGCAGACGCCCGCATACGCTCTCTCCTCATTGGAAACTACTGAAAAATGACGCTGGAGCTTAGCAAAATAAGCTATATCGACACAGGCCCTAAACCTCTCTCTCTCTATCTCTCTCTCTCTCTCTCTCTCTCTCTCTCTCTCATGATATAGTTATAATGGTGAATGGGAAAATGACCCGACTTCTCACGTGATTTATTAGCTCATAAATACTTTCCTAATGGTTTCAATCACAAGTCTAAGGTATTCTGCAATGCAGTATGGTGTTAATTTTGTAGCTAATTTATGATCCCATTCAGAGTAAAATATAAAGCAGACTATGTTTTTGGGGTGTGATTGACAGGTCGCCTGTCCAGTGATCACGCAGCTCGCCGATCACAGACCAATAGCAGGCGGTGCTGCAGCTCTTCTCGTCCAAATATGGTCACTTCTGCCCCCTCCAAAACAAACAAACAAACAAACAAACAAGATGGCGATGGTCACAATGCTAAACTCGATAAATCGGGAGTCCAGCAAAAATTGTGACGTACGTCATGGTGGCGATGTCGATATTGTTTATACTCTATGACTCACACACACGCATGCTCGTGTGTGTGCACACGTGCACACACATTCTGACCAATTTATTCCAACAGCCACGATCAAAGCAGACGATCAAATGTGAATGTGACATCAAAGTCTTCGTCCTCACCTACTGTCGGTAACAAAAATCATCTACAAGGCTAGGTGTGTGTTCGTGTGTGTGTTAAAAGTTAATCCAATTACTTTACTTGTTACTTGATATCAAAAGTAATTAGTTACGTTACTCGTTACATTACAATATTACTTTCACTACCCCCCCTTCACTGGAGCGCTGGAGAAAGGAATGCAGTAACTTGTAGTTAGTAACTGCAATATAATTACTGTTTTGGAAATTGTATAGGCTAATCCCTTACATTACTAGTTACTGGGGAAAGTAATAAGCACATCACTCTTTCTGGGTGTGTTTTCATTCTTATTTCCCAGAGCGTTGGCAGGAGAAGCGAAGGAGTCGCGAGTAAATATTGAGGCACACCCTGTTCCCTCTCAGCCTCGGTCCATCTGGATCCACAGTGGCCTCTGGAGAACATCTGGTTCCACAGAGGCCTCTGGAGAACATCTGGTTCCACAGAGGCCTCTGGAGAACAAGCAACTTGGAAGAAACTCTCATCACTCGTCCCCCTCCCTCCTCCTCCACCCAGACTTTCTTCTTCTGCCTCTCTCTCGCCAATCATCCAGGAGCTGCTTTGCTCTCATTTCATATCTGTGGTCCCAGTCAGCGGATGAATTATAGATGAACGTCCATGGAGCGGAATACCAGAGATCTCTGACTGCAGCTACACACACACACACACACACACACACACACACACACACACACACACACAAGCACACACACACACACACACACACACACACACACACACACACACACACACACACACACACACACACACACACACACACACACACACACAGAGAGCGTGTGCCCACAACGTAACTACCGCCCAGAGCAGGAAAACATTATGATATGGTCATTTAACAGATGCTTTTATCTTAAGCGAACAGTAATACAGAGAGGCATTTTTAGCCTAGACCTCAAGGGGCTTCTTTTTGCAGATGGGGTTTCGAGAAGCAACATGCAGTACAGTCCATCGTCAGCGGAGCTGTTGTATCCACGCTGTTCAGGCTTATAGTCCATTATGTAAGGCACAGAAACAGAGCCAGTGGTAACGATGTACTATCCCCTCTTATCATCTGTTGGAGTATTAATATCCAAGGATGTCCAAAGACTCAGAAAGGATCTTTTGAGAGTATTTGAGCAAGCCATCCGTGAAAGTGAATGGTAAACGCGGCGAGCCTCTCCTCTCCTCGCTGCATATAGCTCTCATTTTTCCACTCTCTCGTTCCCACCGTCTTCTTCGGTCTGTTTTATTAAACAGAATCAGTTTTTCTTGTCAGAGTCCTCCCTCGCTCCATCACTTTTTAATAACCCTCCTCTCTTTAATGAGTTCTGTTCTGTACACAGGGGGCAGCGGCTAGGGGCCAATTTGTGATTTTCACATCGGATCAGATCAGAGAAAAGGCAGGAAAATGAGATTGAAAAGGAAAAAAACTTCCCCCCCCCCCCGTCTCTCCGCCTCTCCGCTGCACTCGCCAGAGGGAAGCCTGCGTCTCATCCGCAGCAGTCTGGGGAATAGCGCTCCCCGAGCCGCCATTTTGGAAGCATCCTCTGGAACGACGAACGAGCCACCAGAGAGAGCTATGTAGAGGAGAAGTGCTGATGTATCCGCATGAGGTTAGTTAACTTTGTACTTGAGGATGGGCCTAATGAAGCTCTTCTTTCTCACTGGGCTTCTGTAGCCGGAGGAGGTGCAGAGCGGGCGAGGAGCTGGGTAATGGGGATGCAGGCTGCAAAAAGCATCACATTTGCCGCACACTTTGGAACCTGATCTTCCCTCGTCTCTCCGCGATGACAGGAAATCCTGCTTGATGGGCTGCAACAGATGAGTCGGACGGTGGCGTAACCTCACATTATAATCTGGCTCGCCTGAGAAGCACATACACGTGTCTTCGCATTGATGAGTTTGATATACTGTAGGAATGATGGGAAATTTGGACTTCCTTGTGGTGTCGAAGCTGCAGAAGAATCATCAGAACATTTCTCCCCCATGTCTTTTTACATCCAGATCACTGTAGAGAAGACTATTTAGTATTGTCGTCTACTATAAGTTGTCAAGGGAAGGTGACTGATCGGTTGATTGATTAGCTTTTACTAGAATAGTGCCAAAGTGAATGCAACAAATGCAAATCCAAAGGTGATCCGACATAAGATAAACAAGCATAACTTTGTGCACTGAACAAGACATCCAAAGAACTGCTGCAAAGCACTGCAGGGAATCGGTGTGGTCTAGTAGTGATATTTATCAAAGATTTTATGTGAATAATTTGGATTTACATGATACTGTGTCATTGGATTTACTGATCCTTTTGGCATAATCATTTTACATTCTATTGTCCCCTAGTGTCCTCCCATTGGGGAGTGATTTGGTTGCATGGTAATGATGTGATCCTTTTTCTCCCGGGGTCAGGGTCAGCCACTGAGCAGCACCCTTGGAGCTGGTAGGGATTCAATGTCTTGTCAAGGACATCAGCAGCGGGGCGGACGCTTGTCACAGGTGCCTTCTGAAGGACAGCCCGCTGGCCGAGCCACTCTGCGCATCATCTGTCCACCGCTGGGAACATGTCAACTTACTCTGTAGTACACTAACCTATGTGTAAAACCTCAATTTGTCCAGGAATAGGTTTATGTTCCGGAGTGTCTCCTAAGGCCATGTGACATATGAATAAGAAATAAGCCTAATGAAATATCAATATCACATAATGTAAGAAAATAAATGTTCATCAATTCCGAATAACATTAATACATTTGGTAAATATTTTATGAAATCCACAGTCCGACTGGGATTTAACCTTTTCACATTCAATTTCAGTATATGACAGTATGGTATATAATTCACGTGAAAGCTGCAGTTCTACAGATTATGACATGTTAGCTTGCTATGTTAAATGAGAAGAAAACGTGTGGGACTCGGCTGCAAAGAGAGTTAAGGGGAATAAATAAGCAGGTGATTATAATAAACACCTTCATTTATCGTACTTTGTCAGAGCTCAGGTGGCGTTTTAAAAGCACATCTTTTTAATGCTCTACTTTTGGCTATGTGTGTTCTTTATCTATAGCTACAGGTAAACGGGCAGGTTAGCTCCGGTTATCTGAATCTCCATGGACCAAATTATTAGTTTCTTTTTGCAAGAATAATAATGCAATGCTTTATTGATCCTTGTGGGGAAATCCTATTTTCACTCGCCTGCCTCCACAGGGAGGCCAGAGGTCAGAGTTAGTTGAAGGACATTCTCATTAAGCACCCAGCAGAGGCTAGTTGTGGGGATTCTTGGTAATTGGGAATGACAATTCTTCAAACTGTTCCTTTGATTAACTTCAGTCTTAAATAATGGTAACTTTAATTGGCTTTGTCTACCACTATGATTCTGGACAAACATATTCATCACCTCGTCAAATAGAGCCTGTCAGGGTTTGCTGCTAACTTGCTATTGTGTCTATTCAATTGTCCCAGCTGAAATAACGAGTCACTCACATTTACATTGTCTCTTTTAACCAAAAGGGGGCACTGCCTAATGCCTACCCCACACTACAGGATTTTCAAATCCTTGAAGATTATAAAAATCTTGAGAGCCCACACACTACAGGACAGAGAGAGCCGATTTTTTAACATTTCAATCTTGGGACACACACACAATCGCGTCTGTTCAAACGCAACCCCACACACTAGAAGATTATGCCGAAGATTCACCTTGGAAGCAGGGCTGACGTTAACTTTTAAAATGCCTATTCAGTGTGCGCACCGGGTGTAGTAGTGTCATTTCGTTTTCTAAACAAATTTTATTTTTTGTTTTTATAATGCATTTGCACTGAAAGGATTTGTTTAACTAATATTTGCGCGGACAGCCGCGTCCATTCGGGGTGTAGGCCTACTGTGCACGGCCAGGCGAAAACCGTCTGCACAGGTGTCTTGTGGAGGGGCGCGTCTGCTGATTTGACTCACTTTTCCGTGCGGACACTCGCCGATGCGGGAAGCTGAGACCTAAGCGCTTGTTGTAGGCTACATGCTTTGCAGTATAGCATTTAGTTTTCCGTCCCGTTCAAAGACGCACGGGTATTTCACCTCGATGACAATTTCCTCGTTCTTTGTTTCTGTGCGGGGCTGCGAGCGGACGCGGACCAGATTATTTTGCGAAAAACTGTAATGGAAACGCAGCTACTACTGGCTCTCTGCTCAAGATGCAATCGCCTGTCGGGTTGTAAATATCTAACATGTTAGATATGCCCGATTCACAATCGGGAAGAGGCAGTCTTCCCGATTGTGAATCTTTGAACCCCACACACTACAGGATAATTTGGGAAGATTATCTGCCCGACGCGCTTCAAATCGGGAGCACCCCCGAGAAAATCGGGAGGGGGGAATCTTGGCCATAATCTTGCAAATTATCCTGTAGTGTGGGGTAGGCATAAGCTGCTGAATGGTTTGTTCAGTCTGATACAGTAACATAAACTCATCACTAGAACAAGAGAGTTTGAGAATTTGTGACATTGTTGCGACTGTGGTTGATTAAGCTCATTTTGTAGAGCATCAAAGTCATTGCCATGTTAGGCAAATAAGTGTTGTTTTGTGTTTACACTGTTTAAAACTGTCCAACCAATTTAAAATTTTGATTAATGTTGGTTCTATACCGTTACACTTTATAATATCACTCAAATGAACGATTGATTTGTGAATTGACTTGAACCATCACCACACCACGCTTTGATGGGCCAATACTGTCTCCCCCTGTGGGTGGAGCAGAGTCTAACTGCAGATAGGAAGCGATAAGTTGGTTTCCCTTAATTTACCTGCATGACTTTGATCACTTGACTTGAATTTTGTGTCAAGAAAGCAGCCCGTTCATCATAAGGCATTACTGTATATCAGTGGTTTTGGTTGAAATCTTTCTTGACTTCTTTTTACAAAGGTGAGGTAATGAGACAATATCACTTGAAACTTGAAATGTATTTCCAGCCCAAGTTGAAAAACGTTTCCTCTGACTTCCACTGACTTCACTCCTCTAATTTCTTTTCCGTGTTCAGTCTGAATGAGGGTGAGGCTCTTCTTTTGTGGTACCCAGACAAATATAGCAGGACCCAGGATGACTTCTTATAGGTTCTAAGTGTCTGTTAGTGGTGACTCCTCCAGCATGATGGGATATTTATGGCGGTGACAGATTGCTCACTGGACAGGCTTGCTGGTGGACTTGGCTGCTGAATAAGGCACTGGGGGGCTCGGCACGTCTGTCTAACAGCCTGCCCTGAAAGTGACTGGGCCAGCAAGGATGGAGGCAGGCATGGAGTGGTGATGGAGAGACAGTCTGGTTGGATCTAATGGTGTCATCTGTTGTGGGCTTGCAGGGAGTCTGGACAATGCCATCTCCAAAAGAATTGTTGGTCCACAGTGTAAAACGTAGTTTGATGGCTCTAAAATGGTAGAATCTCAACGTAAATTTGCCCCCGAACTGCTTAGGAACCAATAAGCAGGTCCTGAGCGTACTCATAACAATGGCACCCAGATGGTGGTGGTGAGATGATGGACAAGGTGGTTGAATGTAGGATTTCTGTAGGGACAAACAAGGTGAAAGGATCTTCCTGCCAATAATTCCTGACCATGACAGAAATGATGAGCTTCCCTTCACTTTGTCAGGCAGCAGTTCAATCAGATCGGCTTTCTAAGTTACCATCAACAAAGGTCAAAGGGCAAGAGAATGACCGAGTTGGCATCTACCTACAGTTACCTCAGCCAGTGTTTGCTCATGGCCAGCTCTACACAGCCTTCTCCAGGGGAAAGCAAACCAGCAGCATGAAAGTACTTATTGAAGGTGATGAGGAGGGAATATCAGACAGCATCGTCTATAAGGAGCTGCTGTAATCCTGTACTCATACAAACATTTCCATAACTGTGTCCATGGTGCATCATCTCCAGTCTCCACCTTAGAAATTGAGCATAGATATAGATATAGATATAGATATAGGTCAAATCCAACATCAAAAGTCCAGCATCATTCCAACATGACTTGTAGCTGTATTTTACTTCCATTCTACACCTATGTGGAGGATGCGTTCCAGCTTCAACTGGCTGGGCTGCAGTCCAACAGCAGCACACAGGCAGAGTTGCCAGATACAGCTGATGGTTTCCAACTCAAAGACTATTCAAAAGCCAGCAAAACGCACACAAAACCACCCAAACAAGTGCAGTTCTATGGAAACAAGTGACTTTGTAAACCCGCCCAAGCCCATTTGCGCCCCCCTCAATCCAACCAAAAACAATTGGCGGAAAACCGCCAAATCTGGCAACACTGCATGCAGAGCCGATTGGGTAGAGTAGTTGGCTCTGCCAGGCGCTCACCCTGGATCTCCCCGCCCCCTCCTCCTTTGGTATTGGCATCACGCCTCCCTTCATTGACAGGGAAGGCTTCTTTAGAGGGCGGATTAAAGGGCTCCAAAGCCATCCTGATAGGAGAGTCTGGCAGCTGATGTTGATGGGTGATGTGTCACAACACCGAGGAGTAGAGTGGAGGTGAGGGGGGAACTGCACACTCCTGATTGGCTGCGAGTGTGTGTGTGTGTGTGTGTGTGTGTGTGTGTGTTTGTGAATGGCATTTTCCACTGGCCAAAGATGAAAGAATGACTGTTGTCTCCTCTTATCATGGTTGATTAGAGTGATGCAATCGACTGAAAGGGAGCCGCTTGCCTTTAAATATGCGTGCGCACGCAACACACACACACACACACACACACACACACACACACACACACACACACACACACACACACACACTCTTGCACCCCCTCTCTCTCTCACACACACACACACACACACACACACACACACACACACACACACACACACACACACACACACACACTCTCTCTCTCTTTCTAACCTCTCTCTCACACACATACACACACACACACACACACTCTCTCTCTCTTTCTTTCTCTAACCTCTCACACACACACTGTGTGAGAGTGTTAGAGGTTAGAGGTTAAAGAGAGAGAGTGTTCTCTCTCTCTAACCTCTCTCTCTCACACACACACACACACACACACACACACACACACGGCAAAACGATGGCCAAAGACCAAAGAATAAACTACAATCATTAACTTCCAGTTTCTCGCCAGATCGCCGAGCGGCTCATTTCAAAATCACAGCAGGAATGTTCTTAGCCTGAGAGAGAGATGGGTGGGGGGTCTCTGCTCTAATGGCAGAGGAGGACTGACCCGGCCAGGAGAAGGTCAGCCACACTACAGTCACACTCAGCACCTAATGAAAGGTCAGGAGGCAGAGTGGGTGGCAGAGTGAGAGAAAAGCTTGGGAGAATGAGTGAGAGGAGAGTCGTGGCTAGTTAGGAAGGAAGAGGACCTGCTTGTAAATGTCATGTGTTACATAAGGCTTTGCTCTGCCCATGGCAGCTGAGAGTTCAGGGACAAAGCTTATATACTTTCAGCCGGCTGGTTTGTCCATATTAGGGCTTACGCAAGATTTGTGCTTGTTCCCACCCATTTTCTGCTGCAGTTTGAGTTGAGATTGAGATTAACTTTATTGTCACTTCATGGTACAAGTATCACGAGCGAAATTCTGCTTGGTTCGCTCTCAGAGTCGGAGAGCAAAACCGGGTCGCCATTGAACAGCGCCAGCAAAAAGTTGTTGTACTGTAGGTGGCTATCGCTGCTCAGGGTCACTATACCTCTCTTCTTCTTCTGTTATAGCGGAATATCCGTGCGGTGTATCTGATTCTGATTCACGTCGGTGGAGCAGACAATCTCAGCTGTGCTCCTCCACTCAGGTGAGCTCCATCAGTAGCTAACGAATGGAGCTCATGGGGCTGAACCTGCGTGTTCACTCAGTCAGATTGGCCGCTAATTAGCCATTTTTGCCCATTTAGTTGGCCCTAATAGGCCCTTTTCACGGGGGCCATTTTGTGTCGAAAAGGCAGGGTAAACACAGGTGTAAGCAAAACACTAATGAGGGTGTCCAAATTCCAATCATGGAAGTTTGAAACCTGCATTAGTGTTTTGCTTGCACCTGTGTTTACCCTGCCTTTTCGACACAAAATGGCCTCCGTGAAAAGGGTCTATTACCTAATTAAAAAATCTGACTCCCTTAGGTCACCCGCAGGGGTGCTCTTTACACTTTTCTTTTTTACACATTTCTGCTCACTCACTCACTCACTCACTCACTCACTCACTCATTCACTCACTCACTCACTCACTCACCCACTCATTCACTCACATGATTAAGTTTGAATAATTCTTTAGTCGACCAAAGTAACCATGTAGAGCCCGATGTGGTCAGTTTATCCTGACGCCTGCCTGACCAAGCCGGAGCTTACTGTACTGTACATGGGGGCTCGAATCTGCGGCCCTCGTGCCGTCTATAATGTGTGCCTTGTGTTTTGATGAAAAGGCACAGTCTCAGACCGAGATCTTTGGAGGCTATGTCCACGTTTATTTGGACAAAAGAAGTAAACAACAAAATCCGGTCAATGCTGACCACAGAGTCAGGGCATCAGCAGCCTTATAGGGCAGGCAGGCAGCAGGATAGCCCTTCATTTAATGAGGCGCTCAGTTTCTTCATCAGTCACAAACACAATACGGCGTTATTAATCACGATTCACGTTACTCATCACACGTCCACATTTACAGCTTCAGTGTTATTAGCTGACTGTCAGTCGCTAACAGGCTTTCAGGCCAGTCGAGCGGTACACACAATTCCAACAGCAATAAAGAAATGTTCCTATACACATAAACCCCGTCACTGAATATTATTTGACCACATACAAGCCATATTACATGTGCACGTGCTCTGTCACTGGCTGGTGCCAGGGCCGTTTGCCATTCCGTGTGCAGTGGTCGTGACTGTGGGGGGAAAGGGAAAGACGGGTCTGTGAGTGAGCAGACTGGCCGGCTGCCTGTTAGCTACCCTGGCAGAACCTCTTCTTTGCCCGCAGGCGATATAGCCTGCTGGCGAGCCAGTTTGTGGAGCTGCTTTTTCGTTGTTGCAATACTGCCAATATTTGAAATCTACACCCATGATTTACTCCCCTCAAAAATTGTCAGATGGGACTTTAGTGTAGAAATAGCATGCGGAGATTTGTATGAAAAACGTATCGTTGTTAATAACGTCAGTCCAGCGTCTGCAGTGCTTTGCATTCTCGGAACCATACCGGGGATTTTTTCCAAATCACTTGAGAGATCCGGACATTTTTGGCATAGGCATTTGGCATTTTGTTTGCATGCTGCATATGACATGCAACATTTTGGCCAAATCAGTACGTAGTGGTTGATGGGCTCCATGCTAACACTTTAGCATACTGTAGTGACTAGTCGATGACTAGCATTATCAGTGACAACATAACTGGTTACAAAAACTGGTAGCAGTGCTAAAGCTAAATATGGTAGTGTAGTCATTTAAATAATATGCAACTTGGATGGGCAGTAATGATTGATACTGAATATTATACAAAATAATATAATGTTTTTAACTAGCAGGGACTACTTTCCCTGTTTCCATAGGTAGGGAACAGTGTTCAGTTAAAAAAAAACACAGCACAGTGGACGAATGTGGTTACGCCAAAGAAATGGTTCCAAAAAGAAATCTGAGATTAGCTGCACAGTAGGCTATACTATGCTATCAAAGACGATGGGATTTCAATAAAGACGGCCCAACTTCAACTCACTTCCTGTCATTTTATCACATGGGTTTTGCCCATGTTTTTCACGGACGTGGCCACTCAGGAGACTACTCAGGAGACTTTCGGCAGGTCTGAGTCAATTGTACCACGTGACAATTTAGGAGACTTGCTGCTACCATTTGTTAGAATTGGCGGAGCCTGCGGTGACCCATCTATAGCAATATAATATGATGCTATTCAGTAAATATTCCATTTTCAAACTTCTTTTGAATCCAAATAATTCAAACCCATTAACAACTTTTTTTTCTTACTTTCTCTAAAAGGTCAGTCTAATTATTTTGGACCATAGCGGACTACCATTTATCATATTGTATACCAAAGTGTTAGCATGGAGCAGTGGAGCGAATGATCTAGCAGGGACGCTTGGGTGATTTTGGATTCTCCTCACTTAGCTAAACTGACCAACGGGCCAATCCCACAAGAACTTGTGTATTCCTTTAAAGGAACACTCTGCCCATTTTCAACCAGCTTTGTATCATTAGAACATCAGTAGTATATCCGAAAACTGTAAACTGTTTTGAAGTCTGTCATTTAATTTGACAGTTATTGAGTGTTAAAGTGTGGACCAGTGACGTCACTGGTCCACACTAACTAAAATTAATAACTCATTCACTCAAATCAACTCTCAATAACTGTCAAACTAGATGAATGATGAATAGTTTGACAGTTATTGAGAGTTGATTTGAGTTAATGAGTTATTAATTTGAGTTAGTGTGGACCAGTGATGTCACTGGTCCACACTCTAACACTCAATAACTGTCAAATTAAATGACAGACTTCAAAACAGTTTACAGTTTTCTGATATACTACTGATGTTCTAATGATACAAAGCTGGTTGAAAATGGGCGGAGTGTTCCTTTAAGCTAACCTGGCGCCTGGTTAGAGTCTCAGTGGGCTTTGAGCAAGCAAGCAGCCGCTATTTGTTTTTAGAAGCATGACCTGTTGGTGAAGACCAAATATGGCATAGTTCTTCATTTGTGTGTAACCACCGTGCCCCTGTGTGTGTGTGTGTGTGTGTGTGTGTGTGTGTGTGTGTGTGTGTGTGTGTGTGTGTGTGTGTGTGCGCGCGTGTGTGTGTGTGCATTACGAGAGCAGGATCCTTACGTGTTTCCTAAGGGAAGATATTGGACGCGTCTCCTCTCCCCCCTGTTGAATAATTCACTATGCCCCAGTTTCTGCCCATTAGGCTGACACACTGCTGGAACTCTCTCGCCCGGAGTGGTTGACAGCTCTCTTACACACACACACACACACACACACACACACACACACACACACACACACACACACACACACACACACACACACACACACACACACACACACACACACACACACACACGAGAGATAACACGAGGCTTAAATACACTCAAGCTCTTTACACGAGCCGTTTCTTTTGTGAGCTGAAGAATACGCAGCCCGGCGATTCAGTCACATGATCTTCTCTTTCTTTTTTCCTGTGGTCCTCCACTTTATTCCATCTTTCTTTTTGTCCTCTCTTTTTTTTTTTTTGCAATTTCCTATTCCACCTCCAGTTTCTCCATCTCTCATTTCCATTCTCAATCTGTCTTCCTGTCTTCTCACCTGCCACATTCTCTCTCACAGGTTTGCGAGGGTGTATGCATTACTGTCACCTTGATGTCCCTATTTCTGGGCTGTTGCTGGAGGCCTCGCTCTCAGGCTGAATCCAACAGCAGTGTCGGGGGAAAAAATCGACTCTTGCATTAAAATGTAAGCATATTTTATATTATACATTTAACTAGATGGTCGTGTCCATTCTGAATCAAAAGGCGAATGTCAAATGTTCTTCGCCTAAAGCCTCTGTCATATCCGCATCCCTCACATCAATCTCCCCGTAAGCCGATAATTGCGGCCTTTCCGCTTTTTCGTACAACGCTGAGAGCCAAAGTGAGACATGAATGATGGAAGTCAATAACTTCTATGTGGTTTCCAGGAATGCAGTGTTCAACTATTGAGCCCTACTTAAAATTTCAAGTCCGTCTTCGAAACCAGTCCTTGTGATGCAATCTAAAATATTCACGACCCAATAATTCTGTCCGGATATGAATGTTTCAGTTACGGCAGAGGAAATTAAATTGAATTAATGATAATCAAACTCCAGGCAGTGTTGCTATTTCAGGCCTGCTAAGATAAGACTTCGCCAGATGAATATTGGTGCATATCTGTCAATCCGAGAGTCGCGCTCATTGCAAACCGCTTAGCAAAAGGATTTTTTCCCCCTAGATTGACATTCCGGTGGAAATTGGTTCATTTGTGTGCAGAGAATTTGAATATAATATATGTCTAAGACTTTCTGGTTGGTGCGGTGAGCAGTTCTGAGTAATTGTCACTGCTTTCGCCTAACGAACGTCACTTTGGGAACTCAGCTGTCAAATGAATCTGCTTCAACTGGTATTTTTCCATTCATTTAAGCTCCTGTATCTTTCATTTGAGAAATGTGTTTCTCGAACAATGCTGTCAGATGCACCACTCAGCCGTGGGGTGCTGCTAGAAATATACTGTATCCAACAAATTTAAGTAAGGGATAATTTGCGTCGAGGTCCTGATCATTGATGATCATCGTCCGATGTAGCCTACATTATCCAACTTACTAAATAAATGAACAATTCGACACAAAATATTGATACAAAATTATTTAATTGATTTGATTTATGATTTATTGATCGCAATAGCTGCGAATTTCCAAAATGCAGAATGGCAGGGGTAGCCCACCCTAACACAAACAAACACACCTTCACACACACACACACACACACACACACACACACACACACACACACACACACACACACACACACACACACACACACACACACACACACGCACATGCAACACACACACACAGACACACACACACACACACACACACACACACACACCTACATTTAGAAATTGCCACCCCACCACCTTTTTGCTAAATTGTCATGAACACAAACACACGCACGCACGCACAGACGCACACACACACACACACACACACACACACATACACACACACACGCACGCACGCACGCACAGACACACACACGATTGACATCCATGTCAAATTTCTGCCACCTTGGGCAAAAACTGTGCCCGCTAAAGAGTAGTGAAGACAGAGTGACTATATGCTGGTCACAGCTAAAAAAGAAGAAGCTTTGATTGTTTCTGATAAAAAAAATATATATAAAAAAATCCATTAGTCCAATTGCACAAACATTACGTCATAGAAACGTAAACTCTGCAGCTTTAAGATGAACATGAATTAAGATTAACATTTCCATTGATGGTGAGACAAGGTGAATACTTCTTTGGGAATATTGATGTTGCTGTTTTTGTCCTCTCTTTGTAGTTGACACACCTGGAAACAATGAAAGCTAACATTACATTTGCTATTGCTAACTAACGAAACAACGACATGGATTCATTTGAGATGTTTCTAGAGAAGAGAGCAATAGTAAGATTCTTTCTGTTGATATGACTGGATTTTCTCCTCCGTGCATAGCAATGGTCTGTTAAACCAA
This sequence comes from Poromitra crassiceps, assembly GCF_964638095.1. NCBI lineage: Eukaryota > Metazoa > Chordata > Actinopteri > Beryciformes > Melamphaidae > Poromitra > Poromitra crassiceps. The sequence goes on along the minus strand of NC_139643.1, from coordinate 29,439,412 downwards.
GCAGCTGTCTGTTACTATACAGAACAGACCGCAGCATGCAATGATTGACCAATCAGAATCGAGGATTCAAAAAAGTCGTGTAATAAACAAAAGTAATACATTTATTTTAAATTTTAATTGAAACTTTTGAGCAGGCAATTTCCGAGGTTTTGACGACATGTGTTTGCCAGCCCGGCAAAGCATGCCAGGGTGCAAGAGGGCACTTTTAATATGCAACATTTTTCTCCACAGTTTCTCAAATTTTCTCCAAAGCCACAGTTTTTCCAATTTAAAATCCCAAATGAACCATCTTATCTTCGTTATCGTCCATTCCTCTATTCCTTGATCTCTCCATTCCTGCCGTTAATGATCAGCCTGCATGTCCTCCCTCATGAATTCTTTCTCTCTACCTCTCTTTCTCTTCTCTCTCTCTCTCTCTCCCTCTCTTCTCTCTCTCTCTCTCCATCTCCCCCCATGTCAGTGCCTGGACTCCAGATTCCGCTCTAATGATGGGGCGATCTGTGTGTGTGTGTGTGTGTGTGTGTGTGTGTGTGTGTGTGTGTGTGTGTGTGTGTGTGTGTGTGTGTGTGTGTGTGTGTGTGTGTGTGTGTGTGTGTGTGTGTGTGTGTGTGTGTGTGTGTGTGTGTGTGTGTGTGTGTGTGTGTGTGTGGAGGATTATGTCCAGGCTGAAGGGCTGACAACAAGCTGTCCACCTACAAGCTGTACAAGTTCCTGGAAAGCCATTATTTAGTATATAGGGAGTGTACACACACCCACACACACCTACACAGTACACACACACACACACACACACACACACACACACACACACACACACACACACACACACACACACACACACACACACACACACACACATGGCAAGGCAGAGTTCATTGCAGAAATTACATTTTTGGGGGACAGCAAGCTAATGTCCTTTGTCTCCTGTATAGACTGTATATAGACTGCATAGACTGTCTCATGTGCAAGGATGTTCTTTATTGCAATTCTGTAGCAAGGTCAAAACTAGGAAAAGCACTGGCTTTTTTTTTTTTTTTTTGTTAAAGATATGATACAAAACCATAGACTGTATAAAACATGACAGCGCCTCAAAAGTGAAGCCAAAACATCTTGATTGGCCCCTTGTGGCTGGTCCCAGTATAGGTCATAAGTCCCCTCCATGTTAGCGGATGAGACACGAGCCAAACTAAAAAAGCAAAGTACACATCAACCCCCCCCCCCCCACCCCCCCACCCCCAAAAAAGATGGTTTCTGTCATTTTAGGCAGTTCAAGTCCTCATTTCTCTGATAAGTAGTTATTTGATCATATAAAAAGGGCTGATTGACAATTTGAGAATGGCTCTCACCCATTCTCAAAGGGGGCTCAACCTGACTCTATAGACTTTTTTTGGCTTCTTTTGCTTCACTTTTGCATAACGGTAGGAAGTGGCGACACGTCATTATACAGTAAACACAGAAGTGGTTTTACTACTTTTGGTTGAACTGCAGCTGACCATCAATTGAAGACTAATTGGCCCTCATCATCCCTGATACCGTGCGGCAAAATTGCACACTGAAACTATCATAAAAAGCCTCAAGCGCAAAATGTATTGTGACAGGTGCAATAACACACACGCGCGCACACACACACACACACACACACACACACACACACACGCACACACACACACACACACACACACACACACACACGCACACACACACACTCACCTACTCACACACACACACTCACACACTCCGCAGTGGCAGCACGCACAAATCCACTGGTTTTCTTCTAATAATGGGAAGTCATTGCAGACCACAGTGGGTACACACACACATGTTTAAAAGTTAACGTTAGCAGCTGTGTTTGCTGTGTTTCTGTTGGGAAAAATCGGGGAAAGTACAAGTCAGGTGCACTAAAGTGTAGGAGCAATTAGAGGGAGAATCCTGTCGCCTCATTGTGTTCTATTCCGCTCACAAACGTCTTTCCACTTCTTTTTCAACAACTCAACCCTGTCTGAGTCTGACAAGACCGTCCTGCTGCTGCACTGCAGCTACAAAACCACATAGCTCTGTGCAGGACAGGTAGAAACCAACCATGACGATGATGACGAGATACATGAAGATACATGTACAGTTGGTGATAAAGGATCTTAGAGCTTCAAGGGCATTTTGGACAGTGGACATATACTGTAGGCTATAAAGGATTCCATGTGATATGCCGATCTATTAAAAAATGACTAACCTTGGCTGACTATACTGATGTGATTGCCGATATATCTCGTGCATCCCTAGTTTCATACAAATCAAATCTACATTTCAGTTTTACGACAAACTGTGGCTTCCTTGACATGCCCAAAGTTATCCTTTAAATTGAGGAAAAATCACATGTGTACTTCATGGCACAATTCAAACGGGATTAAAAAAAAGGTCTTTCGTCGTTCACCACCACTCACTACTGGATCGTATGCTGAAACAGGAAGTAGCGTGGCTCTCTGTTGAGCTTTGGTCTTCAGCAACTATATCAGTATAGGTCTATTCCTGTCAGTGAGCTTCAGCTTGTAACGCCTATTTTCCTTTGCTGATGCAGTTTCTTAGTGTTTGTCATATGCTGTCAAAACTTTTCCAGACTGTTCTCCTATCACATAAAAAATACATATATAACTATCATGGCTTCTTTGAAACTCCGTTAGATGCCTCATGTTCTAAAGGGGTGATTGCGAGATATCTTTAAAGGCTGACACATAACTGCTAATTGGCATTCGACTGAATATGATTGGCCTGTGTAGCTTCCTTTGTACTTGTGATTTAGTTACTTCAAAGTTAAAGTTCTTTTTCATGTGGTGTTTCCATTATTTTGTCCGCCCCCTGGAGAGCCCCGTGCTGACCAATACCAATGTGGCAGCAAATTGCATTGCTCATCATAATGATGCAAGGAGATGCATTCTTCCCATCTTCTATCCCTCTGAAGAAGTGAATCGCAAAAGGGTTCATGGCAACATTATTTGTTTGAAACGTTAAAAACTTTGTTATGCTAATGAAACTATAAAAGGAAGTAAAGTGGTAGGTTCCATTCTGTGAGATACTGCTTGGAGGGTTATTATTTCTTCTGTGGATCTGCACGCAGACAACAGTTTGTCCGTCTCATTGCTTACATGGTTTCAGACTAGAAATGAGGTTGATCTGGCTGGAGCAACAGATTACATTGACAAATGCTTAATTTTCCAGGGAAGTGATTACAGATTCATTTTAAGATCCAATTTGGTCATGCACTCCCTTGATAGATGAGGGCTCACTTGTTAAATGCTCTCAGTTGTTTAGTGTGATATGAGGATTCAGCCCGTGCTTATAATACATTTATATTTTATTATAAGCACGTTTTTCGACAGCTATGTTGTTGTTCAGCTTCAAATTCATATCAGGCCATAAAAAAAACACACCGGCGCTGTGCTGTCCCCTGTCGTTCTCAACAGGACCCCTGCACAGCGACCATGGTATCGCATGTAGTACAGCCAGCAAAGCGGAGAGCCGCAGCTAGCGTCGTTAGCATTCATGTATTCACTCAGAACTCAGTCAAAGCGGCAAAAAGCTAAGAACACGGCCAACAGGGGATCGCTGGAAATCAGGTCTTGTCCCATTTCATCCTTTATGAATCAAAGCACACTCCGGGACTTGGATCGAGAACAATGCCCCTCGAATGGAAACGGCATCCGCCTCTCGATCTGCTCGTTGCAAACGTGACGTGGGCGCTTGTGTGCGAGCGAGAGTGTGCATATGCCCAACGTGCGATTGTGCATGACTTTCTATGCTAATACATTTGCCTGTGCATGCACGTGTGCACACATACTGTTATAGCGGCGTCGGCGGTATGAGCCAAAGGTGACTGCAAGGTGTCAACCTCTGGGCTCATTATAGCTGATAAGTTGCCGGGTAGGGTGGGGCTGGGGGGTGGGGGGTGGGCGGCGGCGGGAAGGGAAGCGCACTAATCGGCGGCGCGGCTAACGAGGAAGAAGCAGCGAGCGCGCCCTGGAGGAGTTGGAACGTTCTCCTTCCTCCCACTCGGCAGCTCTCTCCTGGATTCGCTGCTATTGTTCTGTAATAAGCCCCGGCTCCTCGCTGTTGCTCACATGCCTGTTTGTGTGTGTGGAACACCCAGCCACAACAACATCATTATCATCCTTTTGTTTGAAGCCTCTCCCTCTCTTCCCCCTCCTCTCGCCTCATCTGTTCCTCCTTGGCAGGATCGGCTGAGGAGAGGAGGGGAAGGGAAGGGAGGGAAGGTGTGGTGGATCGAGAGACACAGAGAGAGACTGTGTGTGAGAGAGAGAGAGAGAGAGAGAGAGAGAGAGAGAGAGAGAGAGAGAGAGAGAGAGAGAGAGAGTGTGTGGAGGAACTGTGTTGGCTGCATTAGCATATCAGACACATGGCGAGGGCTGGAGATTGGGTACTGGAGCAGATGTGGATTTACATATTCAACGGTGGGCCAGCGGTGCATGTGTACATAGGTGTGTGTTTAAGTGCATGCGTGTGTGTGTGCGTGTGTGTGTGTGTGTGTGTGCGTGTGCGTGCGTGCGCGCGCGCAGGTGTGTGAGCGTGCAGGAGAAATGTAATGGATGTCACGAGTGTGAAAGAGGCATTGGTGGAGCAGAAATAGATGGAGATGAAATTGGGGTGGAATGACAATCGGAGGGTAAGAGGAAAAACGCTCCCGTCCATCCAAGTGGACCGGTGACGGTCAGTCCACTCCAACAAGTAAGAATGGCCGTGACTGACGGGTGTGTTCTGCAGAGGTCTGGCAGGCTCAGGGAGCTGATCAAAGCCTACCAAGCTCTCTGACAGTATTGATGTAGTTAATTAGAGTAAACACAGAACACTCACACACGCACCACCTCGTTATCTGCTACACACACACACACACACACCCACACACACACACACACACACACACACACACACACACACACAGACAAACACACACACTATGTGGCGCCTTTATAGATTTCTATTCGCCTGAAACTTGAAACCGCACTCTCATCTTTCTCGATCCATTATTATCTCTCTGTATATCCTCTTGCTTTAAGCTTTCCACTCCATCTCTCTCTACAGCCCCAACTCTAAAACTTTCTAAACTCTCCAACTCTCTCTCTTTCTCGCTAACCTCTCTGTCTCTCTCTCACACTCTCTGTAGCCTCTCTCTTTGTGCTCTCTCTCTCCCTCTGTTTCTCTGTACCCCCCTCTCTCTCTCTGCCCCCCCCGCCCCTCTCTCGCTCTCTGTCTCCCTACCTCTCTCGCTCTTCCTAGAGGCAGAACAGGTGGTTGCAGGGAACAGCCTCAGCCATCTCCAACCCCAGAACGGCGGTGGGGTGAAACACACATGAATCACGCGGTCTACCGCTGGTGTGTGTGTGTGTGTGTGTGTGTTTGTGTGTGTGTGTGTGTGTGTGTGTGTGTGTGCACCTATGGGTGGTGGGGTGGTTCAAGGAAGGAGAGAGAAAATGAAATATGTTGCAGAACGGAGGAGCGACGGCGCAGGAATAATGGTGAGTGTTAGCATTCTGCACATGTTGAACATGCAGTCTTGTATCCAGGGCCGTAGCCAGGGTTCCGAAATAGGGGAGGTCCAGCAAGGGGAGGCGGATTCGGCGGCGCCGCCGAAAAAAAATTGAGTTTTTTTTTTCCCCTTTTTAAGCCATATTTAGAGTAATATATCATTTTAAATCAACATTAGGATTATACTGTTGTGATGTCATTATTCAGTATATTCTCTTTCATGTCACCACCTGCTCAGCTCTCCTGTCAACATAATTGTAACTAACAAACACAAACTGTTTTAGCCAAATTCATATCAAAATGACACCTCCCAGCGAGCACAAAACGTTTTTTCAACGTTGATTTTTAGTTTAAATCTGGGTGATATTGGGTTTGAACGTCTAAGACCTAATTTCACCCTTTTTTCAACCGGCTAAAATGCGGTTACAACGTCAACGTGTCAAAAAACACAATTTGGTTAATCATTTTGTTAAAACATTTGTTGTAGCTTGATATAGAGGCAATATTTATAGTGTGTGAATTGGCATTTGTCCAATTTATTGTCTAACTGAGTTTAAATCTGGTCTACACGAAAACTACATTTCAACGCATTTTATGTCATATGAAATATCATAAATATGGGACTATATAGGCTATGTGGTGCCAGCAAAAAGCTTCCAGGACACATCTATGGTTAATACTTTAGCGCAATACTATAAAATAATTAATTGAGTTCCTGCAGCAACGCGCATGCACAAGTACTTGCAGCTGTGACTGTGACTGAAGACCAAAGCGAGTCTGCAGCACCGGTCTGCACCAAGTGCAGAACGAGGTGCTCTGGGCACGCTATGTAACAGGCTACAAGGCTCTGTGTCCCCCCTGAGTTGCGGTGTTAAATTAAGTTATAACCTCTGAAGCCCTCCAGCCTACAGACTACTCGCACACACACAGTCAACAGTCAACATCATTTTAGTCTCTTACATAATATAGCCTAATATCATGATACACATGATATAAAATACACCTGTCCCATGATCGTTTAGCCTGTGGTACCATGCAACCGTACTGTGTACGAGCTAGCGATAGAGTAGGCTATATATATGCCTGGCGCCATATAACTTTTCAGCAAACGTATAGCTCAGTTGATAAGGCGTGGTGGTCCGAATGCCAGAGGTCAGTGGTTCGCCTCCCGTGTGAGGCGTAGCAGTTTTACTTTTAAGATCATGGTGAAATGTGGTTTAAATGTGAACGTTCATTCGACGTCTGCAAATAGTGGGTGAAAAAACTTTCACTTTTGAACCTTTCTTGTACGTTTTTTCAACGTTGACTCTAAACGTTTTTTAAACGTCTTTTCAACCGAAAAATGCTTGCTGGGCTACAAACACAGGTACACAACCCAAGCCGTACACAACACACAAAGTCATCATCGATAATAAAAAAAACATACAGAGGGACATTTATTTATTCCTGATAGGAACGATTGAAAAATAAAATAAAATATATTATGTTGTTTTTAACTTTACACCACCTCTTTTTGTTACTTATTGGGTCATGAAACTGAAACCATGCATATAGCCACCTGCATACCTGACTTCGGGAGCTTGGCAATTGGCATCATGCATGATTAGCCAGTAGCATCCCAACGTGTCACACAGGTAACATTACTTAAGAGACAGACTAGACACTTACTTTCTTGGTTGTTGCTAAAAAATCTGTCAAGTGTCACTCACTGTCTGTCGTTCACTCGCTCACTGTCTCGCAGGTCGCTCACCTTCAATTATCTCGCCAGGCAGACAGACAGTCATCACTCACCACCATGCTGCTGCTCTCTCGGAATCAAGTTACCGCGGACGCGGCGTCAGATGACTTCCTGCCTGACCTGCCTTTCGTTTCAAAATAAAAGCGATCCCGTGTTTTTCATGCTTTTCCATGCAGATTGTTTTATTAAAAAAAAAAAAAAAAAAAAAATTCTCTGAAATATTAGGGGAGGTCCGGACCTCCCCGTTCTCATAGCTAGCTACGGCCCTGCTTGTATCTGTTATAGGGCAAGGTGAACTAGGACAAATGTGGCAGCCGCATGTGCACCCCCCCCCCCCCACACACACACACACATTTGATACATACACACACTTAAGGCCCAATCCTACCCCCCTTGGCCCTACCACTCATAGGGGTAGAGTGTCCTGTTTCTTTCGAGGACCAAGGGGCCTAAGGGCTAAGAAGAGCTTAACACTAATGTAGCGTTAGGCCGGCTACGAACTCGGGACCTCAGGCAGACAGACCATGCACTGCTCAGCACCTTAACCGCTCAAGCTAAAGGGCCAGCCCGATATCTGGAGCGGTAGTGGAGCCGTGCCATTTCTGAAGCCTACAGTCATCCCGTCTTTCTAGAAGCGCGTCCACGCGCGCCAGGATCCGCTCGCTCAGGATCCGCTCGCCGTCTTGGGGGGGGACTCCTGGGAGGGACTCCTGGGAGGGACTCCTGGGGGGGACCGCAACTAGGGGGCCGTGCCATCGTTGCTTCAAGGCTTAGCGTAGGGATCCCACCACTGACCTCAGGCAGACAGACCATGCACATGCTCACCACCTTAACCGCTCGAGCTAAAGGGCCAGCGCGGTAGTGGAGCCATGCCATTTCTGAAGCCTACACTAACATATAAATGTTAATATACCTTTGCAAATACGAATGTAAAAACAAATTTGATTAGGTGGATGGAAACGACTCATTACAGAATTTCAGAGAAAATTCGCTATTCGCGCCGGGGGCAGCCTATCATAACTAGGGTCAGCCAGGGTGGTCTGTCCACAGTGCCAAGGGGTGTCATTTATCAAACTGTGCGTAGAATGATCCTACATCCTACATCCTACATCCTGCAGCCGCAGTCCAGCGCCCGGGAACCAACTCCAGTTATATTGCCATTGCCTTGGTCAGGGGCACTGACAGGAGTCTTAACCCTAACATACAGTACATGTCTGACAGGAGTCTTAACCCTAACATACATGTCTTTTGGTGGTGGGAGGAAAGCTGAGCACCCGGAGAAAACCCACACGAACACTTGCTGTGAGGCAACAGTGCTAACCACTGATCCGTTTCCTGAGATCATAAAGTTTTTGCAGCTGGCTTATTAAGTTGTTTGAGGAAAAGGTTGGCCGGCCTGCATCGTGATTTTAGGTTATTTTTTTAGTACAGTGGAGTTCTATGGCTGCTGGGACATGGCTTCATTGGGCACCGGCTACATGGACGAGACTTGTTGACAAAACAAAATCATTGCTGATTTTGTTATTTTCATAGGATTTGTTGACGGTAAGAAATACATAAAAAAAACACCAGCCTTTTCCTTAACAACACGGTAAACTCACACACACAATCCAGTAGTATCTGTACGCACACATACACACAACGCTACACACTCGCACACCCACACTGCAGCATGCAGTATACAATTGACAGTATGCAGTGTTATCAGACACCCCCCGAGGGCAATGTGTGTTTGTGCCTGTGGCTATAGCGTATTCTCCCCGGATTGACCATCTCTCACACGCACCAACAGTCACCCACGGCAGTGGGTTTGTGTGTGTTTGTGCCTGTGGCAGTGGCATAGACTGATCTTGCTGCCACCCGCGAGATTGCAGCCACCTTCAAGGCCTTCCTCTCTATCCCCTATTTCTCCCTCATTCTATCCCTCATCCTTGGCTTCCCTGCTTCCCCCCACCTCTATCCCCCCACCCCCCACCTCTCTCTCATGCTGCTCGCTTCTTTCCCTCTCAGTCTTTTCCCAATCGCAATCCCTTCTATTTCTGCTTATTCTCTCTCTCTCTCTCTCTCTCTCTCCATTTCTCGCCTCCTCCTCCTCCTCCTCTCTGTCCCTCTACATCAGACTTGGTCCGGTCTCGCACTCAATATTGTATCGATTGGTTTCCCTCTGTGTTCTCTGACCTTGCTGTAATAGTGCCAGCGAGGTCACGGCAGATAGATTTCTCTGAAAAAGACACTGTCATGTTCGGTAATCTATGGTTGCACTGTGCCAATTAACGACAAATAGACCGCAGGCCTTCCTCATTTAGCTTTTTTACGGGCTAGAGGAGCTTTGCTACGTGAGGTCCGGCAGCCGGGGGGGAGGAACTGCACGGTGGGCGAGTGGAAACGGCCATGAGAGAGATCACTGGGCCGCTGTGGAGGATGCTGAATAGCAGCGTGAAATAGAAAAGGGCTTTTAGGAGAGCGCAGCAATTGAGATGAATTACAGAGGTGAAGGCCGTGTAGAGAGAGAGAGGCTACTGCATTGAATGAACAACTCTCTCTCTCTCTCTCTCTCTCTCTCTCTCTGTCTCTCTGTCTCTCTCTCTGTCTCTCTCTGTGTTTCGCTTACATTTGTTGTCTCCTCTTCCCTGCTGGGTTTAGTGTTGATATGTGAATAATGGAAGACGCATCCGCTGGCCAGACAGAGAAATGCCGCAAGTCCCTCAACACACACACACACATGCACACGCACACACGCACACGCACACGCACACACACACACGCACACAAACACTGACACACTCTCTCCATCTCTGCCCCAAAGGAATGCTGCCTTCACAGATGGTGTGAGAAAATGTGCAGCTTCCACAGTGACACGCTCATGAAACTTTCAGCCCCTCTCTCCCTCTCAGACATCCTCCTCCCGTCCTCCCCGCTGTTCCAGCTCATCTCCGACACTCCTGTCATCACCCTCTCCTCCACTCCACTCCACTCCACTCCTTTTCCCCTGCTCCTCCTCGCCTGTTTTTCAACAGTTTCCTCGCGTCCTTCCTCTCTCTCTCTCTCTCTCTCTCTCTCTCTCTCTCTAGCACGTTTTCTCCAGGAGCTTCTTGCGTTGCGTTAAAAGGTCAGACACCTCACTCGATCCCCCCCCTCCCTCCCTCCCTCCCTCCCCATTTGGCCCTTCCCCTCCCTCCCGGGTCTTCTCGAAGAGCCGCGCTGCCATTGAGGCATGACTCTCTTGGGGTGCTAATGTAGGAGACTGTTAGCAGACATGATGCCAGTGTGACTTATTCTTTCTAATGGGACCAGGGACCGCTTCTTCGTCTTCTTCTTCGTCTTCTTCTTCGTCTTTCCACTCGAGTCGTCCCACGGCTTTGCATTATACATTGGCGTCGCTCAGAGCTGCACTCGCCCAGCGAATGGATCAGAATGTGTTTAAGGAAGAGGAGATCGGCCGCTGCCATTTCTGTGCACTTGCAGACCAGCCTGCCTAAGTCCTGGTCTGGTATAGGCTGAGGCCTGAATGTCATGGATCAGGACTATGAGGGATATCTTTTTGGATTGAAGATGCCTATGAACAATAAACAATATATGCATGCCAACATATTTGTTGTGTTTGTTGACAGGGTGGAAACATTTGAAAGACCATGGGACACTTTCAATGGCAACCGGTAACAATAATACATTTTCTATGCATACTTGTGTTACTTGTCTAAAAAAATACTCTGGTAAAAGTAATGATTCATCTTGTTTACTCAAGTAAAAGTTAAAAATGACAGGGTCTGAAATGTAATCAAGTATAAAAGTAAAAAGTATTTCTACTGGCTGTTTCTGTGCAAAGCTAACAACCTCACGTCATATCGAGACAAACAGAATTTTTGCGCGCTGTGCGCACTCAATTCTGCATTTGTTTGAAACAGTCGCTGAAGAACTAAATCTAGGAAATGAAAATAAATAAACTGACAGTCCTTCAAGTCAGTTTTGGTGGAGCACGAAGTCCTTCATCACTTGTGTTAGTGGTAGGGAGTGGACCTGGTTCAGGCGATGTGTGCCCAGCGCTTGGCGGATCCAGATCCGACACACGTGGGCCATACTGCGAGGACATTTCTTGGCCTCCAGAAAGACCCTGAGTGCCTCGGGATCCGCCTTCTCCTCCAGCTGTGCTTGCCCCCTCACCAGGGCCGGGTCGGCGCCGTGGTCCAGGAGCAGCTGGATGAAGGCCATGTCGCACCTGTGATGCAGCACCACCTCCAGCAGGAGAGAAGCCACGTCATGGGTCAGAACGCCAACGGCCTGGAGCAGCAGGTGGAAGCAGTCCAGGTGGTTGTATTCAGCACTGATGTAGAGAGCCCTCTCGAGGGTGTGATCGGTGTCTATGTCAACAGGAACAGCAGCACGATACCTGATGAGTTCCTGCAGTATGTCCAGCCTTCCATCAAGGGCAGCACGGTAGACCGGGGTGTACATGTATGAGCCGTATATGTTGGGGTCGGCCCCGGCTTCCAGGAGGACCCGGACGCATTGCAGGTGACCGCCGCGCACGGCACAGAAGAGAGGCGTCCAGTCATCCTCATCAGCTAGGTCTACCTGAGCTCCCTGGGTGATCAGGTAGTCCACACAGGCAGCATGACCCCGCCAGGCTGTGAGCCCCAGAGGGGTCCACCAATACCCACTCCTAAATGAACACTGCTCATTGATGTGCCTTCTGAAGCGGTCTTCCTGCAGCAGGCTCCTCAGTTTGTCCAGGTCTCCTGCCATGGCGCCATCGTGGAGCCGCATGTCATCATGTCCTTCTCGAACAGCCATTCCTTCAGATCTGTCACTGTACCACATCGACTTGTATGCTGGGTCTCAAACAGAAGGCATTATGAAGGGATTGAGTGTGGGTTGGACATTAAGACATCATAACATTATGACATCATGACATTATGGCATCATAACCTTATGACATAATAACATGATATCATAAAATTATGACATGACATTATGACATCCTGACATTGAAATAATAATTGCATGACTGATGACATCACTCACTGATGACATCACAATTGCTCGAGTGGCATCACTGAAGACATCACTCACTGATGACATCACTATTGCTCAAGTGACATAACTGATGACATCATCAGTGATTTATTTGTGTCTGTGTCTTGTTTTGGATGTGCGACAAGAGAGACAGACAGACAAACAACGTTACATCCTTTTTGTCTGTCGTGCATTAAAACTAAAGTACCTAGCCTGTTTTGAAAATGTATTTCTGTTAAAATGTAGGAAGTAAAAGTAAAAAGTCAGAAAAATAAATACTCAGTAAAGTACAGATACCTGAAAATCCTACTTAAGTAGCTAACAAAGTATGTGTAGCCTACTTAGTTATTTCCCATCTCTACAGACAACCCGTGTATTATTGATCAATTGTACAATAAATATGTAATCAAACAAACTGCCTCATATCCATCATGATAACTGCAGTGGGTAGCTGCTGTGATGTGTGTATGATGTCATATATTTGAAGTTTTTTTTTTTTTTAACTGGTTGAGTTTTGACATGTTTATTTGATGAGGATTTTTTTTTTTACATGTTGACAACTGAAATTGTAACCCAGGTATAAAGTTAATACATCAGCCTGGAGAAATGATTAACTAGGCTAGAAATCCCTTTCTCATTCAGAAAGCCATAAACTATCCAGTGTGACATGGTCAGTGAACAAGGGGTTAATTGTATTTGTTTCGTTTCGTTTGACTGGCCTGTCATTAGACCAATCAATGGAATCTTAGACAGACTTAAACAACCAATGACCGATCAGTGGAAGCAGATGCTTCCGGGTCCGCCTCAATACATCCATGCTTTCGTCTCGTTCTTCCCTTTTGCTGCTGTCTGTCAGTGAAGGCAGTCACTTTTTCTTCTCTAAACGCTACGTGGTAAGAGAAAAAATTGCATCTTTAGCAAGCACATGTTAATGCAAACTTCTATCCATCAATAAGTACTGATCCCTAACTTGTGTAACATCAAACAGAACCAATGGTGATGCGAGGTTGCTGATCGGTGCCAGTGAATTACACTGAAACCACTTGCTTGCAGTGAGTCTGCAACTTTGCAGCTAACTAGGCTAATGCTATTCTCCTCCGCTAGCCAAGACAGGGTGAAGGCATTGACTTGTATGAAGAATGCTAATCTCCACTTAGCCAAGGAAGCTAACAATGAATGTATTGACTTGTATGGATAATGCTAATCTCCGCTTAGCCAAGAAAGCTAACAATGAATGTATTGACTTCTATGGGCATTTTCTAATGAATTTGGCACTTTGTTTTGGAGGGAGGCTTTGTTACTGACTCACTGACACTGTTTTGTCAGTTGAGTATTAACATGATGATCGTGTTTAATGCTGTTCAATTGTGTTAAGTCACTGCAGGGTTGTAGTGATAACTGGGGCTAATTTTTAGTGCAGTTTCTCCATTGTGCCTGTAGGCCTCTGGTGCAAAGAGAAATGATTAAGCACGTGACCTCATAATGCCTGTTATTTTACTGTAGCCTAATGTATATGGGGATTCAATTGAATTTGATTTGGTTACTTGCACTGTACATTTATTTTGCTAGCTCATGATATTGTAGCGTTCCAGGTAATCCAGGTATTACCTGTAATGTGATGTGCAATAGAAGTGTCTCAACTGCAGCTAGGAACTAATGTGTGTGGGTGTGTTCCTAGGGGAAAGGGGGTATATAGAGCGAGCGGCCGCAGGCCGGATGTCAGTCTAGCTATGGAGCGAGCTGAGACCGGTTGTTGTGTGTAGAGCTAGCTGTGTGAGCTAGCTGCTAGGAGCTAAAGAAGCCTGTGAATAAAGAACCTGTACCAACTACAACTCTCCGTTCCTTGGCGTATCACCGATACGTTACATTAGAGTGAGGAGGAACGGCGGAGGAAAAGTTGGAGATCAAAGGCTCGAGCGACCTAGCAGTAGCAAGCTAGCTGTGTGAGCTAGCTGCTACGAGCGCCACGTGTGATGGTGCGCTTAGAAGAATGCCTGTCGGCGAACGGGAGAAAAGAAGAGCTGACGACGGGGATCAGCTCGGTGCTGGTGGGCATGGAAGCCCGCTTGATGCAGGAGATCAGACGGCTGTTGGAGGCGACACCAGCCTGGGCAGAGGGGCTTATGGAGCTGCTACGAGAGGTCGCGCAGCACGGAGAGAAGCGGACGGAGGAGCCGCAAAGACTGTGTTGGAGCTGTGGAGAACCGGGCCACGAGGCGAGGTGGTGCCGAGACGGTTCCGGGAGACGGACCGGGCATGCGGAGCAAAGGTACTGGGGACAGCAGGGAGCCTGCTGGGCATGCGGTGGATCGGGACACATAGCTAGAGAGTGTCGAGAAGCTGTCGGGGACTGGAAGACAGCGAGAGAGGAGAGACGTGCAGGTGGCGGACAGGTGAGGCTTTGTTGGACTTGCCAGTCGCCTGAACATTTAGCTAGAGACTGCACTAAGAGTGTGAACGCTGGAAGAGACACACAGCCGGGGGAGCAGCCGGAGCAACAGGCAGAGGAGCAGCGGAGTAGCGGAGCAGTGGAGCAGCCTGAGCAACAAGCGGCGGGGCAGCGGAGCAGTACAGAGCCGATTGTTCTGGGCAGGAGAGTGACTGTTGAGCCGGCCCAGGCTAGCTGCTCTGCATACCAGCCGGTAGAGGGGGACATCATCATCAGCGACGAGACCATCAGGAGAGCGGGGATCGTTTTGAACAGCCAGAGGGAAGTGAGCGACATCACCTGCAATGCTGTTACAGTCGGGGGAGCGGCGCTCGTGTCCCCGGGGGAGCGAGAGGGGTCAACGCTGGAGGAGCCGGCCCAACCAAGCCGCTACACAACCCCCACGGCTGCACTGCAGAAAGTCGAGGTGGAGATCGACGCCGATGGTGTCCGCCCTGCTGTCCTCAACACGCCGCCCCCTGGGGGAGCGGGACGGGAGGACGAGCGAGTGCAAGACCGGGAGGATGAGAACGTGACTATGGAGGATGTCGATCTGGAGGAGTGGATACGCAGACAGGCGGAGGACGCTAGCGTTGGACCGGTGCGCAGGTGGGTGGCGGCCGGATGCCGGCCTCGCCTGGAGGAGATGTGCATGTGTTCAAGTACCACGAAGGAACTGTGGGAGTTGTTTCCGGACCTGAGGGTGAGGGAGTCGGGCATTCTGGGGTTGGATGGGCGCGGGAAGAGTGGCAGCGTCGTGGTGGTGCCCAGCTGCCTGCGGGGACTGGCGCTACGGGGGGCGCACAGGGGCCGCAGGGGTCAGGGGCATCGAGGGCCTGAAGAAACACTCAGCCGCCTTTGTCGAGTTTTCTACTGGGTACAGATGAAGGGAGACGTAGAGGACTACTGCCTTAGCTGTGTCGAATGTAATGTGCTTCAGGTGGGACAGAAGCTGTAGAAGGGGGGATGGAAATAGTGGTTGAAGTGAAGTGGGATAATGTGAGTAAGAAAAAAGGTTTAAATGAAGGTAATGAAAAAAGAAATGATGTCAATGTGATGGGTTTGAGTTAAATTGAAAATGAGTGTAAAGGAAAGAGGGAAAATGTAAATGGGTGTAAAAAGAAAAGGGCTATTGGAATGGGAATGTGAACGGAAATGTGGGTTGAATTTAAAGGAATGGAAAAAGAGGGAAGAAATGGAAAGAAATGCAAATGGTGGTGGTGGAACGAAAATGAAGAAGTAGTGAAATAATAAGAGACAAATTGGGGGAATACAAAATGTTGTGGGGTGGTGTTGTGGTACAGGGGGATATGTGTGGGTTGTGGGTGTTAACGTGGGCGTTAACTAATGTTGTGAGGAGTATGTAGCGTTCCAGGTAATCCAGGTATTACCTGTAATGTGATGTGCAATAGAAGTGTCTCAACTGCAGCTAGGAACTAATGTGTGTGGGTGTGTTCCTAGGGGAAAGCGGGTATATAGAGCGAGCGGCCGCAGGCCGGATGTCAGTCTAGCTATGGAGCGAGCTGAGACCGGTTGTTGTGTGTAGAGCTAGCGGTGTGAAGCTAGCTGCTAGGAGCTAAAGAAGCCTGTGAATAAAGAACCTGTACCAACTACAACTCTCCGTTCCTTGGCGTATCACCGATACGTTACAATATTATTTTACCTTCAATTGTAATTGTATGTGCTTTTGTTAATAATGGTTATTAATGTAACTATGGTTCTCTGAAATAGAAAACTAATAGACAACTGAGACTATTGATATTCTGTTGTACAACTGACATTAGAACTGAGAAATGTAAGTGAACTACAGGTAGTATTACAATACTAAGCTAGTTTATTTATTCTGATAATTGAACTGAACCAAATAGTAATTCTTAGAAATCTGTGGCCTTGTCTATAGGTCAGGTTTTGGTTATAGGACAAGAATCCGGATCTTCCAGACTGGTGGCGAGCCAGACCCACGAAAGAACCTGAAAGAACTTTCACACAAATTCCTATACAACTGGTGCGGTAGGAGACACTACTATCCACACACACATTCCCTTGGATGGACACTACTCGGGACCATTCCACACTAACACACAAACACTTACCTTGGGCCCCAACGTTTTTTTGTGTGCACACCTTTCATTATTTTATTTTATTTTATTTTTTTCATATCGTCGCTGTCGTTCCAGGACCTCGAATCTCCAAAACAGCAACTTTTCAGGAAGTTAAAAAAACCTGTTTGCTCTTAAAATACTGAACCAAACGTCGTCAAAGTTGGCACGTCTTAATTATAGTTAGTTTCCCGCTGAATGTGTCATTACTTTATTAATATCTTACCTGGATAAGCTCAAATGATGTTGTTTATATTATCAGTCCGACTTGGAAGCACTTTCTCCCGGCCAGTCAGGCGGGAGAGACTCGTATGCTCATGCACGAGCCCCAAGCTCCGGGCCGCGGGGGCGCGCGCAGGAGCAACAGCGTGCCCCTCGCCTCTCATCATGGCCGAGGCGGGGGCTTTCGCATGGGGTGAGAATAGTCTGACATAACGTACCGTTAACGTTACTTTATTCTCGTCAGAAAACACTCCGATTTGTTTTAAAACAAGTTTGCAGCCAAGGAATAACTGGAAAACATTTTATTGATGTATTCACGTCAGAGGAAGCCAGGATTAAACAAAACGATATCAGAAATACACAGCATGTCTGCCGTGTGACTTTTCCGGGTTTAATGTCCTGCGTGGGGGGGTACAGATGGAGGTAGGGGACGAATTTCGAGGTTTGACTGACAGATTGAGGGCGAATGGCGTTACGAGATTTACTCACAAGCTCGTTTTAATGCTTTTCCATTAATTGCATTTGTTAAAAACCACACAGAGATGTGAAGGGTGACCAATGGCACTGATTTATGACAAAGTAAAAAAGTGAAAAAAGGGACATTTGAGGTCTTGGCACAACAGCGACGATATAATGTATTTGAACTGTTGTTTGGTATTAATAATATACATTTTTATGCCTCCGCCGGCGATAGCCAGGCCGGGTTGTATGTCCGTCCGTCCGTACGATGTTCGTTAACGCGATATCTGAGGAACGCCTTGACGGAATTTCATCAAATTTGCCTTAAACATCCACTTAGACTCAAGGATGATCTGATTAGATTTTGGTGGTCAAAGGTCAAGGTCACTGTGACCTCTCGAACGCCATTTTCAAACTTGTTAACGTGATATCTCAGGAATGCCTTGACGGAATTTCTTCCAATTTGGCTCAAACGTCGACTTGGGCGCAAGGATGAACGGATTACATTTTGGTGATCAAAGGTCAAGGTCACTGTGACCTCGCCGATGCCATTTTCAAGCTTGTTAACGCCATATCTCAGGAATGCGTTGATGGAATTTCTTCGAATTTGCCTCAAACGTCACTTGGACTCAAGGATGAACTGATTCGATTTTGGTGGTCAAAGTTCAAGGTTACTGTGACATCACGACCGCTTGTTTCATGCTCAGGAATGCCTTGACGGAATTTCTTCCAATTTGCCTCAAATGGCCATTTGACTTCAAGAATGAACTAATGGCGGCGGCATAAATCCGCGGTGCGGTCGTTCTAGTCTAACTTCATTCTGGTGTTGGATACATCATTACTGATATTCATATTTAGGCTCCTTTCGTCCTAGTTCTTCTGATACTGGTCCACATTCATCTCCAAAGGTATCATAGTGTAACCAGTCACATAATAAATAGAATAGATTAAATATTAATAAATAGGGTTACAAAATGTTCTGTGATGTCCCACCAACCCCTCTCTCCCTCCCCCCCTCTCCCCTTCTCTCTCCCCGTTAAGACACACCAATAGCCTAGTAACACTGCAGGGTTCCAAGCTCCTAACCCTGCAGGCCCAAGATAGCAAGAGCGAAGAGGGAGAGGAGAGAAGAGAATTGAGGGTGGAGAAAAGTGCTTTATTTTATTTATACAGACTCTATCCAAATGGAGTCCTGTGATGGAGTTACACTGGGACAGCTGATAAGGGGGGCAACAAGCACTGCAGCCCGCTGACAGAGGTGCTGCATAGCCTGGCAGTGAGCTATGCATGTGTCCTCCACCAAGCTAGGGGACACATTAGACAGTGGTTTATACAAATCTTTCCGACCCAGATGCGCACTCTATGTCATTAGGTAGAGGAATGACGGATAGCATTGTTGCGTGTGCTCAGCGGGGGAGCCTACAGCACTCGGGACGTTAACAGATGAGGCGCCGCGCGTGCCGTAGCCGTCAGCTCCCTGACTGCCATTTACCTTCATATTCAGAGGATCAACAGAAGCCTTCCCCTGCCTATGTCACTATCAATAAGTCACAATGGTGTATGAATGCATTACGGGTGAGGCGACTGGCTCTGTGTCTGCCCAGCCTGTCCCGACTGAGCGGCCGGGCTAATTCTCTGCTGAAATAGATGGGATAGCGTGGCTATCTTAATCTAAGCTCTTAATGGATGGACCAGTATGTGTGTGTTCGTGTGTGTGTGTGTGTGTGTGTGTGTGTGTGTGTGTGCTGTGGTGTGTGTGAGTGAGTGCGTGCTGTGGTGTGGTGTGTGTGTGTGAGTGTGCGCTGTGGTGTGTGTCGATTTATTTGGGTTTTTTGTCCCATCTTAATCTTGGTGGAAGGCTGTTAATTAACCCTGCTGTCAAGCCGTCAGGCATCTAAACCAGCAGCCGTCACTTCTCGTGTGTGTGTGTGTGTGTGTGTGTGTGTGTGTGTGTGTGTGTGTGTGTGTGTGTGTGTGTGTGTGTGTGTGTGTGTGTGTGTGTGTGTGTGTGTGTGTGTGTGTGTGTGTGTGTATACGTGTGTCCTCCTGAGCCTTGTTACCGCTGTAATTAGTGTCGGATAAGAAATTACAAATGCTCCCGCTCCCTCGCGTTAAGATTAGGACACCTCGCCGTTTCTCATTCTAATGCATGAGTATAGCAGGAAAGTGTGTGTGTGTGTGAGAGAGAGAGAGAGAGAGAAAGGGAGAGAGAGAGCAGGGTGTTTACAGCAGGAGCCAATCGTGCAGTGTTGTGTGTGAATTCATACAGAAGCTGAATTCCAACAAGTCCTCCAACACATACGACCATTATAGTTTGTTTGTTCCTATATCTTTCTAAAATGACCCACAGGAGAGCTGCGCTTCCAATGTTGATTTCAAAAAAGTCTGTTAATTTGAAAATGTTGCTACGGTTGTGGTTTGGCATGTAGGACACCTTGGTTAAGGTTACGGTTATGGTTTGGGTTAGGCTTAAAGGGATAGTTCACTTTTTTTTTTTTTAAGTTGAGCCCTATTTGCTGCTTACCAATGAGTGTGTTGATTGGTAAAGTTCTTTCACAGCACTGAGGCTCCCTAAAATGTCCTCCACAGTGCACACCAAGTAAATTTCAGTCAGCTTCAGTCAGCTTGTACCAATTGACATCATTGGTAAGTAGCAAATAGGGGTAGACTTTAAAAAAGTGAACTACCCCTTTAAATAACAAAAACGTTACTTACGGTTGAAAACGTTGACTTTGGAAATGCTCAAATTCGAACACGGCCCTCTGGTGTGAAATGCCACCCTCATCCCAACGCCTTTACATTCCACCATGCTATCTCAACAGCAGACTGTTGTTATTTACACGACCACTAGAGGTCATTTTGAAACGTTACTACAGGTCGTAAAAGCTGCTTGTATGAACGACGCATAGTCGGTCTCTGGGGGAGGACATGCTCCTGAATTCTGCAGTATGGGTGCTGTCCATGGTCCTGACTGCAATATGTAGGGGACAGTAGATACTGTAGCTGGCCTCAGGCCTGCTGAAATATAACCGACTGAGTGATGAATTCAATACACATATCAATATCAATAATATATGAGAAGAAAAACAAGTCATTTCAAAACCCAGCTCAGCCTCTCCGGCAGGACTTTGTAGCTAGTTGAACATATTCCCTGCATTGCACAAGAGGATATTCCTATAGTCACGGACAATGAAATGAAAGGAGCCAAGACGAAACGTGCATTCAGCTTGCAAGTCAACATTTTAATTAATCTCTTTTCGCTCTTGGTGGAATTAAATATTTCATTATATTAAAAAAAAAAGACTCATGAAGAGACATTCGTTAAATCACTTCAAACGGAATAGAGTGAGTAAGTAAGCTCAACTATCTTGGCATCTGCCTTCGTTCAGGTGCCTTCCACATGGGGAGATAAAATATACAAAAATTGGACTCCAAAAGTTTGGTGCTGCATCGTCACGTGCCTCATCAGCTTTGATGCCTTACGGCCGGGACACACATCTTGCGTCTGCTGTGCGTCTGCGTGGCGTTACCTGTTGATTTTCATTTCGGCGCCCATGTTAACAGGTTACAGCAGCCACACCACCGGCATGAGACGCGCATCTCAGGCGCGTGTCTTGCGAGGCGTGAGCCGCGCGTCATCTAGAGAATAGGAGCGACGCCTATTTTTTCTGCTTACCGCGCGCGTGTCTCTACAAAAATAGACCTTAAAATGATATTTTGCTGTTGATAATCATATCATACAAGCACTATTAACTACATTTTCAAAGCAGACATAATAAAATATAACAACACTTCCGTTTTTGTTTCTCTGGGCGAATTTGCGGCATATCTTTTTTCGACTCTGGTTCGATTTTTGCGAGTTTTCGCCTGCCACTTGAATTGATGACCACTGATTTCCATAGGCTATAGGCTATTTATTTATTTTACAGAGGCAGCCACAGCCAATCAAGGCTCGTTTTGATTTGAGACGGGAGGATGAGCTCACAGCAGTTCTCCTGCCCTCTGAAAACCACATACAGTACATAGGCTACAACGTGGCTTCGTTCCTCCCCTCCCCACACACACACACACACAAATCAATACTGCCTCGATTATGAAGTGAGCCCAAGCGATCTTCAGTTAAAACGCTAGCTCCATCTGATGTTGAATTGGTAATAAAAGGTAAACTCTATAGGAAGAGAGTTGGCAGACAGACAGCAGCGCAGCAGCTGCAACGCTGCCTGTGTGGATGCTGCGAGCGTCCCAGCCGCAGCCCCCACGCGACGCACACACACGCACTAGGTAGACGCGAGATGTCTGGCCCGGGCGTTAGTCATGAAACACACACAATAGACATTGAAATGTTTCCTCTCTCATGATGTTGTCTCTGATTCAAGGCCTTTATTGATAAGCAGGGCTGGTGAGAAGCATAGGAGTCTGATGCTTCCTTCATCAAAGCATTTCTTCTGAGCCCTGTTGAAACAAATATGGAGATGTGCATAGTTTACAGACATGAAAGCACACACGCACACATGCACACACGCACGCGCACACACACACACACACACACACACACACACACA
>NC_139643.1:29375800-29414659 GCF_964638095.1 Poromitra crassiceps | reverse complement strand
CCATGACGACAGTAGTCACACATTCTGTCATTGTGTTACTTATGTGACCCCCCTGGACCACTTAATCGACCCCGCTGGAACCCCCTCAAGGACCCCCGGGGGTCCCTGGACCCCACTTTGAGAACCACTTGAAAGACTGAGGTAAACTGGAGTAATATATTATCACATTTGAAACTAACTTTAACTTCCATCAGAGTATCGCACAGGTGTGATCCCATGCCTTCTCGCACTACAGATTTCCTTCTTCTTTGAATGTGGATTACTCCCAAACCTCCAGTCACCACTTTTTAGACTAATCCCCAGAGAGGGAATCTCTCTTCTATTGATCATGTTTAGAGAGGATAATAAATTAGTGTTATTAGAGGAGAGAGAGAGAGAAAGAGAGAGAGAGCTGTGGTTTTGGAGGGATTAGCAACACCAGGTCACTTCAGCATGTGGCTGTAAGGACCTCAGTATAATTAGGCTACCTGAGTCAGACCACTGAGCACTAGGGGTGTCACGATACACTCAGTTCACGATACGATACGTATCACGATACTGGGTTCACGATAACGATACGATACGATACGATTTTAACAATATTTTTTTAAACTTGAATAATGACAATATATGACTGGAAAAGTAGTATTTTATTTGAAATGCACAAATACAAAACATGCTGTTGTGGGAAATTGTTATTCCAATAACAACTAGAAAAAACATGAGATTGGAGATAAGGCTTATCTTGAAATAGAATGAGTTACACCGTCACTTAGATTTACTTTGAACTAAAAGGTTTCTCAGCAGTATAAATTCTCATTATGCATCTTCAGTTTTTCTTCAAACTCAAACAACAAGACTTTTCTTAGTCTATTTTTTATGCATCTTCAGTTTTTCCTGTCAAGTAAACAGTTTTGCCAGAAACTCAATTGAATGGTTTCTCTCCTGTATAACTTCTCATGTGTCTCTTCAGAGACTTGTTCAACTGAACTACTTTCCACACATTGAACTTCAACAAACAAAGACGTTTCTTTGTCTACTTTTGGAAAAAAAAAAAAAAAAAAAAAAAAAAAAATTTTTTTTTTTTTTCACGATATGAGATTTCATCTCAACGATACATATCGTGACGTTTTACTATCGCGAAATTTCGTGGGACGATATATTGTGACACCCCTACTGAGCACCCTCAGCCTCACCGCCTTAATTAGTTTCTGGATGCAGAGAAGTGCTCGCTATTCTATCTCGCTTAATGAATGCAATCAATCATTTATCATATATCAAAGATAGGGACGGTTTGACTCTCTAGTCATTTATTTGAAGAAGATTCAACCACCAAACAATTGGCATGGAGCTGACGCAGGGAGAACAGTTTTGCTCACAGTTTTGCTTCGGGAAAGAAAAGATTCTCCTTCACGTAGCTTTCTGTTGCCAACCAATTGCCCACGGTCTATATGTAAAGCATGCTGGCTCGGCTCCAGCAGCTGAACCCGAGCGCCTTTCACTGGAAATCAGCTCTGGCCCTGAATGAGCATTATTTGGGCGATCGATTTGTTTTATTCCTTTCTTACTCATGCATATCTTACAGGAGGACGAGCAGGAATCCAATTCCCCCGTAATTCTACCCAGAGCTTGCATGTAGCCAGGCACCCTGGCACACCGCCAAGAAGCACAAGCATGCAACGCTACATGTGTTTGAATGCAAGCAGACACCCACGAGCAAATACATGCAACCGCAAGCCAGCTGATGGTGTTACCGTTAGGTTGGTGTAACGGTGTAAGAAAGCTGATGGTGTTACAGTTAGGTTGGTGTAACACGGTATAAGAAAGCTGATGGTGTTACAGTTAGGTTGGTGTAACGGTGTAAGAAAGCTGATGGTGTTACAGTTAGGTTGGTGTAACGGTGTAAGAAAGCTGATGGTGTTACAGTTAGGTTGGTGTAACGGTGTAAGAAAGCTGATGGCGTTACAGTTAGGGTGGTGTAACGGTGTAAGATAGCAACCACATTCTCGGGGAGGGGGGGGTAGGGGGGGGGGGGGTTACAGTGCACCATCGCAACATTTATTTCGATAGAACTAGTTGATATGGAAAAGTGAAGTTCCATTCATTACATTTCATATTCAATAAACTATAAGTTGCATACACATACTTATTGTATTGGATCGATGCACGTCATATGTACAGACACATGCAGACAGCTTATCTGTCATGGCATTGAGAAGGTCAATGCATTCTGACACTGACACGCACACACAGACAGACATGGCACCATCGTGTACAAATAGTTCTTAGTTCTTAGCACACACAGGCTAAAGCCAACTTTCACCCTCTGCCTACAGGCTGACCTTGCTTGGCTCCATGAAGCTTTTGCAAGACAAAACATGTGTGCTCAGTCCTATACTGCATGTAGTTGACCCAGGGGCGTTTCTACGGGTGGGCCTGGGTAGGCACAGGCCCACCCACTTCTTGCCCTGGCCCACCCATTTTTTTTTTCTTTTTTCTTTTTTTTTTATTGGTTGTTTTCTAGAGGCAAACTTGCTGCTGCCTTGCTAGCTAATGGTTTTGTAGCTTAAAAACGCAGGGCACATCATCTCCAGAGTCTTAAGGTCCTTACACACCGAGCACGACGCGAATAAACGTTGAGAAAAGTGCGAATAATTCGCTGCCGAATTATTCGCACTTTTCTATGCACACCAAACGCGACGCGATTTTTTCGGCTATAAAGCAGGCGCGAAAAAAAAACACCGGCGGCGCGAAAATAAAACAATGGAATCATCATCCAGTGAGGACGACTTGCTTCTGATTTTGCTTAGCAAACGAAAGAAAAAAAGAAATTTCTGGGTACATCCAATACTCAGGGGTAGGAGAGAGCATGGGGAGTTTCACTGCTTGATACAGGAGCTGAAATTGTACTGTAGATGATTTGATAATCGCATGTCATGTTTGTCTACTGTGAGCCGCCGTAGTGTTTACATGCTAAGCCAATCAGCGTGCCTCTAGTCCTGCTGGTGTCTGAGTACCGGTAGCGTGTAGCCAGTTCGTTATCACATGCCAATGTATCTATTCTGCAGGCAGCTCTCGCTATTAAACTAGTAATCAGTTCACAGTGTGATCCTTGACTCACACACCGCACATGAAGAAGACTTTACATGTACCATGGACGCTTTCGGACATATTTCAGGATGTCCGTGGGGCAGTTTGAGTCTCTGCTGCAACAGCTGGCACCACATCTGACGAGGATGTGGAATAACTACAGAGAGCCGATTGACCCAGAGCAGAGGCTAGCCGTGTGTCTGAGGTAAAATAATATAAATATATCAGAAAATGAATAAGTCCAGTTTGACAGTGCCACTGCAACTGTGCGCATTTGCAACGGGAGGTTTAAAATCTGTTTGAGTGGGATAATGTTGGAGCTAGCGTTTATAACTGATCACTTCATAATCGAGGCAGTATTGATTTCCCTGTGATGGTTGTAGGTGCAATGACGTGACGCGCGTACCCCAACAAGCTTCATCCTGATTGGTGCATGAACATTCGAGGCATTCAAGTCGCAGCGAAAACTCGCAAAAATCGAACCAGAGTCGAAAAAATATATGCCGCAAATTCGCCCAGAGAAACGTCGCATTTGGTGTGTACGGTTGCATTGACTGATATAGGTTCGGAAAATATTATTGACGTGCGAATTAATCGCACGAAAAAAACGTGCTCGGTGTGTAAGGACCTTAATGCATGACGACTTCATGACATCTAGGAATTTTGCGCACTTCCCGCACAAAATTTCATCATGCAATTGCCCCACCAATTTTATCCAGGCCCACCCAATTTTATCCAGGCCCACCCATAATGTAATTTGTGCCTACGCCCCTGAGTTGACCTTGCTCCCACACAGACACATACAGAAACATCAGATCATCCCTCGTCCCTTCTCTCTCTATAAAGTAGATGACAATTGTGACATCTTCACTGAATCTGTCAACTCTGTATTGCATAATCATGTATACATTGAGATGAATCAGTCATTCTGCAATGCAGTTTGCAGAAGTTTGTTATGGCTTAATTCACTTTTATATAAGACATCTTTCCTTCTCCATGGCTTAATTTCAATATTTATTTATATTGGCTGAAATATTGTTCTTATTATATAGCAGATGAGGGATGGTGAAATTCCATTCTACAACAACTGGCGTCACTAGTCCAATAACAAACAATGAAAACAGTTGGCACATTTCTGTGCTGAATGAATGAATATTCAACATGCAGCATTATAACCCTAGTGCCAATAAGGATAACTGAGGAGCGCCCACTGCTGGCCTATGAGTGTATGAATAAGGCAGGGGAGTGGCTCAAATGTTATGACATGAAATGAACTACCACTGATTAAAGCAGAGGCTCAAATTACATTTTGAGCCATTGCAGGGAGTAGGAGAAAGTTCCATTTGATATGCATGAGGCCTTACGGTAGTTACTTGACTGAGACTTTGCTGGCTCCATTCTTCTGTTAGTTTACAGAGAATTGCCATCCATTAAGTTCCCCATCTTATCTTTTGTGCCAAGAAAAAAAAAACAAGTTTGCATTTACAACAATTTCAATATACTCGTAACTGTTGTGACAAGGCAGCATAGTGCATTGTTGCATGCAGGAATGTCCTACAGTAAGTCACGGTTTATGATTAGGGAGACTTACAGCTTATACATCTGTATGGACCACCAACATCTACGCACGCACGCACACACACACACACACACGCACACACACACACACACACAGATTAAGGAGTCTGTAAGAGTAACATTGTTACTGATGTCCAGTCAGAATGGAAAAGTTCAGAATTAATGTAGGGGTGAAATCATCAGTTAATACTGCATCGTTCATGTGACGAAACACTTCAAGGTGGTCACATTGTCTTTAGAAGTTAGTCCATCATTTGCAAGTTACTTCGGTATGCAAACTTTATCCAAAGAGTTCCATGCAGCATTCAAATAAGCCTCCTGATTTCCCAAGGGCTTGGGGCTTAGTGAAATATTAGTACAGAATGTTAGTAATCCGAGACTTTTTCCAATTCGTACTCATTCATTTGAAAGAACAGCTGTTGATGTTTTACTCCATGTAGACCTATGACCAAAATGCAGATTGCAGAATTCTGGATGAGTCACAGTGCCACCATGTTGTTTGATTGGACCAATAATGGAGGCTTTGCCTCTTCATGTCTGTTACGCATGCACGCGCGCACACACACACACACACACACACACACACACACACACACACACACACACACACACACACACACACACACACACATTTTGATGTTGTTACATGAATCTGTTGCGAGGCGCTATGTCTTTTATAAGAAGCCACTTGCACTGCCATGACCCCTTTGGCCATTGTAATTTATTCCTTGTCCAATGGAGCAAACTTTCCACAAAGTCTCCTGCAATTCGGTTCATAACTTTTGGAGCTATACAGACAAACAGACAGAGAAATGGAACAGGCTGAAAACAAAACTCCCACACGACTCCACTTTATTTTACAGGTTATTCTCAGAGAAGTGAAATGTAGCCTATAGAATCATCCTTCCACTGCTTCCCAGTGATTTGGAAAGTACAACATAAAATAGCGATTATGGTATTTTAAGGTTAACATAGCATTATAAAAGTGTACTTCTCACCATAGTCCAGGAGCCATGGTGTTGAACCTCGTTTTGCCTCTGCTGATTCTTGTAGCTTGGGGGTACCTATTCAAAATACAGGGTTGCCCGGTGATATCCCTTGAGCATCTTCAGATATTTATGCCCTTATTCCCAAAGCTCCCAATCCCAGAAAAATTGGGATTTATGAGATTTCATGCAAAATACACAAATCAAATGCATCAAATTTACTTTGTCCAATGTTTATTCATGAAGGAGGTCATGTACAATGTATTTGATTCCCAATTAATGAATGTTAACACTTTCAGAGGCGTGTCTATAGGGGATGGCCGGGGGGCCAAAATGACTGTCTTTCAGAGGCTGTAGCGCGCTCATTTTTTAATCTAGACTGAAGATATGTTATCATATGAAGCTTGAAGACCTAAGGCATCCATTGGTACAAGGCACGTTATGCTAGCTTGTGGGGAAGGGGGGTAAATAACGCTCCAAAGTTAAGACTACATTTTGGCGGCGCTCTCCAAGGTTCTGAAATGTTTTTTGTTCTCACCCTGGAAAGATCATGCATAAACCCAACCAATCATCACTACTCATGCCTAAACCCAATCCAATCAAGGTCAAGTTCAAGTTTATTTCGCCATTTGCATTAAAATTAGCATCAAAATGCATTGGAATTTCTTGTTCACAAGCCACACACAAAATATAAGAGCAGCACACATTGGACATTAAAAAAAAAAAAAGAACAGGGTAAAACATGGGTACAGTCAGCATGTCGGCTCAGTGCAACGGTTGTAAAAGGAATAAAAGTAAATAAAAGTAAGCGAAATTAATAAAATCAGATCAAATCAATACAATAAAGTGCAATGTGCTAGGTGCTATTCCGAGTAGCAAGTCCGCACATTAAGACCCGGATAAGAGATATAAAAGATAGAATAAAATAGAGTAATAAAAACAACAAAATACTTCAAACAATAATATAAAGTGCACTGGTGCTACTCATTTATTTAGGAATCGTACCGCCTCTGGGAAGAAGCTGTTTACCAGCCTACTTGTACGAACCTTGTGCTTCGTTGTTCTGTCAGGGCAGCGCTCCCAGCAGTAGCGTCTACCTGAAGGTAGCTGGGTGATGAGACCGTTGCCAGGGTGGCTGGGGTCCCTGGTTATTTTCAGGGCCCTGTCACGGCACCTTTTACTATAGATGCCTTTTACTGAAGGCAGATCAGCACCAATGATCCTCTGAGCTGTTCTCACTACTCTGTCAATAAGAGTACGGTCATCTATGGAACAGCTTCCATACCAAGCCAGAGTCCTCAGAGGCAGAGTGGCCCCTGCCACCCTGCATTTTAGAACCCCATCACCCCCTTTTAGCAAATTGGCATTTAAACACAAACACACATGTTCACACACACACACACACACACACACACACACACACACACACACACACACAACTCACACCAGCTGGCCGACAGAACGACCTACAGAGCTGCTGGTCGCAGCTAAAAACACTGGCATGCAGTATTAATCAAATCCATGTGTTTTTGCTCCAGTGGTGCTACACAGAAGAACACTTTAGCAATATCTCACGGATGCAAAACAGATAATCATATGAAATGGTAAGCAGGTCACTGCATGTGTCCAGTGTGTCTGGCTGGGCATGTGTGGACTTAGGTTGCTAAATGAGTGCAAACATAGTACACAATAAAGGGCAGTGCTATAATAGTGCCCTGCCAAGCCTGTATAGATTACTACTACACTTGTACACTGTGGCCCCAGGGCGATGATAGAAGCCTGCGCTGGTGTAAGGAGGGTGCTTAGTCATTAGGACTGCTTCATTAGAACGTGTCACCCCCCCCCCCCCCCCCCCGAGTCAAATGTATTTGTATAGCCCTAATTCACAAGCATGTCTCAGGGGTCTTTACAGAGAATGTGCCTAGCTAAATCTGGCGAAACACCATCAATAAACAGAATTGAACAACCTTATATAAAACATATAAAATAAAAAGGCATAGAAGAGAAGGAGAAGTGGTGAGAGAGAGAAGGGAGAAGAGAAGAGCGAGAGAGAGAGAGTGGAGAGAGATAGAGAGAGAAGAGAAAGAGGGGGAGAGAAGAGAGAGAGAACAGAACAAAAGACATACAGCTGGTCCTCACGTCGCTCGGCCACACCATTGCGGTGCCACATACTGCAACATGGATATTTTAAGAGCTATTGATATCCCTGGGTAGTTGGCTGTATATACAGTATGGTACTGTATATTACCTTCTAGATGGAGCTGCATGTACAGTGTACATCCAAAGCAAGGCCCCTCCTCGCTGTAGATAGATTAGATTTGCATTTGACTTTGTACCTGCTCTGCAGATGGATCTCCTTAGTCTCCTTAGTGTCGTCATGAGACTGTATTTAATGAAACATTTAAATATGGATGTGTTGAAACTCTTGTTTACTTCTTTCTCTCTGGAATAGGGGAAGGGAGGGGAGGGGGGCTCTGACTCTCACTCTGTGCTCTTTGAACAATGTCCCCTCTCTCTGCTTTCACTCCTCCTTCCTTCACTCACCAGAGCTGTGAATTAATGAAGTTGAACACAAAAGTGTTTGGAGAGATGTGTCTTTTCAGAGGCCATGGGAGGACAAACCGAGCGATATATTATTTATATTCTTGTAATTTGTTGGTGACTCACACTCCACCCTTGCTGTCGCAGCTGAAAAGCGAGTGACCATGTTCTTGGACTGACACACAAAGACTTTTTTTCTTTGAATCAAGTTTTTTTCCAGGGTTTTCTCGCATTTTCCCCCCAATTGTATTTGGCCAATTAACACGTTCACTGCCAATGACGTGTTTTTACGTCAAACAGGATCCAACCGTTCACTGCCAATGACGTGTTTGTCGATTTTGCTTTTTTGGACGGTGGGATGTGCATCTAGCCCTTTTACATCTCTTATATAGGTATTGGACGTGTACAACGTGTACAACCCATTCCACCGACCCACTAAGTGGCGACAGTGCTTTCCTGACTAGAGGAAGGCAAGCAAAAAGCAGTGTGACTGAAGCCATTCTCATGAAGGTGGATTGGCGAAGGCGCTTTCGTTTTCGCGCTGATTGCTGGCGGTGCGGGATTGCAGATTTGCATAGTGGATTGCGGGTCGGACACACTTTGAAACACGCAGCATAAATATGACCAGAATCGCAAAAGCTTCATCAAAGCTCTCAGCCAAAACTCCAAGAAGCGAGCGAGTCCATCCAGACTTCCTCAAAAGCGGCCGCGCAGACAGGCACAGCAGCAGCAAAGCAATGAGACTGGTGACGCGAGGTTACAGCAGCAGCAACGAGCTTGTGGCACGGCCGCTGCGGCCAAGAGGACACACACGGAGGGAGGAGTTGGAAGCGGAGGGGGGTTTCCTGCTGTTATGGAGGAGGTTGCTGTTCAGAACTATTGTTTGGATGTCTGACGTCTTACTGATGCCAGGGATGAATGGTTGAAGTGACTGTTCTATCGAATTTCACAAAAAGCCGTTTATCTCTGAATAATTTTTCTGACGCTGAAACCATGCTGTATTCAACTGCTAATGCTTACATGACTGCTAACTCTACAAACTAACTTTTTTAGACAGAGAAAGCACACATTCTATTAGTTCTTTTGAGATATTGTGTGTTCACAAAATCTTAGCAGAAAAGAATCCTCGGGTCTTGAAAGATGAGCCAGAATCCTCAAGGAAACCCTCTGGCAGAACCTACCTACAGTGAAAAAAAAACGGCTGGCAGTGAATGTGTTAAATTCCCCCTGCTGTCCCAGTCGTTGCTCCAACCCCTCCATGCACATGTGCACTCAGCAGTCGCTTCTTTTCACCTGACAGCGTGGGGTTTAACCGGCAGGACGTAGCGCATGGGAGGATCACACCATTGCCCCCCCCCCCCCAGTTCCCCTCCCCCCAAACAGGCACCCCAACCGACCAGAGGAGGCGCTAGTGCAGCGACCAGGACTCATACCCGACCGGCTTCCCACCCGCAGACACGGCCAATTGTGTCTGTAGGAACGTCTGACCAAGCCGGAAGTGCCACTGCCGGGAATTGAACCCGGGTCTCTGCCGGCAGTGGTAGGCGAATGCTTTACTACCCAGGTTAGCCACAAAAACAAAGGTGTACAACACACTCTTCCAGTCTGGGATGTGATGGTTTTTCCATAATGATGATCCGTCATCCGAAAACACAGATCGGTTCAACAGCTCGCAAAAGGCTATTGACTCGTGCAAAAAACGCAGAGAATCAAACCTGTTCCGAAAACTTTAATGACGGACTGTGTGTGTGTGTGTGTGTGTGTGTGTGTGTGTGTGTTCATGTAGGCTTGTGAGCAGCTTGTGCATGCTTGTGGCATCTCGAGCACAAAAATGGAACACATTTTATGACCCAAAGCAAGTACAGCTCTTAGAACAGACTTGTTAAAAAAAATACACGTCGTCTGAGCTGATGCAGCACAGGTGTTAAGATTAATTGAACACATTATGTGTTGTTGGTTTTTTGTGTCAATATGACAACCGAGATGTGTTAAGAACAACACATAGCGTGATCATTTTAACACATGTGCTGCAGCAGCAGGGGACGACACTTCACGCGTTGTATCAGACATCTTCTCTGCCCACGGTGCGTTTAAGGCAGTGACATCAGCTATAAACTTCATTACCTACCACTTTCAGCTCTGTGGCACACTGGCCGTGTGACAAATCTCCTAACTATGTCTGGTGCCATCATGACGTCCAGTGGAGAACGATGAGCCGAGCTGTGTGCAAATAACGAGTAAATAATTGATATAACAACGAGCTAAGAGACAGACAGACATCTGAAAAAGATTGATGCGTTATACATAAAAGTGAATAGACTGATGTAACGGATTCGTTTCCACCTCTTTCCCCTTTGGCGCTAGACTCCCCAAACATTTCCCCCTCCTGCTTTAAAGTAGCTTCTATATAGCCTGCAAGCTATTAGAAATTAATTGCGGCTAATGTTAATGTACTGTAAAGATATGACTAATTTCTCTAGTAGAAAATAGACTAGAATGCATCATTGCAGCCCCATGACATGTGTTTTTGAGTAAGGGTGATCGCTGTTGCTTGACTGGAAAGATGCTCTCTTGCTCTTTCTATGCTAACACTCCCGCCGTTGCTGTCTATACACCGATAACCCACGCACAGCTGACTGGAACAAGTTCAGGCACGTACTCCGGGGGTTGTCCAATGGCATTTTGGGAAATGTAGGAAAACCCTAACTGAAATAGAAGTAGTCGAGGCAGGTTGAGGGAAAGGGTCAAGCAAAAAAAGTAATGCAGCATTTCATCGCAACATAGATGCATTGAAAATCATAGAATGATGATACATAATGATGTAGGTACACATTGAACTGTGTGTGTGTGTGTGTGTGTGTGTGTGTGTGTGTGTGTGTGTGTGTGTGTGTGTGTGTGTGTCCTTGTGAGCTTGTGCATGCTTCTGAGCACAACAAATGAACCCAACATTAAAACAAGTACAGCTCTTAGAACAGCTGAGTTAAAATAATCCACGTTGTCTGACACATACTGTATTCACCAATATGTTCATACGCGGGGGTGGGCCAAATTCTTAGGGTTGTGTTAACACTTCCGGTGGTCACGGTGCGAAATACAAAAGAACATCAGAAGAAGAAAGTTGTTTTTAGAGCAGGAATGCGTTGAACATCGCCCGCAGCTGCGGTCTGGGTGATACAAATCAAGTCGAAGAGGAAAAAGATGAGATCAACAAAAAGAAAACAACGAAATGGGCAGTTAACAGCAACACACTGAGAGACGTCCTTGTACAAAACATACCTGGACTACAACATCTGTAGAAAGCTTCAGATGGTTTTCAGTCTCCTCCGAGCGCACCGCGAGCCACTTACGTCATTAACATAATTCCCTTGAATGCGAGAATTAATGGGCCAGTTACATGGCGTTGCATTCTTAGACATTGCCATTTCCTTTTATTTGGTATGTTACATACAATTGGCTAAATTATTAGTTAAGAGTTAGATGATAATTGGAGCAGCCGGCTTTTTTTTTTTTTTTTTTTTGCCCGGAAGTCGTGACACAACCACACAACTGGGTCAAATGAACGTGGCTATAAGGTGAATTGTCAACAACAGATGTGTTAAAAACAACACATAATAATGTGATCATTTTAACATGTGCTGCATCAGCTCAGGGACAACACATCAGGTGTTGTTTCTAACACATGGTTTGGGCCCACCGTGCGTTTAAGGCAGTGACATCAGTGATAAACCTAATTACTTAGCACTTTATTAGACTGTGATCTCAGCTGTCTGGCACTCTGGCAGTGTCACAAATCTCTTGTCTGGTGCCATCATGACGTCCAGGGGAGACTGGGCTGTAAATAATTGATCTACCAACCAGATAAGAGACAGACAGACAGACATCTGAAAAAGATTGATGCGGTGTGTCTGTCAATCCATTTAGTAATGTTATAAAGAAATGTGAACAGACTGATGTGGCATTTTTGTTTCCTTTTCTTCTGTGACAACTCTTTCCAACTCTTGGCGCTAGACTCCAGAGAGTCAGTCATCTTTTTGAGGTACACATTGAACTGTGTGTGTGCATGAGTGTGTGTGTGTGTGTGTGTGTGTGTGTGTGTGTGTGTGTGTGTGTGTGTGTGTGTGTGTGTGCGTGTGCGTGTGCGTGTGCGTGTGTGTGTGTGTGTGTGTGTGTGTGTTGTCTGAGACAGGGGGAGGCTAATGTGGCCAGGCACCTTGTGGGTCCCACAGTTACTCTTGCAGTAACAGATCAATCAGGCTTGGCTGGGCAGACAAGCTCCGCGCGCCTCCATTCTGATACTATTATCTTCCATTTAGGAAGGAAAAGTCATATTGATTTCTGACATTATGTCACTGCCAAACCCAAAGCATCGGAACCCGTTTGTATACCAATAAATGGCTAGGTGGCTTTTAGTGGCACATGATTGTACAGTACAATGTACCTAGTAATCGATATTTTAAGTACTTTGCCTTTATTGAACATGGTACTACAGTATATCCATTTCACTGACTGTACAACACTGTATCATCTGCCTTAGCCATAGCTTTGTCTAAAGGTAAGAAAGAAAGAAAGAAAGAAAGAAAGAAAGAAAGAAAGAAAGAAAGAAAGAAAGAAAGAAAGAAAGAAAGGTGAGAACAGAGAGAGCTAACCAGAGAGATGCACGCTGCTGAGATTGAGGACCTTTGGACAGAAGGTTTCTATTGATTTGCCATTTGTAAACAGTGGGTGCCCTTTTATCAAAAAGTGCGATGCCCTCTGCACAGTAGGTCTGGATGAGTGAAGGATGGAGAGAAGAGGACACAGAGCGCAGACTGCTCTGCAGAAGTGATAGAGGGCAGCTGGGGCTGCTGCCACAGAGGAGGGAGAGAGAAGGATAAAGGACCAGAAGAGGAGAGAGGCGGGAGGGAGTGGAGGGGAGGCTAGTGGCAGCACAGTAGGGGCACTACACTTAAAAGCCTTTCACACACTAAAGACATTTGAACAGCCCTATTGAAGTAGCAGAATTGACGAGACCTTCATTGCCAGACTCGAGGATGCGTATGAATTAAAGATGCCGTGCACGTGTTAAACATTTTAAAATCAATACATTGTTCACACCTTCATTTGGAGAAATTGGTATAGTTGCTGTAAGCAAAGAAGAGCGTTGCAGAGAACATTGACAGTATCCACCATCCTCTCAAATGCATTTTACATCATGTGCCACCAGGTTGGATTTCATGGGAAATCCGCTAGATTGTTTTATAGTCCACTTGTCATTTCAGGGCTTTTGGCTTATATTGCAGTCCTTTTATTTATTTATTTATTTATTTATTTATTTATTTATTTATTTATTTATTTATTTATTTTTCAAAATGAATGGGATTGTTGGATCCCCTTTGGTGTTTAAAAAGGATTAAATAATGTACATACCGGTACTTAGAAATGACGGACGGTAGCACTTTACATTACAGTTCGGCAACAGCATGGTATTGGTAATAGGGTAATAGTGTGATAATAATGAAGTAATAATTAGGTAATCCCATGGTAATCCCATGTAACTACCAAAGTATTAACCAGGTAATTGCTTGGTATTAACAATGGGTATATATTGGTAATTACTAATTCTACTGCAATTGATGTATTAGGCTAACAGAGCCAGGGTAACAGGGCCAGATGGTAATAATGAGGAAATGTAATGTCATGGTAATATTAGATTAAACCTTAATGTCTAGAGACGTAGGGATTACCTGCAACACTTCCCAGCTAGCAATCTGCCGTGCCAGATAATAGTGGCCTGCCAGTGTTAATACCAAGCTATTTCCTGGTTATTACTTTGGTAATTATGGCACATTGTATTGTATTATTATTACTCTTTTATTATCACACTCTTAGCCCCCCTAATACCATGTTGTTACCGAGCTGTAATGTAAACTGCTACTGAAATGACATATGTGATGTTATTGCATTATTATTTATTTTTTTATTCTTTATAATGTTGCTTTATCCACCTTAAAATGCTGGAATGTGGTGGGGTTTCAAAAGCTTCAAAACCCGTCAGGATAAACCTCGATAAGAAATGCGTAATGGGGGAACCCTTGAAAGCAAAAAGCAAAAAGTATTTGTGCTGAATGTGGTTAAAGGTAATCATTTTACACCCCTATCCATCATTATGCATTAGGGTGAAAGGCGAATCCCTTATTTGGCCGATCTTACCCTTGAGAGGTCAATGCCACCAAACAGGAAGAAGGCGCCGCTCTTCCAGTGCAAATTAGTCTCTTAGAACAGACGAGTTGGCTTCCGCAATTTTCAAATGCTTCCGCCATACCGTCTGTACTTCGTAGGGGAGAATCATGCACCAACCGGAATGGGAAGTAGAAAGGCGGGTCTTCCGCTCATTAGTCCAATCAGAATCCAATATGCCGCATTTTTCGTGGACCCACGTGTCATGATTGGTCGGATTCTGTCGAACTTCTTTCCTGTCTGAAGGTTTTTTTCCCAACTTCCTTGTGCATGTTCTGGGGGTGTAACGTACAGACTGTATTATAGCTGCATTCGCCGGATGTAGATGAGACAGTCTGTTTTAAGAGACTAAGTGCAAATAGAGCTACACTTTCAGCTGTCTTTTTTTATGTCAGATGGTGGAACAAGTGAAAGGCTGATGGAACAGCACTTCCAACATGTTCATCCTTTTTAGTGAAGATGATCAAATGGAGCGAAGCCAGCGAGGGGGAGGGAGGGACAAGTAACACATCCTTTGCGACAGGAAGCGACGGGGGTTTATAAATATGGTTGAAGATTTTGAGCAACACTAGCACTAATGGTGAGATAGAGGCTCATGTTACAGTAATTACACCAAGGTATCACAATCGATTTGAAACTATTGATGTTTAAAAATGCTAATAGCACGTAGCGCCGAATTAATGTAAATTCTACGGCCATCCTTATCTTCGGTCAGTGATCATCATCACATGAGTCTGTTATGTGGCCTGTGGAGACGCTGATGCTGGCGAGTCACAGGAATGAATGGGCACACCAGGCAAGTGGGCCCAGCTGTGTGCCTGAACGGAAGGTCATCCAGGCAGCTCCATGCATCACCTCAGCAGGGCTCGCCTGCCACAGATACTCATGATTTATCCCCACCAGGAGAGAGCAGCCATGAGAGGAGGTCAGATGCATAATGTGCACACGAGCACACAACACACACACACACACACACACACACACACACACACACACACACAGTCCTGTACTGCCCATGTGCAGGAAGACACACGGACATGGAGGCACGTGCACGCAAACATACCTAAGTACACACACAAACGCGCTAAGTACACACACAAATGCGACACAAACCAACACAAATTATTCTTACCCCAAGGTCATTAGCAACACAGCAATCCCCTTGCTTGCTTATAACCAAGACAAACTGCCAACAAACGGCTGATAAGCAACGCTATCCATCTTTAGCGGCGTTTGGTGTGCTAGTTCATTTAAATGGGTGCTAAGCAGTTACAGAGGACAAGGTGGGGGTGAGGTGACTCTATGTTGAGGACTGGTGAAAAGGAACGTGATTCCATGGGAATTCCCCTGCACAGTGGCAGTTGGATTAGATGCACATTAGATCCCTATTTGCCTGCGGCCCCTTCAAGGTTTCTTCCAAGTTTTTCCTACCAAGGTTTTTCCTTGTGTGCATTTAGGGTCTTACCATGTGCTTTGTTGGTTGTTTCTTTTCTTATTTACGTCTGTTCAATTTTGTTCAGTGATTGTGTTTGTTTAGTTCTAGCTAGACACATTTTCTTTAAAGTCCTTTGAGACATGCTATTATTATTATTATTATTAGCTATTGTTACTATTATTATTATCTTTCAGGGTGAGTGAGTGTAGGCAAGTCATTACGGTAGGCTAATTAAGTGGGCACCTTCCTTTACCAGTGTTTCGTTTCGTAGGGCACAACACTTCCAGGGTCAGAGAAAAAACCCTTTACCCAGTCTCAGAAGATCCAAGTCCATTGCAGCGCTGTCACTTGCAGCTTTATTACAAACAACACTACAATATACACACTTATCAATACTCTGTTATGTATTCCAGAACATGCACTGCATTATTAAGTTGCACATTAGACCTGCACCCGCTTGCCCAAGCAGACAGCAGATATCCCCGCCAACTCAGCAATCTGCATATCCATGTATCTGCTTATGCTAAGATAAGGCTGGCTGGCCGTGCTGGCTTGACTGACGGCTTCATGAATGCCAAGGCCCGCTCAGCTGAGTTCTGTGGAAGCGGGTAGAAGCCTGGAAAGCTGAACAGTCAGTGGACTGTCTGTGATCAGATTTGACTGATGGTATTATCTAGCGGGCCAGTTGTAAATTGATTGGTGAGAAGTTGAAGGTCCAGCCGTCTCTCTCCTAGTATACAAAACATTACCACATATATATTAAACCTGTCAAAAGTCTGAGGATGTAGACGGACATATGTGGGGGGGAAAAATTCTCACCGCTTGAAATTGCAAGCACAGAACTGAATGTGAACCTGTCAAGCGGAGGTTACAAGCACAGACCTAAATGTGCAAACCGGCAAAACGGAGTTTACGAGCACAAACCTAAATGTACAAGTCCAGCTATGCTAGCAATGTAAGCGGCGTTGCCCAGGTTAGGTAATAATAAGCACAAAGCAATACAACTGTGCCTTTTGCTTGGCCGGAAATTATGGTGGTTGTCCAGGTGGTTTCCACGACTGTCCAACCTGCCTATAGACCAAATCACCGTGACGTCACCATGTAAACAAATTTACTTCGGGGTACCACTTGGGGAAGGCGGCAGGTTTAAATGTGCGTGTTGTCAAATAAATGCTGTCAAACCCTCGTTGTTTTCGGCCGACTACTTTCAATTTAAATGGTTAAACGGTTGGTAAACATGCTTGTCCGACGTATCTAGCCTTTCTTCTGTGTTTGTTTTATGTAGTGTTAGCTAGCTAATAACGTTTGTTTGTCTGTCAAACTCGCTGTTTTGCAGACTTGTTAACGTAGAAGAGCCTGGTGACGCGAGGTTACGTTAACGTTACAAACAGAGCTACTGACGCCACGTTAATTTAATTTAGCGTCAAGTCTACTCTGGTCTGGTCCAACAGGTAAATTAGCTAGTCTGGTCTCCACTAACGTTAGTGAAAGTGTTGTTATGAATGATATTAAACAACAACACAACACGGACGAACCATTTTTGTCTTCTTTGTCTGTTTTTGTCTTCAACACGTCAGTTTGTGCCGTCCACCGCCATTATAATGTGTGGACCTCAGGGGTACCCGGAAGTAAATGTAAACATCCCGCTGATTTGGTCTATATGACCTTCCCTGGATCATAATAACACCTCACCATGCTAATTTTCAGCCCCATCCGACCCAAGGTGTGCATTAAAGATAGACAGACAGACAGACAGACAGGCACACACAACGTCAACTTTATTATGTAGATTATATCAATTTAAACGTACATTCATGGCTGTTATGCGATACTTGCAAAGGGACAAAGACGATGGAGGTACGTTGTTGATTTCAACTTCAGCTGTGATAATTCTGATAATTGTAGTTTTGGGCAAGTACAAAAAAAAAGTTAAATATGTTTATAAGTATTTTAATATATATATTTGCAATGGTTTTTAAATTAATCAATTTATGTGTACAAATATCAATAAACGTATGTCTTCCCCATAAGGTTGAAAACAAATGCATAGATCAAATCAGTGTAACTACAGAATATTCATAGTAATGAACTCTAAAAGCCTCAAACCAGCGCTTGAAATTATGTCACAAGACTTTTGTAATAGCTCTTTACATGTTGCCAAAAAGTATTCTATGCCCATGAATGACCCACACTCATCAAAGTATTACAGTGTTTAAACCCAGGCGATCAAAAGCCTACAATAATATCGCTGCTAATAGCACTTCACAGTTTATTTAAAGCTGTAATGCATTCTACATTGTTACAATCAAACACAAATATACTCATTGCTGATAAGGGTAGCCTATGTGGGATTATGTTCGGATCATTTTCAAATGAATTGTGATAGTGAGTGACCACAATAAACAATGCATTAATGATAAAATCCTTCACAAAGCATATAAATCAGCTAAATGTTAAAATACAAACGACAACAAATATTCACTTGTTTAATGTCTAACCTTATGCACATCAACAGCAAGTCAAATTAACTCAATCATTGATTTATAATAACTTGTTCAATATTAAATAGATGAACAAATCAAATGTTTTGTTTGCACACATTTATGAATCTATGTATTACTAGATTCTAATTTATTTGCACAGCAACTCATTTTCAGTCCTGTTTCAACTAGCAATGAGTGCTCATCCCTCAGCTAATTTGCCTCATCTTCGCAGTCACTACTGGACTTTTTCTTCTCTTCTCTCTTGTGGAACGTCTTTCCATCAGGCTGGACCTTCCATCTCAGCGTGAAGTGCTCCTGCATCCCATTGTCTTTCATCTTCATCTTCATCTAAAAGGAATATTTCACATCTCCATTGACAAGATCTTTTATTCACATTGTTGCATAACTTAATGGGTAACACTGTATTTGGATAGCTTGCCTATAGAGTCTACAGCAGGGATACTCAACTTGCTTTGACCAGGGGCCACTTTTGCAAAATGACAGGAGGCCAGGGGCCAGTTATTAAACTAAGATTAATAATATTATTTTCTTCTGTAGTGGATTGTAGTCCCCCTCCCCCCATAACAACAAACAACAAAAGGTAGACATTCGGTTTGCTCACTTCAATTCAGTTCTCAAATGTGTTCAGAGTAAACCCTCTTCAGAAACAAACAGATAAAGACTCTCCAAAAAGAAAATAAAGCAAACATCTCTTGTGCACACAGGATAGATAGATAGGGGGGCCAGTCAGCACCCTATCGTGGGCCGCATCTGGCCCCCGGCCCCGGGCCACAAGTTGAGTATCACTGGTTTACAGAGTATTTTGTAACATTCAGTTAACATTCAACAGTTCAACTGTTTAGCTTTGTCTATAGATGTTTTAACAGCTTATTACATGTAGTTGAGATTCAACAGATTCTGTTTGCTTACCATTCCACCCACATGCACCTAGATTAATATGTACATGAATTGTCACTTACAGTACTACATAAATGAACTGTTAAACATCTGTTAACAGTTGAATTGTTGAATGTCAACTAATAAGCTGTTGAAATGTTCTTAATACTCGACTCTCTGTAGGCTGACTATCCATATAGAGTGTTACGGGTAATTAAACAAATTAATTGCACTGTAATTTAAACAAAATTTTCTGTCTCTCAAAATTAAGACCACATTTCCCATAAACCCCATTGCTTTCTATCACAAAGAGGATGTTGGCTGCTACAGTACAAATCCCCCCATGCCTTCACTTACTTGCTTCAACAGCGCCTCCTGCAACACGGGGTCATTCAGGTCCACAGATCCTCCAGGAATCACCTCGAACTTGAACACCTTCACTGTTCTTGGGACTGAGTAGGTGGACATAAAAGTCATGAAATTCTGTTCAACACACTTGCTTCAGATGCACAATGTGACTACATCAAAGGCACTCACCTGCATTGCAGACAAAGGGCGGCTTTACATCACACTCCCGATCGTGCCATTTTCCATTGGAACCCATCCTAACGCAGCGCTGATTTTGACGCGGCACCACATTCGGCTGGTTAGCCTCCCAATTTGAAAATGCAAAGGTTGTCTTGTCTGACCACATCCAAGTCGTTCTGCGCAAGCCGATCCACGCAATATAATTCCCAAGCACACTAGAGATTTGGTCGTTTTCGTCGTCGTTCCTAATGGTGACCAGGTCCGTATATTTATTCCTGCAGTACTTCTGACTATCAGCCCAGGTCTTCGCAATCTGCACCAGTATGTATTTATCTTGAGCATCTAGAGCATAGAAATCAAACAAAAACACACAACAAAACAACAAAAACACAAACGGCATGTTTTTGTCATATTAGCCTACAGTATAATGTAGGGGCCCCTGTGAGCTTCAGTGCCCAGGGGCCCCTGGGGTTGTTAATCTGGCCTTGCAATAATAGGTTTATTTTCTCACTCAAACAGTTAAAATGCCCAGTGAAGAATTCACAAAGCCTCTGTAAAAGCTGCAAGATGTCCTACCCTTGTCATAGCACAGGAACCACCACTCCGTACTACAGAGCCAGTCTTCCCATTTCCCAGGTCCACGTGCCGCGACACAATCCTCATGGGCATTGCTTGGATCACCTGGGTTCCAGTTCCTGAAGCTGCTTTCCTCATCACCGTAATGGTCACTGCTAGACCACTTCAAGCTGTCATGCAGGCCGATCCAGAATCCTGCAGCAGCACTTTTTGTTACCTGGAGCACTCTATCTATGTCACCTGCATTGTCGATGGTGGCCAGGTCGTCAAACTTCTCCCTGCAGTAACTCTGAGCCTCTGTCCAGTTCTTCTTCAGGTTCACAAAGTGGTACTCTCTGCTGATGCATGAGGAGAGAGTCCACACACCTGACAAGAAAGGTCACTTCAACACCGGAGAATTCATTCACATTAAGGTTTACAACTCAGAATGGTGAAAAGAGATAAGAGTAGATAATAGTAAGTGGGCCTTGTGAATGCCCTTTGTGTAGTTTATACTGACCTGACCAGCTAAGTATTACTGACCTGAGAGCAGTAGGAGTTTGAATCCTTTCCATTGCATGGCTGTGGTCCCCCAGGGTGCAGTGATGCTATTTTCATCATCGTCAATATCACATTATCAGCATCATCAATATAAATATCCTTATTACATGATATTATGATATAACAAATGGCAAGATTGAAAGATTGTTTCATCTCTTTACATGAAATACATATATTAAAGAACACATCTCAGCGGGATCAAAACTTCCTCATGTTGTGATCTCGAGATATCAAACTTTGTTTTCTGGTGATCATGATTTAATTATCTCAATCTCATAAAGCAAATGTTTTCCCGAGATCATGCCTTAATTACAGTAGGCTAGGTAACGGATTTTGGCTGCAGATCTGCCTTTGTCATAACTTGCTTAAAGCAAAATGTGATGATTAATTGCTGATCAATCATGATCCCTCTTGACACTGTCGATTCCACTTTAGTCTGTCTTGTCTTGGCTTGGCTACACTATCAGGCTTATGCTCGCCACTCATAAAGACAACAGCAATGTGGCAAAAGTTCTGCTCTCAGCCAAACCATTCATCTCATAATCTTGAGATGCGATAATATAAAATATGAGTAATCATGGTCGCGCACAGAGCTAGTAAAGCGAAGCCAACTGAAAAGCATTGACTGCCAACTGTGTGTGTAACCATCAGCCTACTTTGCACGTATAGGAGCGCATCCTCCCAATAAAGAGTTTAATCTTGAGGTGTGACATCATCACAAAAGTTTTGGACCTAACCAAAATTATTTACCTAATTAAGTCATGATGGTGAGAAATCACTTTTCCATATCTTTGGTATCTGTATCTCTTTGCTATTGAAATACTCAACACGAGGAAACAACGTTTGATATTATTGAGAAAAAGAAGGGACAAAAAGATAATCAAGTGGTGATCTTGAGATAATGGGAAGTTTATGACCAAAGTCTATAACATCCATCCAGTCTGCATATTGACAATGGTATTGCTCATTATCCTTGTCAATTGGTTTATGCTTAGAATAACATCTGAGTTGTCAGCAAGCCATGCTTTGAGTTTTTTACCTGAAGACAAACTTACTGAATCAACTATTCAACAAAATATCAGGCCTAAATAAATCAATGCAATCAAGTAAATTCAACTAATTATGGCAAATGGGTGAAATGAGTTTGAAACTTGCTAAATAGCTAAATAGAGCACATGCTTTAAAAACACATGCACCTATTATCAAATAGTGGCCATGTGTTAAATAATTTATTTGCGCAAATTATGAAATTGTTTGCATAGAATAATCAAAGTGAGCACGTTCTGACAAGTACCCCACATTGCGTGAATACAGTAGCGCTTATTTTGGTAGCTTAGTTTAATTATGAACAAAGTAACCCCAAGTCCTAATAGTGACACCAATTTGTCCAGTCAATCATTGAAATCTTTCCCGCTCCTTAACCTTACTGGATTCCCCCAATTCATCTGTCCTAAATCACAGAGTTTAAATAACAATCATAGACATGGAAACATACCTGATTT
Organism: Poromitra crassiceps; assembly: GCF_964638095.1. Lineage (NCBI taxonomy): Eukaryota > Metazoa > Chordata > Actinopteri > Beryciformes > Melamphaidae > Poromitra > Poromitra crassiceps. The sequence goes on along the minus strand of NC_139643.1, from coordinate 29,392,308 downwards.
GAAGGATCACGTTTAGTCTTTCTCTCCTTCTCACTGTCAGCACTGATCTTCTTACTGGACGCCTGCATCGACTTATACATGAGCATCGATTAATTTGAATTGGATAATGAGCAGTGATTACAGGTGGTTTGCATGCATTTCAAAGGCCCTGTGCAGTAGCTTTCTTAACGATAGAAACTTTCAAATGCATGCAAAGTGACGGCTCTAACATTATACAACAGAAGGAGTTTGTAGAGCTTAAGCAAAGGGACATGCAAGCTTTTTTGTGCTCTATATTCAAGCTTTATGAATTTGTGATCCAAATAAGAGCAATTACAGAATGTGACGATCATGAAAGTTGTTGTTTCATTCATTCAAATTCAAATCAGACTGACATTTATGTGGGAAACAGCCCCCCTCCCCTCCCCCCATCACTAAATTGTATGACAGTTAAGCTTCTTTTCCCCCCGCTACACAGCAAAACTTAACATTGACTGATATTTTACCTTGAGTGACTAACTGATACAGAAAGGTGGATGGTCACAGAACAGAAGACAGTCCAGTGTCTCTTGCTTTCCGTCTGCCTTCAATCAAGTCAATTACTAAGTTAAACCTGACACATTGTTCATACTTATAACATTAAGGCCTTTATTTTGATGATCAGAGCATCTAAACGCATGGTGTCTTATTAATCCTTAATAGACTGGAAGAAGTTGCTGCTTTAGATTAGATGCGGCAACAAGTTTATAAATGAGTAGCTATTCATATATTTATATATTATTTACAACATAGTAACAAATCATTTATAAAACATTAGAAGGTTAAATTGAATTTTACATCTATACTATCCTACTAATATAATTGGGTGGCAGTAGGTGCGGCGGCACTCAATTGCTCAACTGTGCATGCGTGCAACGCGCATGCCAGCTGAGTGGCCGAGCTGCGGGCAAGGTTGAGCTGTGTCTGCGAGCCCACGAAGCGGGCGTGACCTCGACGTGACCGTTACAACGACATGGTTGGGTTTAGGCAAAGAAGCAACTTGGTTGGGGTTACATTTATGGTTTGGGTCGGGGTTAAAAAACGGATATAACGGGACACATCAGGGCTCGAACCAACTCTCTTGTGACAAAAAGGTGCAAGTCGGGAAAGCAATGGGTCCGCCACTCTCATTCCTTCTTGGTAGTCCGACTTTGACCTACTACACCTCAGGCTGTCATTACGTTTGGCCCAAGTTGTGGTCCCGGCAGCTGTCTATATGTTCTCTGAGGGGAGGCTCAGTCTCCCACACTTTGAAAACCCCCTGCTATAAAACATTCACATAGGCAGGTGAGGCGGTACACAACATAGGTTACAGTATGCAGAAGATCAGATCGTCATCGTCATCCGACCAGTGACGACAACATCCGAAGTTGGTCCCCGGGCGCTGTACGAGAAAGCGACCACTGCTCCTGGCCTGCCCCCCGGAGGAAAGGACATGCCTGGATGGGTTAAATGCAGAGGACACTTTTCACCGGCCACCGTCAGCATGAGTGTGTTGTGGCCGCATGCATGTGTTGTGGTGTTCGTGTGACAATAAAAGACGGGGCTTGTCCCGTTACGAGAGTTTTTATGTAGAGTTACATTTAATAAAAGGTTGATTTTTGTGTGTGTCTTGAGATCTATAATCTCCTTCTTGTGTATCATGTTAGAGCAGGGATTACAGGTGGTTTGCCTGCATTTGAAAGTCCTCGAGAGGCCTGCAGGGACATTCAAATGCAGGCAAACCACCTGCAATCAATCAATCAATGAAGGCATTGAGACAGAAAGCAAGAAGGGACTAAAGTGCCACTGGACTGTCTTCTGTGACCATCAACGTTTCCCTGTCAGCCAGTCAGTCAATGTTGTTGCAAGTGTTGCTGCGCACACACACACACACACACACACACACACACACACACACACACACACACACACACACACACACACACACACACAATAAAAATAAATAAATAAATAAAAGCATAGTGTTAACAGTGACATAAGAAAAAAAGCAATGCTTCAGACATTCATTTCAGTCTGATTTACTCTCATCACTGCTGTCATCAAAAGCAGCAGCAAGCTGCTTTTTAACCCTATATTAGTGTTGCACCTTTGAGCACTTTTCGCACTGATGTCTTGAATTAAAAGACATATTTTTTCACATTTGATCTCAGCCTGTGGACTTGGTGTGCAGGGATTTTCACTGCATCCCCTCCAACACCACATCATCCCCTACAACACCACATCGTACTGCATCCCCTCCAACACCACATCGTACTGCATCCCCTCCAACACCACATCGTACTGCATCCCCTCCAACACCACATCGTACTGCATCCCCTCCAACACCACATCATCCCCTCCAACACCATATCGTACTGCATCCCCTCCAACACCATATCGTACTGCATCCCCTCCAACACCACATCATCCCCTCCAACACCACATCGTACTGCATCCCCTCCAACACCACATCGTACTGCATCCCCTCCAACACCACATCATCCCCTCCAACACCACATCGTACTGCATCCCCTCCAACACCACATCATCCCCTCCAACACCATATCGTACTGCATCCCCTCCAACACCACATCATCCCCTCCAACACCATATCGTACTGCATCCCCTCCAACACCACATCGTAGTGTCCGTCGGAGGAACTATATCTCAGGTTTACGGTCCAGGCTAACCTAACCCCCCCCCTCCTTGTTTCTTTAGCATATGCTTTCCAAAAAGTCTGTTAGAGTAGAAACTGTTTCTGTGTAAGGGCCCATAATTAACATACTGTATATTAATAGCTACTCCTCCCCTCTGCAGGCAGACAGGCAATCACAACACTAAACACAGACCTACAGAGAGAGACAGACAGACAGACAGAGAGAGACAGACAGACAGACAGACAGACAGAGAGAGCACAAAAAGAATCAGTCAAATCAAGTCAAATGTGAAGTCACTGATGACTTATTCAAATAATTTTGATGTGCAGATGCAAAGTGCATTCGTGCATACACACACACACACACACACACACACACACACACACACACACACTGAGAGCAAAACATAGACAAACCCCCTGCAGACCCTATGAGGACAAGCATGCAGACAGGAATAAATCAGTGGTCCAGCCAGGCAGATGAGGTGTATTTCACACTCAAGGAGTGGCCCGCTCTGAGCAGCACCAGGGATCATTAATCTCTCTGAGACAAGGCCTTTGGCCCCCAGCTGGCACAGGTAGACCTGTGCCGCCTGGGCCCGGGCCACGGGGTCTCCAGCACTAATGGGCTCATTGTGTTCGGAGTTGTCAGGCAGTATAGAGCTATAGTGCTGCTGACCTAGATGGAGACGTACCCCAGCCAAGAGTCACTGGCCGTCATGACATGACAGGCTTTGTCCCGTCCCTTATGCGCCACTTGTTACTAACATGGTACCCTTGAGCGACCCATGAAACGACTTGGGCTTTCCGACTAAACTCAATGCAAACCCATAGAAGTCAACTTTGACGCTTATGGCAACTGCTCCCCCATCAGCCTAACTGCTCGCCCATTAGTCAACTGCTCACCATTAGCGTCTGGGGGGAGGTTAGGTTTAGGCGTGGGAGGTGGGAGAGGTTAGGTTTAGGGTCTGGGGGAGGTTAGGTTTAGGCATGGGGTGGGAGAGGTTAGGGTTAGGGTTAGGGTCTGGGAGAGGTTAGGTTTAGGCATGGGGTGGGAGAGGTTAGGTTTAGTGTTAGGGTCTGGGAGAGGTTAGCTCCTCCAGACCCTAATGGGCGAGCAGTTGACTAATGGTGGAGCAGTTAGGCTAATAGGGGAGCAGTTGCCATAAGCGTCAAAGATGACTTCCATGGGTTTGCATTGAGTTTAGTCGGAAAGCCCAAGTCGTTTCATGTGTCGCTCAAGGGTACCATGTTAGTAACAAGCGACGCACAAGGGACAGGACAAAGCGTCAATATGCGACGCGCTCAGAGTGAGAACGGGTTGGACAGGCGTGGTTGGATCAGGGGCTGTATGGTTGGATGGCTGTGTCTGGAGGACGATACGACAAGCCTGGTGGCATGGGACTGGTGGTGCCAAAAGGACCAGGGTTAGGCTCATTGATTATTATTCATTACTCGTTTCAAAAGTGATTTCACAATTTTACCCTGGGAGCAATAATTTGACACTTATAATTTAACCCTAACCCTAACCCTTGCACTCTGGTTTTGCATTAGAGAGAAAGCGAGAGAGAGTGAGAGAGGGAGCTCCATTCAACACTAAACAATATATGATGACATTTGTTGGTTTTGCATTATTTGGACAGCAGTGTTAAATTTGGGTTCATGTTCTGTTGAAGTTAAATGGAGGAAGGGGGCGGGGTTACACTTTGATTGCACTTCTGGTTTCGCATTACGGCGGGTTCAGACCGCACACGGACGCACTGGGAAGTGCAGCTGCAGTTTCCTTTCGGCGTCCATGTTAACCGATTTGACCGTTCAGACTGGAGCGCCTGCTTCATCCCCTGTTGATTCATTGATTGACCCAATGGCATCCTCCATAGAGCACAACAGGTGGTGTCATCACCTGGCACAAAGATATGATATGTCTCCCATTGTGTCAGCTGCTGCCACGCCTCCACTTGCTCTCTGTGTGTCTGTGTGATTGTTTAGTGGCATCAGGTGTGATGATGGAGTCATCCCCAGCTGCATCCTGTCCTGTATAATCAACACCTCGACAAAGACTCAGCTCTGCCCCATCCACCCTGCCACATCGTTGTACCTCAGTCAGTCTGTGTTCAAGCCGCTCTCTCGCTAATCTCTCAAGACACACTTTCAGTTTGCATCAAAATCGTTTTCTTGTTACCGCCGGGTTCCCAGATTGCTCTCTCGCAAGTTTGCTTGTTGCTTGTTTAGCTCTGTTCCGTCTGCTTGACTCCAGCTCCTTTCTCCAGGCCGTGCCTCGTTTGCCCTGTTACCCTGCTCCTGCCGCCGCGTCTCGCTCGGCGCCTTGCCAAGCTCAGCTATACCCAGCTCCAACTCCTGTCTTCCAGCCCAGGAGCCGCTCTCCCCTGCTTCTGCTTTGTCTGCAATACATTACCTGTTGACCTCGTTCCTGTCTCCACTCAGGCCTGTCTGTGTCGGCGCTTGACTTCGCCAGTTTAGTGCCACGTATCAAAACCGAAGCACAAATGTATTGCATTTTCAACTTACCAGTGTCTTCACTGTTATTGTTGATGAAGGGTCTTCACTGTTATTATTGATAGATCTATCTATGCAAGTTTTAAACGCAATACATTGTAGGACCTCTCTCTGGTTTTGAGTTATCACTTGCCTTTTTGAAAAGTGTGTCGACAAGCTCCGTGAAAAGCTGAGCAACACGCTCGCAGGCTCGCATGCTGCGCTTTACCAGATCAAAATGGAGTGGACGTGACCGGTGTGTAGTCAAAACTTACCGTTTCCAGCGTGTCGCAAGTTGCAACTGCTACTAGCAACGAGCTAGAGTTGTTATTGTTGTCTCAATCCATAAATGGTCAGAGCCGGTCGGTTGGAGCCAATGGCAGAGCTTGCAGGGAGCGGAAAGGGATTTTCTTCCGCTGCCGGCGGAGCCCCTCGAGTTCCTGTTGCACAGCTTTGAAACGAGGCTGCCCCCAGAGGTTAGAGAAAAAAATGATATATTTTTTTAACCGATGGGTTCCCAGATTGGTGATGAACCAATGTGTGCTCAGCTCGAGGCGTTTCCCATCATCCTCTGAGCTGTGCAGTCAGTAGCTGGGTTTCCATCCAAATGTATCGCAACTTTTAATCGAATTTTCAGAAAGTCGGCAAAATAAAATGCGAAATAATGCGCGTTTCCATCCACTGCTATTTTGCGAATTATAGAGCTGTCAATCACCTCGTGTTTGAGGCTGTCTAGACCCGATATACAGCTCTATTAAACACATCTAACGGTATTCATTCAAAGTTTCTTGATGATCTACAAGTAGACAAAGGTACCATAACGCAATTTCTGGATTACCAGGTGCGACTCGACAAGCATATCGTTATAATCCACAGAGCATGCAGATAGTAAATGAATGCAATTTCATTCAATTCTAGACGTGAGTCGCCTTAAAGTTAATATCCCAGTCTTCTTCTGTTTACCACGGCGGGTATTGTGCTGCATATTTACCGTGTGTAGCCCTATTGTGCGACATGTCATGTTTTGGAGTGATCAAGGAGAATGGAGAGACAACGGAATATCGCTTCATCCGTTTCCACCTGCACGTTTCGCATTTTCCTTTTATCGATACACCCGACTTTTCCGCCTCCCTCAAGCGTGCAAACTTTTTTGCGAAATTTGGAGGCTTTTGGGAATTAGGCAGCGTTTCCACTCCGTTTTTGTATGCGCAAATTGAAATTTCGCATAAAAACAGGTGGATGGAAACCTGTTTAGTGGAGAGCAGGTGCGGCGCCTCGCTCCAAATCTGCGCCCGCCTCGGTCTCACGAGAGTGCCGTGACCTGGCAGGGTCCCTGCACCAATTGCAGGTTGCTGCATCTGTAGGTCCTCTAGGGTTTCCTAATTATTGCCTGATCACAAGTCACGACTCTTGCTGAGAGATTCTGTTTGATCTTTGTTTAATCTGCCAAGGATCCCAGCAGCTCCCTGCAGGGTCCCTGCAGCGACCTGTCATGGCCCAGATGGCAACTGAAGATTGTTGCATCTGTACTTGTGCTTTTAAGATCACATGTGGGAATATGCACATGTAAAATGTGGAATGTGGAAAAACCAACATGTAAAACGCGTGTGTCTGCATGTGGTTTTTCAGGAAAAGACAATTTATGAACATTCAATAGGGAAGACGTCTACGCAATTGCAATATAGCTTGTTTGCAACCTCAGCAGACCTCAGCAGAAAGACATGAATAGAGCCTGATTTTTCACCATCCCAAATTAAGACACGTCCAATATCACAGCCCACATAATCCAAGTTGAAATAGGAACATTTTTTTTTATTGATTTAAGACAATGTTAAAAACACACAATGAACAGATAAAAACAACCCATACAACGGTATTACAATTGTCGAGGAATTACACACAATAAAGCCCAGGACATGTGGTCCTCGTTTGTAAAGGTGCAGAGACCAACTGTCTAAAGCTAATTGCACCCAGTCAAACCAGCGGTAAAAAAGGGAGAAAAAAACTCAGAACAAAAGAAAAACAAAATACAGTCTCCTGAGGGGGCAATCAGGTTGTGCCATGTGTGTGCTAGAATTAGACACAATGATTCATTTTGAAGATGCGCAACAGGTTGAATAATATGAGACACTGTAGCAGGTTAAGACTGGATAGAGACAGACTGGGTGCATGGGACTGGGTAGCAATGAAGGGACACAACACTTTATGACATTGAGAAATATGAAAGTGAGTGAGCCATCAATCTCTGGGTTGACATACCAGGCAGACAGAAAAACTCAACGCTGTCAAACAGAGATGCACATTTTTTAACCAGTATCCTTTTTCAGCGCAGTGTCTTCCTCATCAAGGGTAACTGGAACATTGTCTTTGTATCCCAGTGTAATTTATGACCCTGTATGATGATCTACTCTCTGCAGAAACAACGGACAGAGCCTGCTGTGTATATCACACACGCTCCTCAAAGAAGAGCCGTTGTAAATCCTCTCTCTCAGCCGGCGAGTCTGTGTGCTGCGTGCATCCCAAAGAGTGCATCTGTTAGCGTGTGTGTGTGTGTGTGTGTGTGTGTGTGTGTGTGTGAGTGTGAGTGTGTGTGTGTGTGTGTGTGTGTGTGTGTGAGTGTGTGTGTGTGTGTGTGTGTGTGTGTGTGTGTGTGTGAGTGTGAGTGTGAGTGTGAGTGTGAGTGTGAGTGTGAGTGTGTGTGTGTGTGTGTGTGTGTGTGTGTGTGTGTGTGTGTGTGTGTGTGTGAGAGTGTGTGTGTGTGTGTGTGTGTGTGTGAGTGTGTGTGTGTGTGTGTGTGTGTGTGTGTGTGTGTGTGTGTGTGTGTGTGTGTGTGTGTGTGTGTGTGTGTGTGTGTGTGTGTGTGTGTGAGAGTGTGAGTGTGAGTGTGAGTGTGAGTGTGTGTGTGTGTGTGTGTGTGTGTGTGTGTGTGTGTGTGTGAGTGTGAGTGTGAGTGTGTGTGTGTGTGTGTGTGTGAGTGAGTGATGAATGGTTAGTCACAGAGCTCAGACAGTGTAACACAGTTACCAAGCCTCAGTCAACTTAAATGCCTGTGTGCTTAACATCTCTCAGACGGGTTGTAAAAATATATATCACAGAATGAACTTCTCTCTGCTTGTATACATGGAAACAGGGCAAACCGAATTTACATGAGACACAGACACAGAGACATAGGATATATATAACCCAAAAGTAGCGTGCACAAATCCCCCAAAAGAAGATGACTGTCACACCAATCTGCCAATTCTCTCTCACCCCACCCCTGCTCCACCGCCATGCCCTCTTCCCCGCCCGCCCGCCCGCCTCCTCCTTCCTCCATCCTTCTAAACAGATGGAGGTGTCAGTGGATTTCGAGCGGAACACAAGCCAGGGCGGAGCCACCGGGCCTCATTTGCATGTTCTGGAGCGAGGAGCTGTCTGTTCGGGGTCGCAGAGGTTTCCTCGCCGGCCTGACTGGCTGCTCCGTCGAGCGGGGGCCCGAGGTCAAGGGGAGGCCGTCGGTGACAGGGGCAGAAGCTCGCCGCTGCTTCTCCGTCGCTGCGACCTTCTCCACCAACCTTTTGTCCTTGGGTCTTCTCTTCTGCAGCGGCTAAAAATACAGCGCCTGGGACTCTGGCTTAAAGGAACAGTTCACTCCAAAATGGAAATCCTGCACACTCCCCCGTGTTAGAGGCTATTGGAACCACGCCTGGTTCCAGACTCCCGCCCACTTTTTACATTTTGTCGAGCGGGTCAGTCTGGTGTTGCTCTAGCCGTTGAGGCTGGTACTCGAGAAGCAATCAGCCAATTAGCACGTGTGCAGACGGGTCTAAAGTTCGTTCGTGCAACAGCTTTTCATCGCCAATTTGTTGAAACCCCCTTAACCAACATAGTGTATTTGCAAAGACGCCACACATACGCACGCACGCACGCACGCAAAAGTCCAAGTGACTTCAGTAGTGTGGAAGTGGATTGGTTACAAAAGTACATGTACTGTACAAACAAACAAACTACGGTAGTATTCGAAGGCATATTTGAAGGAAAACTGTTACATTTATGCTGACATATAAAACTATAACAGTTATTTTGTTGCAATTGTATGTTATTGAAATTAATAATACAATATTTTTTAGTATTTTGTCCTATCATTCCAGAATATCGTTATCGCAGAAATTACCCTGAAATATTGTGATATTATTTTAGGGCCGTATCGGCCAACCTATATAAACTACTACACACCTTCCCTTTTCTTACTTTGTCAGACCGCGACTCGCAAAGCTATGATGTGTGTTAACATATGGAGATTTCTGGTTTTGTCGGCATCGAGCTTCTTAAAAAAAGGCTGTGTGCTGCTGTTCAGATGAGACAGATGGTTCATTAGAGAATCACAAGTATCCCGCTAAAGTTCTCCACTCATTTCAAGAACAGACCTCGGAGGTTGAAGCTGCTAAATTTGGTCTGGTGTGAGCATTGGGACTGCAGCTTGATTTGAAACGTGAATAATGAGATCAAGCACTCGTCAGTGTTGAAAGAAAGGCCACGTTTGTAAAGGGTGTGTTGCCGCGTGTGTGTACTTGCATGTGGCTGTGTGTTTGTTGAGTAATGTTGTGTTGCCTGGGTGAGATGCTTCGTACAGTAGGTCCACAGGGGCTTTCAGCTCTGTATCTGAGCAGTGCAGGAGGATGAATCCCTACAGTATAACCACGCTGTTTTATCCATTCTCCCTCACCTTTCTCTTTTTTTATCGCCTTTCCGTCACTTCTTTCTGTTTTCCCCCTCCATCTGGACAACTACCAACTTTAGTTTCTATGGCAACATCTATTTTTTTTTCTTCTTCTGCTGAATTGATGAAAACTTGCAGACTGCTTTGGATTACAGAAACTTCACAGAACATTTCATCTGGTTATAATGCTGCTGTTTGCCCATACGTCACTGTCAGCTATCACTGACAATCATGTCTCTGGACAACATAGAGTACTACATACCAAGTCAGGATAATCAGGGATGTAGTGAAGGGTAAACCCACCTAAACTCCGTTTACACACTTTCTTTTGAGACAAAATAGATTGTGGCACCCTTTTCAACTGAGGGAAATCTTAATAATCTAGTTTTTAAAGATTTTCTTTTAATACGCAAGGGAGAAGCAGGCAAGGCAAAGCAATAATGAACTTAAAATTATGCTATACTGAAACTCTTCAGTGTTGTGGGACATATGTCCCATATATATATATATATATATATATATATATATATATATATATGGGACATATGTCCCATATATATATATATATATATATATATATATATATATATATATATATATATATATATATATATATATATAGCTATCTGCACATATTCTGTTAACTGGTCGCAACAGAAAAGATGAACCCAAGTGGGTAGTCTGGGTAAAAAACAGATTGACTTTGAGCATGTTTTTACACAAAATTACGCCCCTAGACCTAGGCCTAAACCCATATGCACCGCGCTCTGCTCAAAGTCAGCATCGCACTGACAGACACACCCACACCAAATCAACGCATGTCATTTTCAATGCAAAATATTGTGAAATCAAATAAGCAATTTGCTTTAGTCAATGTTTACTCTGCCTTTTAAAGTTCCAATACTAATTTCCATTTTAAGGAAATGCAGCTTATCTCAGTCCATTAATATGATAAAATCAACCACCGACCAAACCGCTGTTACAATGGTTTTCATGCATGGAAAGTAATTGTCCATTTACACAGAATGCCTTCCCAAAAGTAATATATTCAAATTGATTGGATTCTGCTGTAGGCAGACCGAAAGCTAATACTGTATGCTGATGCTCTTTGGGGTTTTGGGCCTTCACTGTCAATTATTTAATAAAGAAAACTAATCAAACGCCGTCAGAAAATCGAGCCGTTTACCAAAACAAAGCAGAGAAGTTCCATGCCGAGGCCAAGAGCTCTGTGAATGTTCCCTCCAGCATCAGTCGTCGTTAAAACCATAATTCAATCAGTAGCTGTTTATTCCAGCTGCAGGAGCCTCAGTCTAGATGAGATGCAGTAATCATGTTCAAAGACATCTCTGTGGTCGGGGTATGAGAAAGAACAAAGTAGCAAATTATTACGCTGTGCTGCCTCTGCAGGGCCGGCTTCTGCCAAATCAATCTGCCCGTTTTAACTCCTCAAAGCCCCGTCACTAAGATACCGCTGATCCTATGATGAATACATGTGCCTGTCAGTTGAGTGATCCTCTCTTATCTCCCGGAGCTAATTGCCACAGGACTCCGTTTCAGACTCAGAATGACACCGTCCACCAATAACCAGAAGAAGATTCATCAGCATCATAAGAGTGTACAAAGAGCTTTTCTCTACAAGGCAAAAGCAAGAAAGGCACCATAAGTTAAAATGGTAAAAATAGAGTAAAACAGATGCAGCAATCTTCAACTGCCGTCTGGGCCATGCAGATCCTTGGCAGATTATACAAAGAAAAAACAGAAACTTAACTTTATATTGAACATAACATAACATAACATAACATGACATGACACGACATGACATGACATGACATGACATAACACATAGGAAGAAAGACATCAAAAGCAACAACTCTTACAAAGATATTGCTGATATTTCTCATAATCTGTTATGAGTCACTTTAACACCTTCGCTTTCAATTACGATGCTGACGATGATATCAACTCTATTTTCAAAAGATTGACTGACAAACTTCAGGATTCTTGATTTATTTTTTATATAGCATGTTGGAATGAAACCCTCTCAAACGTAGGCGTACAACATCAGATCCTTTCCTATGTCTGCCACTAACTGTGAAGTGACTCAGAGGCTCCGGGCGACGGTGGGGAGGAAGGAGGGAAGAGTAGGCTGGGACTCTTAGCATCAGTGTTTTCATCTGACCTGTATGAATAACTCTTAACCCCCTATCAGACACGCGTATCAGACAATTGAGACATTTCAGATTCCTGTATTCTTCACTGTCAGCAGAGACGCTGTTAGTGGGGGAGCAGGAGTGAAGAAGAGCGAGTGAGTGACAGATGGCGACGTCTCCAGAGAAAGACCAAGAAGAGACAGAGCAAGAAAGAGAAGAAGAACAAGCGTGTTCCAGTGTCAGTGGATAAAGGAGAGACGGCGGAGTGGCAGAGACCCTCAGGAATGGAAGAAACTGAAAGGCACCTGAAATCCGTTCAAATTAAACGTACAATATGTCATTTTCTGCCCCTATGCGTCTCACACTCAAAACAACAAAAGAGTTGGGGTTTGATGACGCCATGAAGTACCGCGAGACTGGGACCACGGGAGTTCTTCAACGCCATTGCGTCTTTATGGTCGCTCGAATCGATACCCGCAGACATCCTCCTCTCCAAAACAACCCAATAATTCAAACAAAAAATCAATAAAGCAGTTTCACGTTAAAAATCACGGTTTTCCCGTCGCACTTCGGCAGAGGGCTGCTAGTCGACTACATTAGCTCAGCCGAGAGGTACTCAGTACTCACCTTGTTTTTATGCCTCCGCCGGCGATAGCCAGGCTGGAGGCATTATGGATCCGGGTTGTACGTCCGTACGGCCGTACGTCCGTACAATGTTTGTTAACGCGATATCTGAGGAACGCCTGGCCGGAATTTCATCAAATTTGCTTCAAACATCGACTTAGACTCAAGGATGATCTGATTAGATTTTGGTGGTCAAAGGTCAAAGGTCAAGGTCACTGTGACCTCTCGAACGCCATTTTCAAGCTTGTTAACGCAATATCTCAGGAATGCCTTGACGGAATTTAATCAAACTTGTCTCAAACATCGACTTGGACTCAAGGATGAACTGATTAGATTTTGGTGGTCAAAGGTCAAAGGTCAAGGTCACTGTGACCTCTCGAACGCCATTTTCAAGCTTGTTAACGCGATATCTCAGGAATGCCTTGACGGAATTTAATCAAACTTGTCTCAAACATCGACTTGGACTCAAGAATGAACTGATTACATTTTGCTGGTCAAAGGTCAAGGTCACTGTGACCTCTCAAACGCCATTTTCCAGGTTGTTAACGCGATATCTCACGAATGCCTTGACGGTGTTTCATCAAATTTGCCTCAAACATCACCTTACACTCAAGGATGATCTGATTAGATTTTGGTGGTCAAAGGTCAAAGGTCAAGGTGAGCTCTCGAACGCCATTTTCAAGCTTGTTAACGCGATATCTCAGGAATGCTTTGACGGAATTTAATCAAACTTGTCTCAAACATCGACTTGGACTCAAGGATGAACTGATTACATTTTGGTGGTCAAAGTTCAAGGTCACTGTGACCTCTCACACACCCAATTTCCAAGCTCTGTAACGCAACATCACAGGAGCGCCTTGACGGAATCTCTTCCAATTTGCCTCAAATGGCGATTTGGACTCCAAAATGAACTAATGGCAGAGGCATAAGTCCGCGTTGCGGTCGTTCTAGTTTGGTTAGGATTCTCAGTGTTCATCGTTCACAAGGTTTTTACCGGGAACCGAGTTATTCCTAGAGGTCTCCTCCCCTTCAAACAAACTGACTTGATAATTGAAACTGGTAAAAACACGGAATAAATATAAAATAAAGCAATTTGTTAAAACTCTCTGTTTCTCCGACAGGATGTCAGCGAGCCGAACTGTTTGCTCAAATTGCTCCGATGACTAAAATCCTTCATCCGGTTAAAACATATATTTAAAAATGACTAAGACCTAAAAAAGTGACGGTGACATGACAAAAAAGTAAGGCTGACGTGAATTAGAAAGTATGCAAATAGTCAGAGAAAATAAATGATGTGACCAATTGACACGATCAATGTCCTTGAATGAAATGACTGATTTCTCTGGGTTTGAACATTGTTGGGAACATTAGGGATAATGTAAGTACATACAGTAACTAAACAGATATACTGTATATAGGTCTACTTGTTTTTAAATATTTTAATGAGGAATTGTTACATATTGTGGCTTAAAACAAATGCTGACACAAAACTCTTCAGATTAATAAAAAGACTGCTGTGTTATTTGTTTGGTGAGCCTGGAGAGAAATGGTGGGGAGAGAAATTCCCCTTTGTACAGCATGCTGACTGTATCTGAGTGCTCGAGTGTGTGTGTGTGTGTGTGTGTGTGTGTGTGTGTATGTGTGTGTGTGTGTGTGTGTGTGTGTGTGTGTGTGTGTGTGTGTGCGTGCAAGCGTGCGTGTGTGTGTGTGTGTGTGTGTGTGTGTGTGCGTGCGCGTGTGTGTGTGTGTGTGTGTTTGTTTGCGCGGCGTGCATTGCTGGAGGTATACAAGCGTCAGCCAGGGAGCTGGGGAGTGTGGGTAAAGGTCGTGTAGCACAGTGTCTTGGCATGGTGGCATATTTCATTTATAAGCTCGCTGGGGAGGGGGGGGGGGCTGGCTGTGCTGCGGGGGAGATTAAGCTGTAACTCTTGAGTTTGCGCTGAAGACGTCGGCCATGTTCCATTAGTGGTGAAGAAATAAAGCCTCCTTGGGCCCGCCAGTAAATGAATGATGCTGCCGCGGTTGATTTCACCGGCATAATGCGTTTTTAAAATAATTTTGATTTGTTTGCTATTGGTTGTATCGACTCGGGTGCAGAGAGACAGGAAAGGGCATTGCATTAAGGGCAGCGGTATTTAAATAACTCCTTCATAATATGTGATAAGCTGTGACCTCTGTGAAACCAAATACAAAACCCTCAGTATATAGACCACAGCATCCCGCATGAAAGTCTGCTGCTCTACCAAGAATAGAACAGAAGGGGGTCTACTACTCCCTCGCCACCAACACAAGGGCCGCAGGTTCACGCCCCGTTTTGTGAGAAGCCGGACAAGGTTATGTGTCCTGGTCGCTGCACTAACATGAGGGGAACTGGGGGGCGGGGGATAACATGTTCCTCCGCACCTGCTACTGCCTACTGTACATCCTCCCAGTGAAATGTACAATTTGGAGGAAAAGGTGGAAAAATAAAAACAGAATAGAATAGAGTATTCTTATTTTATATATTTATTAGGGCTGTGGCGATTCACTTATCTCCCGATTCGATACTATCACGATTCTTGGGTGCCGATTCGATTTATATTGCGATTCTTAAGTATTGCGATTCTACGATTATTGCGATTCGATATTACGATTTATTGCGTTTTTTTTTTTTTTTTTTTCTTTTATTTTTTCAGTTTGTTTGCTTTTTTACACTAGATTAGAACATGGGAAAAGTTGAATCATACACTAGAGACTGTATATTATATATCATGAGTAGGGCTGGGCGATATAGTTAAAAACAGGGGCGGACTGGGATCATAATTCAGGCCGGGCATTAGATACCAAGCAGGCCAGGCCGATATGGGCCAACGCGCGTGAAATTTGGGCCGTTTGAAGCCAGATTTGGGCCGTTTGAAGTCCAATTTTACAATGAGATGCACCCACTTTAACCCTGAAGTGTAATTATTACTTCAGACTAACTAATAAAGTAATAAAACCACTAGTAAACCAGTAGGCGGCGCCTGGCCTGCTGTTCAGTGAGTGGCCTGATTGCAAGCACCCAATTTTTTTTTTTTTTTTTTTTTTTTTTTTTTTTTTTTTAATTTGGATTATCGATTCTGGAATAAAAAATCGTGACATTAAAAATCGCGATACTTAGGTGAATCGATTTTTTCCCCCACCCCTAATATTTATATATAATTATTTTATCCCCCGCCACCCCATTTCCTCCCCAATCGTACTTGGCCAATTCCCCCCTGCACTGCCCCGGTCGCTGCTCCACCCTCTGCCGAGACTAGCACCATGCTTCCTCTGACACATGCGCAGTAGCCAGCCGCTTCTTTTCACCTGACACGGGGAGCTTCACCGGTAGGACGTTGCACGTGGGAGGATCACGCTATTCCCACCAGTTCCCTTCCACCCCGACCAGGTGCGTCAACCGACCAGAGGAGGCGCTAGTGCAGCGACCAGGACACATACCCCCAATCCGGCTTCCCACCCTCAGGCACAGCCAATCGTGCCTGTATGGACGCCCGACCAAGCCGGAGGTGACACGTGGATACGAACCTGCGACCCTCGTGTGGGTAGGAAGGGAAGCTACCGCTACACTACCCGGACGCCTGAGCAAGAGCATTATTATAAGGATCTTCTTTTGAGAGGGATTAATGTGGGCTTCTAATGTTTATATTTCATGGGTTGTAAACGCAGCTACTGTATGAGATTAAATGCATTAATATCTCAGCAATAATTCATTGCTGCGTATGCATTTGGTTAATGTCCCAAAGATCGCCCATTCATAGTGAGAGACGACAGAGACGGGAGGACAGGATCGTGCTTCACCCGCGCGCCCCTAATTTATTATTTAACATATTTCATGTTTCCTTCACCTTTAGCATGGCTCAAT